>NC_089843.1:132517534-132837534 GCF_035609145.1 Eleutherodactylus coqui | reverse complement strand
TTGGCTGAGCGCAGGGACCAATCAGAGGCAGCTCTCAGCTGTCATTCAATAGCTGAGATCTGCTTCTGATTGGTCACAGTGCTCAGCCAATCAGGGGCAGCCCACTGAGCAGGCGGGGGATTTTATTTGAAGCCCTTCCCCCAAAATCCCTGCAGCACTTGCCGGAAGCCCATTGCTTTCAATGGAGCTGACTGTATTGCTGGCTCGATTGAATTCAATGGGAGAACATAGCGCTCCTCTGCCACAGCTGTCACAGCTGGGGCAGAGGAGAGCGATCTTCAGTATATGTTCTCAATGGGGTCGGCGCTGCTGCCGCCGGTCCTATTGAGTGCAAGGTAAAACCCCTGGATGCTTTCGCATTCAGGGGTTTCACATACATAGAACACCGGTTTGCCGCAGTTGCATGCGTTCTGCGAACCGGTGTCCTATAATTTTCACCACAGGTGTATTTTTGCATGTAATATTCACACATGTGACCACTGCTATTGAAAAGCATTGGTTCTATCTTGTGCAAATTTTTTGACGTGCGGAAAAACGCCCGCGTGACTGAGCCCTGATAGATACTTGACAATGAAACTCATAAAAGTTCAGCGTATAGTGAAAGTTATGTAACATTACTGCATTTACCCCTGGTGGCAAAACACCTTGTAGCACTTACAGCGATTTGCCCATCCTAATAATTCCAAACATCATCATAAAATGTCTCAAGAAATGTATAAAACATGTACATTTCAGAATGGGATCCATATTCTAATAAATTATGAATCCTGTTTTGTTTTTGTTTTTCCAATACTTTAAAATACAACACATCCCGGTAAGGAACGTTTTAGCCTCCAAGCTCATCTTAAAGGATAACTAAAAAATGAGTCTCACTGCCAAATCTTCCATATAGAGCTCTTCAAAGTCAGCATATGAACAAAACATAACTGCATAGGGATATTTTTGCTTCAATGCTCAGTTTAGAAGTCCTCTCACGTTTAGAAGTCCTACCCCCCCAATCCCCGATGCTGGAGTAGAAGTTCTGAAATTAATATGCACCAACAGCACTTATTCATTGCGTCCCGCATTCCCTGTGGTATCTGTTGCTTTGCAGCAGCTTGAACATTTTCAGGCCACACTTACTAAATCACTCCATAATAATAATATATTTTTAAGAGCGTTGTCCTCGACTATGTTAAGTAACCAAACATGTCTTAGTAGGTCCCTATGTAAGATGGTAGAGGGACTGCCACTCACCCCTAAACTTAAGATAAGTGGCTGTGCTGCTCAGACCAGCCTTGGGACCTTAGCTTCAGGTAAAGTAGAGCAAGCAGAGAGCACAGAAAAAGACCTTTGGCTCCACCCCAGAAAGGTCATGGAACTCACTGGGCGCCCTGCAGGTGCTATAAATACAATTAAAGCCGTGTCACCACACTGCAGTGGACACAGCAGTAGTACCAGTGAGCATTTGTGTGCAGGGAGCAGCACACAGAAGAGTGATGCAGTGCAGATGAAAGTTGGAAGGAGCAGGACATAGTAGATGTTATGGCCTGTTGGTGTCTGAGTAGAAAGCAGCAGTATAGATGACATGGCGGCGGCATCTGTGTGTAGGAGATGGTGTGAACAGTGCTGTCCCCATGCTGGGTTGCAGTGGGGCAGACCAAAAGGGCCCTGATGACTGTAGGGGACCAAATGCATACTATGAACGGGCCCTGATGACTGGGGGTGCTGAATATAGAGTGAAAAAGGGCCCTGATGACTGGGGGTCAAAGGTGCAATGAGCTATACGAGAGAGAGAGTCATTACTGTGGCTGCAATGGCAGGATGACAATCAAGATTTCAGAAGACTCTTGCATCAGGTCGTAAGTGAGGCTTAGCCTCATTAAAAAATGGTGGGCACACCATGAAAGGACTTGTTAGTTAGCCTGAAGGCCTACAGCATGTTCATAGTGTATTAGTGCAGTTCAGTAGTGAGCTGCTAATTAATATTATCCATGTTATGTCTATGTTGTAAGGGGGGTAGCAAGTCACCCTGCATGTATATAGCAAATGTGGTGCAACCGGGGTCAGAACTTTGAGAAATTGTTGCTGTTCGCATGACATTTACGAGGTCAGGCATCTCGGATGTAAAGATGAGTCCCCAATAGGGTGGAGACGGTCCAGGAACAGGGAATAGAACTGGTAATGGCCAACAGCCAGATGTAGCAATCAGGTGACTTGTTGCGACCTGCTTTGGAACAAAATGATGCAAATGGCAAACACCATTTTCTGCTATGTAACGTTCCAGAACTTAGTGCTATCCAATGAAGTGAAATCCATATTGCCAGTTAAGTAAAGTTAATTGTTTGCAAAAAAGAATGTGCCGCCCCCGCTGTCACCGCTGCGCCATGTAACAGCGCCCACCCTGCTTTCACCTACTAAAGTCCATAAACCAGAATAATGAGGACTGACATGTCCAGTCAACTACAAACCCATTTTTCTACCCACCAGTTTATAAGAACATTGCCTGCTATGACCTGACCAGCCACTAAAAGCCTTGATAACGAACAGCTACAGTTTAACGCTAAAAACAATTCTCCTCCTTTATCTTCAGGTAGAAGATAAACGCACTAAATTCTATACAATAAGAGCCCAACAGATGCACTTAGGTGACCAAAACATGCGAGCCTTGCTGTTGCGCAATTAGGAAGGGAGTAGAACATCCCTCCCCGTTCTAATCTCTGGCTGGGATGTACAGGTTTCTTCCTGAGATCAGGCACACAAGATCCCAGCTTTGCTCTATGAAAAATTTTAATAAGCATTTTTTTTTACCTTTATAGCTGAAATGTCGCTGCTCACTGCATGCTACTGCTGATAACAGAATGAAATAATGCATAGATGCCTATGAAGTGAGGCGAGCGGCACCAACAATGGGCAGGGTATGCAGCTACAAACAGTGGGCAAGGTCTATTATGTTGGACTCATTGAGTTTGGGCGATTTTCATGCAAATGCTACAAGTTGAGGAATGCGATTCATTCCTGTTCCCTGCTTTTAAGAACCTGCTGCTAAAACCACAGCATGCTTTATATCCCTGACACTTCGTTGGTATTTTTGCCCCATAGTCAATAGTGAAAAATGGAACCAAGCAAAGCTTCCTCTTTTCCCAGGTAGGACTGCAATGCAGATTTCAGCAGAAACAGTCAAAAAAAGAAAAACACTGTTCTATAATTGTAGCCAAATAATTGCATGCAGCTCGTTACCTATCATTAGGTGAGAAAACCCCCCTATCCACTTTACCTACATGAACCCCCTTCCTGCATCTTGGTAAGTATCGCTCGCCTAATATTAGTAATAGTCATATTACAGCATTATGCTATAATTTCAGCTTCGGTGGAACACATTCTTTTCCAATAGTTCCTTCTTCAACGGAGTATAAAATGCATCACAGTGCCATTATAGAAACCATCAATAGGTGGCACTAGCTTACAAGTCACATAGTCCAAGGCTGTTCTCTATTCTTATCAAGCTCTGCGTTTCGGGTTTTTCCGCATTTGGATGCACTGAAGTGAAGTCACTGATAAAGGGATTATGAAAATAAAAGCCGTGTATCCTGTCCTTAATAATGATCTAACATGCTGGTATCTCCCTGAAATAATTAGGCCTATATATACCATTGGGTTCATGGACTTCTACGTGCCATGGAATAGTAAGATGTACAATTGTAGGTGGCTATGTATAGGTATGATGTCATTCCACCCTGCTGCTAATAGTACCCGCAAAAACTTTAGCAGCCGCTGCATGAAAGAGAGCTTGGATCCATTTATTTCCCCTGATCTTAGCCTAAACCACTTGTGGCTCTCCACACTCCAGCGCATGTAATTTACTTGTCGTCAGAGAGGTACCATTAAGATATATTGTTGTTATATATTTGTCCTAACAAAAGAAATGCTGTATAGATGTCCTCCTGACACAGAGCCCTCATGGCTTATTGTATATATCGAATAATTAGAAGTAAAAATATTATCCTCACCAAGGGCATACATAGAAGTCATGGGACCCCACAGTAACAAAAATTATATTAGAGGTAGAAAATCTATAACACGGCGGTTTAGATACAGCAGCTGAGCTCTAGTATAGCTCTATGTAATACTGTCATCATATGATAGTCAGATACCAGCAATACACTGTGATAATGATAGCTACCTCCAGTGGTCACACGTGGTGTCTTCTTTGATTGGTGATGCCCCTTTTCGTTTTTGTTCTTTGTCTGTGTCTAGCTGTCCATGAAAATGTCCTTCTGCCACAGGTCGTCTCTGCACACTCTTGCTACTACCCATAATGAACTTCTCAGTAAACCCCCCATAGTACTAGTGTCGCCTCTGTGGCCCTCCCATAGGACTAGTGTCCTCTTTATGACTCCCCATAGTATTACTGTCCTCTCTGCAGCCCCCATAGTACTAGTGTTCCCTCTGTGGTCTCCCATAAAATAAATGTCCCCTCTGTGGCCCTCAGTACTAGTGTCCCCTCTGTGGCTCTCTCATAGTACTAGTGTCCGCTCTGTGGTCTCCCATAAAACTAGCGTCCTCTCTGTGGCCCCCCACAAAGTACTGGTGTGCCCTTTCTTTTGTGCCACAGTGCTTTGGCGTCCCCTTTTTGTGGTCCCAGAAGGTAATGGAGTCCCACTTTGTGTTTCCTCATACCCCTGAATGTCCAGCAGCACAAGTTTCACTCCCACTTTAGCTACTGGGGACGCTGCTCTCTCAGTCAGTGCAGGCTGCTGCTCCCCCTCCTACCTGTTCTCTGTGTAGTACTGCCAAGAGAGGAGGGAGGAGCAACTTGCATGGACTTAGACCTCCGTCACACAGGCATTGCGGTAAGCAGCACGATTTAAATTGCAGCGGTTTGCCACGTTTTACTTTTGTTGGCACCGGCTCTTAGCACCTCATTATTGATGAGGAGCACTAGGCGCTCAAAAATAGAGCAGACATCGCTTGAAAATCGCAGCGCTAAAAAGTGCTGGGATCGAGCGGCTGTCTGAGCGGTCCCATTGAAAACAATGGGAGCGTTATACTGCGATTAGAGTGGTGCTGAACGCGTCATGCTAATCGTGGTAAAAAACGTCTGTGTGAGGGAGGCCTTAGAGAGCAATGTCTTGTGAAAATGTTAGTGAAACTTGTGCTGCTAGACTTTCGGGGGAAGGCAGAGACAAGTCAGCAATAGGACAGGGGGTGCGGCCATTCGGCCCCAGGCCCCCCCATCCAACATGCCCCATAGCAGTTGCTTGGTCTGCCTACATTGGTGACAGTACTTCAAATAGGCCATTTAAGCAGATCATCAGTGAGCAGGAATAACATTTACATAAAACATCTGGAGCCTGTTCACCGTGTGTGCATGCCCTCACGTAACCACTACTCCCAACAGCTTGGTCAGAATAGCCTAAATGGTGGGCAATTCATTGAAATAACTACACTGCTTCTCTCATTCCAATGATGTGACCCCTCTCAAAGTTTATAAACTGGGCAAAAGGTCTTCGAGTGCATCATAGAAGACATGTCTAGCAGTCAACAATCTCTCAACAAGAGGTACACTACAAAAACAGTATGTTTTTAAAGGGGCAACAAGAGAAACACTTTTATGGCCTCTGGGGCAAGACCCAATGTGTAAGCAGACCCCAACTGTATTTACATATCTGCCTGGGACATAACTGCATACCAAATTCATAAAATCTACTCAACAGTCCCCAATTTTTGTTGGAGGTTCAGTTCTGCAACAGGGACGATGACTGGAGATGCTAAGGGGAAGGGGAGGTGGGGGGGGCAGTTGTGATTTCTGGGGGCTCAGATGATACCAAAGCACCCCTCTTTTGGTGCTAGCATTTGTTTCTTGGCAACTCACCTACTGTAGATGTTGTAGAGGTTGCTGGACCTGACCTGTTCCCAATAGACTATTTCCCTCAACTGCAGCAACAGTTCATCCAACTCTCGGAGCAAGCACATTCATGCCTAGAACCACAGGAATGCCTGGGAATGCACCATTAGGTATCACTGCAAGTTGTGGAAAATGTTTCTCAAACAATTCGTTATTAACCCAGGTTGGGCCAACCACTGGGAAAAGGAGGTTATTAGCAGCTGTCAAGGTGAGCCACAGATTGACTAACCCCGCTGGGCACTTAAAGTGGCTCTCATACAGTTCTCTAACCATAGTGGTAACTCTTGAACCTGTGTCAATCAGGCAGCCTACTCAGAGTTCATTCAACCAGGCCTGTACCCTTGATATGTATGATATTGTTCATTCAGGTCCTTGGGGAACAAGGATTCCTTCGAGAACATTAAAAAGGCTTGTATTATCAAAATGGGAAAAGTACTTGGATGAGCGATTCCTACCTTCAAAATGGTCTATGTCCTTCTCGATAATAAGCTCCATATCCAAATGTACCTCTCACTTAGAACTGAATAGAAAAATTAGCCTCCTTTTACAACACCTCTAACAAATGTTGGAGATGCCCATCAGTGGGCACTATGATCCATCTATGGTGGGATTGTCCCCTAATATTAAAACTATAGAAAAAATAGGGAAGCTGCATTCAAACATCTGCAGTTTCCCAATAATAATAATAATAATAATAATAATAATAAAGGCCCCTCTGGCTTTATTAGCTCTGAACATAGATTATCCAAAAAAGGGATTTTTACACTTTACTCTGGTAATCCAAACCAAGATAGTTAATCCCTTAATGACACGGCCCCTTTTTCTTTTTCCATTTTTGTTTTTTCCTCCCCCCTTCAAAAAAATCGTAACTCCTTTATTTATCCATCGACGTCGCTGTATGAGGGCTTGTTTTTTGCAGGACAAGTTGTATTTTTCAATGGTGCTATTTAAAGTACCATATAATGTACTGAAAAACTTAAAAAAAAGTGGAGTAAAATGAAAAAAAACCCGACATTTCGCCATATTTTAGTGCGTCTTGTTTCTACGGCGCACAAACGGTAACAAAAGCGACATGATAACTTTATTCTATGGGTCGGTACGATTACTACGATACCAAACTTGTATAGGTTTTTTCATACTATACTACACTTTTTTTTTTTCAAAGACATTTCATT
The DNA here is from genome assembly GCF_035609145.1 of Eleutherodactylus coqui. Taxonomy (NCBI): domain Eukaryota; kingdom Metazoa; phylum Chordata; class Amphibia; order Anura; family Eleutherodactylidae; genus Eleutherodactylus; species Eleutherodactylus coqui. The sequence continues at coordinate 132,830,472 of NC_089843.1, read as the reverse complement.
TTTTTCAATTATTTTCTGCGGTCATTTTGTGCGCGCGATAACTTTTTTATTTTTCCGTTGACGTAGTTGAGCAAAGGCTCATTTTTTGTGGGATGTCCTGTAGTTTCCCATAGTATCAATTTGGAATACATACGACTTTTTGATAGTTTTTTTATTGCGTTTTTTTCTGGGAGACAGGGTGACTGAAAAAGTGCATTTCTGGCATTCTTTATTTTTTTTTTCGAACGACGTTCACTAAATAATGACTTTTATGGACGTGGCGATAACAAATACATATTTTTATTTTATGATTTAGATTTTTAATAATAGATATGGCAAAAGGAGGGTGATTTAAACTTTTATAACTTTTTTTTTTTTTACAATAAAAAAAACTTTATAGTTTTTTTTTTACTTTACTTTAAAGTCCCCCTGGGGGACTACAACCAGCCGTGCTTTGATCGCTCCTGCAGTATGACGTAATGCTATAGCATTACGTCATACTGCAATTTAACAGGCAGTCTATCAAGCCACCCCACGGGGATGGCTTGATAGGCAGTCTGGTAAGGCAGCCCTGGGGCCTTTCAGAAGGCCCCCGGCAGCCATGAAGCCTGCACGGCTCCCCCGATCTCACCGCGCGGGGGGGCTGGGCGGGACCCCCGAACATGGTTTGGGGCACTTAAATGGTTAATAGCCGCGATCGGCCGAACGTCCGATAGCGGCTATTGCCCGCGTGTCAGCTGTTATAAACAGGTGACGCCCGCACTGTATGAAGAGAGGTTGCCACGCCACCTCTCTTCATACATACCCCACCGCTCCATGACGGAACGGTATATCATGGAGCGGGAAGGGGTTAAATACTGGAAAACTGATAAAGTCTCTACATTAAAAGAAATCATAGCGGACATGACCCATAACTGCTGGTAAGAATCTATGATTGCATCCTTCTATGATAATAAATCATCCTTTTTCAATAAATGGGGTATATGGACAACGAGTAGGCACAGCATACTAGTGTACTAAAAACCACCAATTAGTGGCTATTTATACACTCCATTGAAGGCAATGCGCGCACCTGCACACACACGTGTTTTTGCACATACAGGGGTGCGCACATATGTATGCACCTATGTACGCACAAGCACCCGCTCGTGTGAAGCCACCCTTATCGCGTGATTTTTGCCTTCCCGTGGATCAACAAGGGGGTGAAAACATGCTGAACTGGAGGGACATTGTCTTCTTTAAGCCTAACATACTATATTACTATGATTTTTTTGTGTGAACGTCAATAGGACTTTATAATGTTAAAAGCACATCGCACCACACGAAAATCGCAAGTTGGGGTTTTACGATGCAATAAAAAGGCAGCTCCATAAGGAAACATGGGAGATTTAAAAAAAGCACATCGCAGAAAGAAAGGACATGCCACGACATGTCGGTCCAAGTAAATATGCCTCAATATTTGGTGTGATTGGAACTGATAATAGAGCATACCTCCCCCTGTAATATGCTGCCCTTAAACGTGGCAACATATTTAGAGGATAAATCCGCTTTAAAGGAAATCTAAAAAGAAAAAAACCCAACAAAATAATGTGTGTCCCAGTAAATCTCTCCCTAAAGCGAATCTACCACGTACTTTATGCTGTCCTGTGTCTGTCAATACTTTATGATGCCCAAAGAAAAAAGGAGAAAACCAGCTCACCACAGTGGATACAATCCTGTAATCCTGACAACACAGTGCAAGCAATTAAAAGCCGCTGCAGCCACGGGTAAAGAGCATCCAGTCGAAAAGTATCCTCCAGCACTCGAAAAAGTTATTAAAACTTGACTTTTATTTTCACATTATTAAAAACTTCATTTAGAAGCAGATGTTAAAAAACAAGGAACCCTTTTACGCGTTTCAAGCCTCTCACTCTGGGCTCTTCACATGTGAGGAACACTTAATTAATTAACTAACCTAGCGATGTAAATCCTATTTCATATAGCAAATCAAGCAATGTGAATAACATATGGAATCAGTAAATATACATTAAACTGGAACAATGATTTAAACCTCCACAATAGGGGCTATCTAAAACCACAATCCACAAGGCTTCTCTGTACCTTAGTTTAGCCTCCCAATCATCAGTACTGTTAACTCTTTCAAGAAGCAAGACCTGGAAACAGTCTACGTTGCCAGCATGCATAGATACGAAGTGTTGCGATGCTGCATAGATTCAACGACTAATCAAGCGAAGGGAGTCATGTACATGTTCTGCGATGTGTTTCTTCAAAGGCCCAATAGTGGATCCCACATATTGCTTATTACATGAGGAGCATTTAATGACATAAACCACATAAGCAGTAGAACAGCTCATAAAAGATGACATTTTAAAGCTCTTATTAGTGACACACAAAAGGAATGTTTTGCTGTTTATCATATATATGCATCATCCACATGAGGAGCGGTCACATTTCTATGAACCAGACATGGTCAACCATGTATTAACGCTATTTACCTTACCCACCACAGAAGGGGAAGCAATATTATCTAGTATCGCATTTCACTTTGCAGAAAAATTGCAGCCTATTGCTAAAATGGATTTTAGCTTATCATCCGTATGTAAAATAGGTAAATATTTTTTTCACCATAGACACTATTTTGTAGTAGTCTCTAGAAAATTGGGTAGTGAAAGTACGTGAACTATGATTAGGTTAATCCCTCATTGTTGGAGAATAGAGCTGTTCCTCTAGATGTGAAATGAAGAATCGTGTAATTGCTGTTTATGTCAGAGACAAAATCCCCACACTGAGTATCAGGTCATCTATGTATCTACCGTACCAGACAAGAACTCACAACAACTTGCTGTATCTCAGGCTGTATTGCAGATAGAACATTAATTTTATGTTGTTTTAAAACCAAGACTATCATCTTTAAAGCAGGACCACAAATACCTCAAAGCACTTTCAGCAATACAGACCGAAATACAGACTGTAGAAATGTACTTGACAGTGCAGTGAGAGCTACAAGTATATTTAACTTCCACTTCAAACAGCTATATCTCTGGCAATACTGCAAAAAAGAACAAGATTCGATTCTCAGCTTTAAAACAAGACCACAAGCAAAACTCTATTTGCAATACAGCTTGAGATATATTCATTGAAAGCAAGGGTGTATGTCATACATCCTTGGCTACTGAAGTGCCACTCTGTAAGGACATATGAGATGTGTTCTGAATAAGGAAAGGGTTAAGCCCTGTCCCGGGCTAAACCCCACTATCCATCAGCCAAAAAGGAAAAGATCAGCAGAATATTAACTTCTGTGTTCTCTGCATAATTTCTACAAGACCATTTGTTTCAGGAACATGAAGAAATTACTGCAGAGTGACAAATACTGCAAGAAAGTTTATCTCCTGTTGACATTTACCAGCAATTTTTAGGTTTAGTGTTTTTTTTACCCATTTAGGACCAGGCACTGTAAATTTACGGCACCTGGTCCTGGGCTTAAAGCACTGCCGTATGTAAAATTATGGCGGCACTTTAAGTCTCCTGCTCTGCAATCAGTCAGAGGCAGGAATGGTTTATCAGCTGTTAGTGACAGCTGATAACCCGAAGAAGAAGGCAGGAGAGGTATATTTAACCCTTTTTGCCTTCTGCTTCTCTGAGTACACAGTGCTCAATGAGCACTGTGTACTAGAAAGTGAAAGTAACATGTAACTTTCACTACGGGAGTCAGGGCTCATGTGACCACCAGGGTTCTCCGCTACAGCAGAGCTGGAGGGTCATACTAGACCCTAGGCAGCTCTGCCAGTGACTACTGTCACTACAGGGGTTGCTTTACCCTGTAACTTGGGCTCCTATGGATGCCCCAGCTACAGTGGGAAAGTGTCAAATAAAAAAAAAATAAAAAAACATGTCAGGTCTTACATGACGTCATGGGGGACATAGATAGTAAAAAACACAATTACATACATCACTAAATACAAATTACAGAATACAACAACAATATATACATATGAAATAAAATAACCCAAAACCGATGCCATCCAAAACCATAGCTATAAGCGCCCTGTAATCCCAAACCATACATATTATATATCAAAACGTCCAAAACAAAATGAGGAATCTGTTCCCATACATTTTATTTTAGTGTAAGTATACTAATTTAAAAAAAAACTAGAAATGTTAAAAAATCATTTTTTTTAGCATTTTACGTCCAATAAAACTAAAAAAAAGTGAAAAAGATATTTAAAAGATCGCCCTATATGTAAAAAAAAACACAGCAAAAATAATTTTGATAGCTAAAGGAAAAAAAATAGGGTAGTAAAACCATCACATGGGTAAAATCCCTAAAAAGTGTCTGGTCCTTAAAGGAGATGTCTCGAGGAAGCAGTGATTTTTTTTTTTTGCCCAGTCCCCCTAATTAAACATACATTACTAAGCCCCCCTGTAAATGACATTTCTAGCTGGTTTGTACTTACCGTTCCAGCGTTTCAGCAACTTATAAAAGTTTCCCCAAGATGGCCGCCGGCTCTTTCCCCGTCGCTCGCTGCAGCCCGACGTGCGCGCTCCCGAGACGTTGCCAGCTGTGTCTCCATGGCAACCGGACGCCGCGCAGCCGCCGACCAGACGCCGCGCAGCCGCCGACCAGACGCCGCGCAGCCGCCGACCAGACGCCCCGCAGCCGCCCCGCAGCCGCCGACCAGTCACCCACCGCCAGGCAGCAGGTAACCGGCGCTAGCCCCCGGCTCCCCAGCGCTACGCTCCCGGCTCCCCAGCGCTAGACCCTCAGCCCAGGTGAAGGCCCCGGAGCCCAGCGCTGGGCTTCGGGGCCTTCACGTGTCAGTGAACATCACCCCCGACCCATCACTTACCCCCCTGGCCCAGCGCTAGTTCCCCCGGCCTAGCGACAGCCCCCCTCCGGCCTAGCGACAGCCCCCCCATCGCAGCGGCAGCCCCCCCCGGCCTAGCGACAGCCCCCCATCGCAGCGGCAGCCCCCCCATCGCAGCGGCAGCCCCCCCCCATCGCAGCGACAGCGACGACAGCCAGCCCCTCCCTCCCTCCGGCGCAGCGGCAGCCCCCCCCCGGCCCATCACTTACCTGGACGGCAGGACAGCTGGGCGGCTTCTCCGGACAGCTGGGCGGTTCTGCACCTTCCTCTAACAGAGGAAGGTACAGAATGGCCGCTCCAGCGCGCTCCCGAGCAGTGACAGCTCATCTGCGCATGCGCAGAAGAGCTGTAGCGGGGAGCACACTGAAGCGGCTCGTGCTGAAAGGAGAAGACCGGACTGCGCAAGCGCGTCTAAAAAAGCAAGCTGCCGGCGAATTTAGACGGAACCATGGAGACGAGGACGCTAGCAACGGAGCAGGTAAGTGGAATAACTTCTGTATGGCTCATATTTAATGCACGATGTATATTACAAAGTGCATTAATATGGCCATACGGAAGTGTATACCCCCACTTGGTTTCGCGAGACCACCCCTTTAAGGTACAAACAGTCTGGTCCTTAAGGGGTTAAAGGAAAACAACACCTACTCTAAAAATAGTTACTTCTTCAATCGCCTTATTGCCACAGATATGGAAACCCTGGTGATCATCTGCTATCGCCAGGGAAGGTTTAGTTCTATTACACATTTTCCCTAGAGAGGTACTATTCCATACTCGCCAAGAACAGCCTACTTTATAATACACTGGCGGGCCAGCACTGACAAAGCCAAGGTTATTGAGAGGCTCTCTGTTCTAGCTCATATGGGGGGCTTCCTAGAGGTCATATAGACAGCATTTATCTTTATAGAAGAAGTAATGAAATGAGAACTTAGCTAACTCAGATAAGTGCAGGAATTATTTTCCTATTTGTAAACAGTAAGACCATGTTACATTACACTAGAAATTAACTTACAAAGCAGTCAAAATTCCGTTTTTAGCTTCCTAATGCTCTTTGGGGAATTCATTTCTTTATCACAAAAGATTCTACTTATTTCAGCACAATGAAAGCTAAAAGGAGCAATTGCTTAAAATCTGACCTCTGTCTTTAAGTACCCTATACAGACAAAGAAAATAGTCTGAATTGTTAGAAAAGCTCTTCTTTCCCAATCAGCCTATGATGTACCATCATCATCTCCTTAGATTTTCCACTGTGACAAATTCCAATAATATGCAGTAAAAGTCGGTAATGAATGTAAAATATATGTTGAAAACTGGTAGTGACTAAATACCTTATCTTGTCTGCCTAAGCTGCTGCAAAATAATTTGTGATAAATTAAGCAATTACTAACATTGAAAGGAAAACATTGTATTGTGCTGTCTCTGCTGATCCAATTAAGCATGACTAGTACAGTACATCTGGAAATCCAATATAATGTCACTGGATAAATAATACTGCGGCAGGGGCATACGCAGCTGAAATGCTGGCTACGGTATAACAGCCTCTGAGAAAGTTCATTGTGCTCTATTCTACCTTCTTCTTGTAAACAGACAGGTTTCATTCACATGGTGATATCTTACCATTTATGTGCGATGTGATGAGATCTTCTTCTGAAGAGTCTGGGTTATTATCTTTTGTGCTTTCTCCTTGTTCAAGTAGTCTGTCTATCATGGCAATAATGCAATTTAGACTCTTCCCTACGTTGGCCCACACCCTATCCTGAAAAGAACATAAGCATCACGAAAGTACACTAACACAAATCCGACACAAAGAACAAAGGAAAACGTTACAGTAACATGAAAGCAGATGGATAAACCCAAAGAGACATCTTCAACCTGAGACATATTGCACTGTGAAGTCAGTAAGTTACATCAGTTTTGTGAACATATAGGAAACAACTAAACAAATACAGCAAATAAAGATGCAAGAACTAAATTAGTTTTTACGTGGTTTAAAAAATGATGCTAAAGCCTCATACACACAGTGATGTTTTATGCATAGAGCCTGTATGTAGGCACAGGTAGTCACTAAGGTTCCATGCTGTGGGGCAATCTATAGACTGCTATATGGTGCCTCTTTATAATGAAGGTATTCTCCCTTAAAAGGTGTGCAACCTAGGGCTCTTTCACACAAACGTATTTGAATTGTGTATTACGCGTGTGATGTACATGCGTAGAATTCACAATGCATCGCAGCAATTCAAATACATCGATTTTCGCTTGTCCCACTAACACAGGTGATTTTTAACTGCATATGCCACGTTTCGCCAAAAATAAGACTTTCCCCGAAAGATAAGCCCTACCCGGAAAATAAGCCTTAGTTAGACTACATAAAAAAAGGAAAGGTCCAAGTCTCTCCTGCTGCTCTCCGTTGCTCCGCCAAGCTTCTTTCACTCCTTGGCCGCTAACAGAAGATCACTTCCTGGTTATGGCATCCATAAATCCCACCTCCAAGAAGCAATGGCTCTGATTGGTTCAGAAAACGCTACTCAGCCAATCAATGCAGCGCTTGCTGAACCAATGCAACGGCTATGATTGGTTCTTCGACCGCTGCATGGATTGGCTGAGCACCGGTCGAAGAACCAATCCCAGCTGTCGCATTGTGGAGGCGGCATTTATAAATTGGCAGAGCCGCGGCATTGATTGGCTAATTTATAAATGCTGCCTTCACAACGCAATAGCTGTGATCGGTTCTTCGACCGCTGCTTGACCGCTGCTTACACAATCCATGCAGCGGTCGAAGAACCAATCACAGCCGTCGTGTTGGTTCTGCGAGTGCTCCATTGATTGACTGAGTAGTGTTCGCAAATGCGCACCAAAATAAAGAATGTTGCTTTTTTTTCACACGCAAAAGTTAAACCATTGGAAACAATAGGTGCTATTCTTTGTGCAATGCGCACGCAGAATATGCATGTGCAAATGCGCTCGTGTGAAGCCCTCCTAAGAGGCAGAGCGGGGAATTAAAAAAAAACAAAAAACTAGTAGGACAGCGTGTGTGAGATATGCTGTCACGCACAGTGCACAATCACTGCCCTATGCAGCGATATTCCAGCTCACCGCCGGCTCACACAGCAATAAGATGCTGCAGAATACATGCAGAATGTTATGTATACGGCCGTGTGAATGAACCCTAAGGCCTCATGTCCACGGTGAAAATCAGGCCCGCTACGGATTCTCCATGGAGAATCCGTAGCGGGTCCCTCCTGCCCCGCGGACATGAGCGCTGAAAAGAAGAATGAACTTACCCGCAGCGGACCGGGCAGGTCTTCTCTTCGGCCGGCGGATTTACTCGGCACGGCAGCGGCGTGCCACGCGCATGCGCCGGGCACATCCGCCGGGCCGAAGACAGAAGATCCGGCCGTGAAGAAGAGAAGACCTGCCTGGTCTGCTGCAGGTAAATTATTCTTATTTTAGGTCTCCCGCGGATCCGGACAGCTTCCATAGGCTTCAATAGAAGCCCGCGGGAGCCGTCCCCACGAGAGACCCGCACAAAAATGGAGCATGTCACGTTTTTTTTCATGCTCCATTTTTTTTTATTCACTTTTATTGACCATCCGCGGGTATTTATCTACCCGCGGGTGGTTAATGCATCCCTATGGGATGCGGATCCGCATGCGGGTGATCCGCTGTGGATTTAAAATCATATTTTGCCCGTGGACATGACGCCTAAGTGTTTGAACTTATTTGTATGAGTTGGGCATAAAACAAAATCAGTATACAGATGTAAAATATCCCCCAGATATCTACATATGCTTCAATCCCAGTGTTAATAAACAAAGGAATAGAAGTAAACAGTAAGGGGACACTATTTCTAAAAGCATGAAAGCAGGAATGGCAATACCATTTTAGACAGAATAAGGGGTTATACTATTTAGGAATGGCTTTTGCTTGCCATGTATTTGCAAGTACAAGTGTAGCAACTGTTAACATGATTGGCCCATTGTCATAACTCGCAGTACAGCATTGTATTACATTGTAGCTATGTCTGTCCTGCATTCTGTCCCAAGATTCCCTCTTTTATTAAGAAAACTGTACAGGCGCAGAAGACAGGGTGGAACCATAGGGTTCAAGACGTGATTTCTTTGGTCTCTGCTTCAAAATAGTTTCCAACTATGTCAGTCTTAAAAGCTTTAAAGACACAAATGCCGCCCCTGCTGCTTCTCCATCGACTGACAAGTGTCGGAACCCATGTGGAACGGAGACCAAAGAGATTCCGGCCTGGTTTCTATCCCTATCCAGTTTTCTGCATAGAAGACAGAGAGCTCTGGATAATAGAACGTGACTTTACATCTAGGTCAATCAAGCGCTCTTCAGCCACTAGAAGAGGAAACATAAAAAACACCTATTTAATGTATTCTATTGTAATTTTTTGAAAAACTGGGAAACTAGTGACAACTTTTGCAATGTTGGGCAGATTCATGATTAGGGCTGATGACACTGGTTAGTTCATTAAAAAAGGAGAGGTAGGCTACATTCACACAGGCGAGCGCTGTATAGGGCCTACATTTGTGTGAATGTAGCCCAAGGCACATTGCGTAAATCTATGTATAGGTTTGATGGGCTCTATGTGATTGACTGAATGGATATATGACTCTGTATTTTAGATGTTCTAATGCTCTGATTGTGGCAGTGCTTTGTCTTTCTTAGGACTTATTCCGACAAGCATGGGCGCAACTAGGCTCAGTGTAATTGCGTCTGAACGAGGGGAATCCCTTCCTGTTTGCCAGCTTTTTAAACTTTGCGCGAGATCCTATCTTTTCTCTGTACAAATAACAGGAGAGAATCCTGATAGTGAAAACGAAATCACTGAAATCCATTGTGATCAGTGGTTTGGTTTTGTCCTGTTATGTATCCGTGATAAGGGAAGAAAACAACAAGTCTGAATGTGCCCTTAGGCCGCAAGTCCATGGCAGATGCAGATTTACGCAGTGGAAGACCTGTGTGTCAAAGCGGAAATTATTTTTAAATGCTTGCTGGCAATCGCGGGTGTAATTTTTATTCTGTGCGGATGCACGGAAAAAAAAAAAATCGCAAGCCCAAAGTGACTGCCTTCCCCCTCCTCCCCTCCTCGGTCTCCAAGCATCCAGAGAGGTATCTGCTTACAAATCCGCCATGTATCCGCAATTGAATTGCAGATTGCTCGCTTCCATAAAGATCTATGCAGCCCATCCACATGGAGTCCACAGTAAAATGGAGCATGCTGCATTTTCTTTTCTATGCATGGCATCCGCAAATCAAATCCGCAGGTGTTAATTGATGCCCGGACACCCCATGCTTCCCTATGAGCAGTTTGAACTGCGGATCGTCCATGCCAGTGTCCCGCATTTCAAATCCACCCATGGACATTGGGCCTTAGGGCGGCTTCAAACGACTGTATACACACATACGCTTGTCTCACTGCGATGTATTCACGCATGCATGAACAAGGTCAACGAGGTTACTTTGCGCACGTGTCTTTACATAGTACTGTACCTTTTATGCACACGGGGCCAGTTGACACACACGTGCGACACACCCCTTCTGTACATTAAAAGGCTATTTAGCCTAATGAGCTATAGATGTGATCTTTTTCACGCAGTGTGTTGCACATTAGCGTGCATATTAAGTGTATATTTCCGCACCTCCCATAGACTTTTATGAGGCCCATAGAATGAACCCATTGACATCAGCAGGTTCTATTCTCTGCGCCTTGCATGTGTATATTTTATGCGCACAAAAACATGCGCAAATACGGTCATCCGAAGTCATTGTTACCGCTTCATATGGAACATATATTAAGCTTTCGGTGGACCTTTTCCTGCGAGTACTCAATTCTGCACTCTGTTAGTGGGGGGGGGGGGGGGGGGGTTAAGGGTTTTCTTTACTATTTTCTTGGATTCCTAAAAGCAGTCAATTAAAATCTGTTTTAAAAGAACGGAGAGTAATACAAAAAGCTTTTGAAAATATGGCTGCGCTGCGCGGTACTCCGTAGCACGGAAGCAATATGTAAAAGCAATTAGAGCCGAGTAAACAAAATTCCACGTACATAATGTTATAAATATTAAGCTATCAATTAACTTTGATCGTTTTTCTTAGAAAACAGAACATGTCAACCTACTTCAAACATAAACACAAGACGGAACTGGGTGAAATCTCCCTGTGTGGTTTACCTTTACATCAGCCGCTCTAATGAATCACCGCAACTTCAATTACAGCAGCTAAAATTAGTCTTCCCACATTCATGCTGGTCTTTAAAACAATGTTCCTCTACGGTATTATTATTTTTCACAATTATACTCGAGTTAAACCGTTATCTCTGCAGTTCACAATTCATTTTTGCTTTTATACTTTCTAAATAAACTGGTTGGCTGTGACTGGAAACGTATTGTCCTCATTTAGATGGTTGATGAAGATATTACAATTATGGGGCCTCTCTTGGCAGGCATAATATACCAAGCACATTAACAACACCAATCTCGGCTCACCCGCAGTGCATCAAACTTGGCTCCACGTCTCCGGGGAAACATTTACAGTTTAGGAACTTGGATTACTTATATTAATGTGCAGGTTTTTCAGCACATATAGACTAAGTGGAAGGAATACTTTACTGCATTAATGATCAGAAAGTAGAAGAATTTATAGGGAAAACTTCTAGTAGAACTCCCTCTATGGGTGCTCCGTCACAGACTGATACAATGTTGCTAGATAGGCAGGAAGCGTAAATAGATATGTGACAAGGCTGCAGTGAAGAAGATTGTGGGGGGTTCACACTGGGCGGATTTGCCGCGGAAATTCCGTCCGTAACTTCCGCGCGGCAAGTCCGCCTGCGGCCGCTAATCTCGGGATTAGCCAGCCATGTGGACGAGATTTCTCAGAAATCCAGCCGAAACCGCCGCTGCTGCGCGGCTTTGCCGACCGCAGCATGTCCATTCTTTTTTCTTTCCGTTGCGGCAGCGCTCTCCTCTATGGGAGCGCCGGCCGCAGCGGAAGAGCGAGCGGCCAGGCCGCTTCAAAGCCACCGTGGGTTTTTCCGCGGCACTTCTCCCGGCGGAAATCTCACGGTTTTTGCTGCGGCCAAACCACGAGATTTCCGGCGGGAATCCGCCCAGTGGGAACCCAGCCTGTAGATCCAGGGATTATCCCGATTGTTAGATTGGAGCCAAGAAGGTTTTTCCTTTAAATGGGGAAAATTGACTTCTACCTCATTGGGTTTTTAATGTGTATCATCTAATGTGTATCAAAGCCTCCCAACTTTCCTCTCATGGCAAGTGGCATAGGAAATAAAAATTGGGAATCTGGATTTCAATTACCTGATCATTTCAATCACTGGAGATAAGCAGCTCCCAGAACTGTCTAGTAGCGCCTTTCTCCCCCCTTTACAAACAGAACACAGGTACGCACAAACCAGCATGCATGTGTGTGTGTGCTGGGCAAAATAGCGCTCAGCTGAACGTGTCTAGAAGCTTTCTTTAGAACTCTACGTGGCCGACTTCAGTTGCCAGGAGGAGCCGATAAGGATAAAGACAGCTGGGAGGGAAGAGCGCTCAAATCAGCATTGCAGCCCCTTAGTTCTAGCGAGCAGCTGGGTCTCAGCAGCAGGACCCCCACCCCCTTGACCAAAACTTTTGGCAAACTTTTTATCCAACAAGTTTGTGAAAAGTGCAATTACTCTCTTAATCCATTTGCTATTAAAATGTAGGCAGAACCACAATGAACAAGCATTAATGAATCCAAATAATAGAGCCTTGTCTTTTCTATCATCAATGTCAGCATAATTTTGCTTCATGAATTGATATCTACTGTAGGGTCAAGAAGCCGCCCCTATTAAAATGTGAAAGGTTCTATGAAACAGCTATACATTAAATGGTGAAGGCATTCTAATCAAATCTAAATGTAAATGAATGTCTATGAGCTCTATGGTGAGATGAAGCAGAATTACTTACCCATTCTTCTTCATCATATTCGGAGTGGTGAGGAATAGAGTCTTGTCTGCTGATTGGCTGGGCATTTTCCTGGCCCTGGTAATCATTTTCCGTCTGGCTATTTTTCGGGTCTGTAAGCTTCATGTTTGCACAGCCTGGCCGTGCCGTGTAGAGCGCCAAGAGAGCGTTGCTGACTAACTGGTCTTTAAATGAATGAACAAACAACTCCGTCTGCAAATAAAAAGCAAAGGAAACATTGAAAAAACTGAGTTTAATGAAAAGTATCTGCCGTGACACATAACCGAGATGGTTAATCAAGACTCATGCTAAAGTGCCTCATTTATAACAGTCCGCAATGTCATAAAATCCCATTTGTTAGCAGGTTAAACTGTTATGTTTTAGTATACTATTTATGGCAGAGACAAGGCTCATAACTTACATAAGAAAAATAGATGTAGAATAATTCTGCTTTAAAGGCAGCCATTAACATTTCACTTAACAATTTTACTATCCAGATGGGATTGTATAAACTGTCATATGGATTGAAATAAAATGTCAGTCTGAATCCTACTAAGAAAATCATTTCATTGTGTTACGGCTTCAGTGGGAAATGGCGATAAGGCAGAGAATGAGGTGTCCATGAATCAGGGGCCGCTTACAGAGAAAAAGCTTCATTTGTTACAATGCATTGTGTCCCGTTTCTTTATTTTCCACTCATTCTCTTCAGCAGTCATCCAGGAAACCCTTTTAAAAGGAACCTGTCAACAAAGGATCTATTAAAGACCCACAACTCGCCCACTGTTCCGGAGAAATCGCCCTCACCGTCTCCAAAAATTGTGACAGTAGTGGTTGCGCATGTACACCACTGCATTCACTTCATTGGGACCACCGTGTTTAGGCAAGTTCAAGCGCTCAGTAATCTCCAGCAGTCTCATTGAAGTGAATGAGACCATGAAAGACTGTCAGGCACTTCAACGTGGCCACCCTTTGCTGATCTCATTGAAGTGAATACAGTGGTGGCACGGATGCATGGCCACCGCTGTCAATATTCAGAATGTACCAGCAGCAAATTTTGGGGGTTTTCCACAATCTTCAAGTTATCCCCTATCCACAGGAATACCTCTTTGAAGGGATTGTGCAGCTGTAAACTATTGATCCTGAGGATAGGTCATCAATAGTAGATCAGTAGGGTTTGCCGCCCAGAACATCAGATGACCAGCTGTTCGTCAAGTTAGTTTGCTTTGTGCACTAAACTGATTTCTGCAGGAAGCAAACATCTCTGTTCCCACTGCAGTGGTCAGGCTTGGTATTGCAGGCAAAATTATCATTGAAGTGAATGTATGTGTATACCAAGCCTGGCCACTGCAGTGGGAACAGAGCTGTCTGCTTCCAGCAGGAATTAGCTCAGAGTACAAGTGCACCAGACCCAAGAACAGCTGATCAACGGCAATCCCAGGCAGCAAACCTACTAATCTACTATTGATGGCTTATTTGGAAAATAGGCCAGGAATAGTTTACAACTGGACAACCCCTTTAATACTCAGGGCTGCAGGAAAGTGTTTGTAACCATTTTTATGGGCAAAATCATGAGAGTTTCTTACTAGCCAGAAACTATCATCTAAACAGATTAGGTTAAAAAAAATATGTACCGCCACTAGGGGCTGATCGTGCATACTGATTTATTATTAAATTCAACAGAAAATGTGTACAATGGAATGGAAAATGTGTACTGCGAATCCCTATGTACTCAGCTCTTTCTTGTGGCAGCTGCAGGCTCACATCAATTATTATTTAACTGGATGTTTTTTTGGCAGAAAAGAGTAAAGGAGCTCTTTGCATCAGAAAAACAGAACTCCGACTCCTTCAAAGTATTCTTTACCTAGTTAGATGAAATAAAATCTTAGGGGCACCTTCCTGCCCTAGACCACCTTCATTAAACTAGATTATTATATAATAACAAACATTAACACCTAAACCACCCTAGACCACCATGGATAACGGATATTAATATTCATTCCTTCATTAACCTACTGTATATCTCCAAATATACAAGATATTATACTAAGCAACTCTGAACCCCGGGGATATTATAGAAATACAATAATACTAACAACCTCGGAACCATCATACGTACAAATGTGTGATGATGAAAGTTAGCAAAGTGAATAATAATTGGGTGAGGAGGTGAATTTTACCAAGACACGTGGAAACCCTATCTTTGTGATCATTGTATTTACCCCTGCCTCATATTAAATATAGATTGGCTGAACCCTCAATTTTCAGTAGGATTGGTCACTCATTTGATGTGTATGGTGACCGCCCTACTCAACCTGAAAAACAGGAAAGGATCAGGAACTTACGGTGCATTTACACACAAAGATGATCACTCAAAAGATGGCTTTTGAGCGATCGTTTTGCATAAACTACTACTTGGTACTAATGCCTATTAGTACCAATTAGTAGTGTGTGAGCCACTGGGAGCTGTATTCAGAGAACAGACCACTTGCTGTTCTCTGAATACATTCCCTTTGTTCTGCCATGGTGCTGACAGCTGAGACAATGTAATCAGCTGTAATCAGCGCTTCCTGGGCAGAATACAGCGTGCGGTCCTTCTTATCAGCTGTTCTGTCGAACGATGGATTTCATGCCAAACTGAAATTCATAGTTTGGCAGAAAAGTGAAAGATGGGTACATTTACACGCAACGATTATCACTCAAAAAAGATGGCTTTTGAGGGAATTTTGAGCGATAATCGTTGTATGTAAAAGGGCCTTTAGATTTCGACAAGATCTTTTTGTTCTCTGGAGATAAGCTGTTGCCAGAGTAGCAGCTTTCTCCACTCCCCGCATACAAAACACGGCCGAGCGTGCATGTATATAGGAAGGTCTAATGAGATAGCTGTTGGCCAAATACGCATTCAGCCAACAGCTATCTAATGTGTGCAGGTAGCCTTAACTCTGTGGAATCACTAAGAAGGCTCACTGCAGGTAAGAGCATAACTTTCCAGCCACTGATTGACACTTGCAGAAACAGTATTGACATGCTAGCGGGCACCTAGCTCAGTATTATTAGGACATTTGATAAAAGGACCTTTCCAGATGACAGGTTCTCTTTATAACTGATGTCTAATGACAAGCAATAAAATCGCAGCCTGCTTAATAGTTGTCTCCTTCTATGACTATAACATCCACAGTAAAAGAGCAGGCTGACGTGACAAGTTATTGTGAGGTTGATTGACAGCCTATATCCTGATATAAAATTCAAAATAATGTACATTATGTAAAACCCATTAGGCTATATGTCTTTGTCTAGAAATAAAAGATGATTTATACAGACTTTTTACCCACTGTAAGCAGTGGTTCAGTAATTCTCCATTATCAGAATCACTGTTCTGAAATGCTCGATCAATGAGCAAAATTTTTGAAATATAAAAAATGTACCCTAGACGAGCAGATTGGTTAGAAATGCTTCTAATTTGGATTTTCGGCCCAATTATCTGTAAAGCTAAAGCAGCCCTTAAATATGCTATAAATATCTGAGCTCTTCCATTGTTTCACACGGGCTTATCTCAAGCAATAAATACAGAATTAGCTGACGGATAAGGGGATACAGATGTAGCAGACATCAATTTGTCTTTCAACTCTAAGGGATTTAAGCATACGGCATTGTTAATGCACCATAACAACTCAAAGGAAGATAATGCAGTAGGTTTACCTACAGCCACGATTGTGCACTACATAACATGCTAGAAGGGGGCTTCATCTCATTTATGTACGCCCTGTCTGCAGTCCCATGTAAAACCACTCACATAGCTCAACATAGTAAATTCCTTTCTTAAAACACTAATGGAGATGTAATACAAATGACTAATGGATGTCAGCTACAAATAGAAAAGGCAATAGACAAATAAATCCTTCCTTTTGGGTTTTATATGCCATAAAGATATGAAAATACAAAAATAATAATGTTAAAGGGAATCTGTCACCATATTTTTGCAGCCCTCACTGAGAGCAGCATAAATAGTACCTGCCGCACTAATTAGAGTGATATATCTACTGTGTGTATCTGTGCAGTAGTTTAGGAGAAACTTCAATTTTATTACTAGCAACCAAACACTAAACTAGTCCTGGATATTTATAGGCTGCAGGCTAGCCACACCCACCCCGCCTTTCAGCCAATGACTGATCGCTCTTTCTCTATATATAGGCAGACAGCAGTTAGTCATTGGCCGGAGGGTGCAGTGGATGTAGCTAGCCTACAGCTCATGAATATCCACGACTACTTTAAGTAGACCTCTGTGTCTGGCTGCTACTGAGAAAATGTAAGTTTCTCCAAAACTAACGCACAGATCTACATAGAAGACATATCACTGTAATCAGTGTGACTGTCACTGCCTTGTGCTGCCCTCTGAGAGGGGTGCAAAGTAGTGGTAATAGTGTCGCTATAAGCATTGTTAATGTATTTTTAACTTCCACTAACGCTCCTTATCTTGTCTCGCTTCTCTCTGAAACTCAGCATTTAGCAATCTGAAATCAATGCTGTTGCCAATGGCTTTGGCTGTTCGTCTGTTGTTGGCGATTTCGATCTTTGCATTTGGGAGCCATTTTGGCCTTTTTGTTGGTTTTCTGTATGGGATGAATTGTTCTGCTGTGCCTGTTATGGTAAATTATCATCTTTACCCATAATTCATCTGAGTGAATCGAAGCTGTTTTTTTACCTCTACCGCATATTCTGCTGGCATGTTGCTGGTGTCAAAGTGTTTCCTTGCAGGTGATCTTCTCATGCTGTTGAAGTAGAGTTTGACCTTCGCAATGAGTAGCTGGGGGTCAGTACCATGATCGGCACCACACCAGGTAGCATTTTCACTGATTATACTGAGCTCTTCCAACATTGTTGGCAGATGAAATAGTCAATCTGGTTGCGATGCTGTCCATTCAAAACTGTCCGTGTGTATAAGCAGTGTTTTGGCTGCTCATACTATGTGTTTGCAATCAATAATCAATTTTCTTGACAATATTGAACCAAACAATCACCAGCCTCATTCCATTCTCCTGATCTGAACTTGCCTTTGACGGGTGGCTCTTCTCCCAAGCCTACTTTTGCGTTGAAGTCCCCAGTAATAAAAATAACGTATTTCTTCAACATCCTCCTCTTTTGCATCAGTGCTAGGTGCATAAATCTGCATACCGTGAGTGAGCGAGGCTTCCCATGGAAGTGTAGGGATATAATTCTGTCATTTATGTCGTTGGAACATTTAACGGCTGTAGCTATTCTCTTGTTTGCGATCTGGTGTTGACATTCCCAGAGTAGTAAACCGTGTAGTTCTTGATTGTAAAATAGCCACTGCCTGTCCAGTGTAATTCGCCGATGCCAATAATATCGATGTTGAGCTATTCCATTTCAGTTACAATTTCCAATTTGCGTATATTCATGCCGGGGACGATCCAAGTTCCAAAACGGTAAACCTTTGTGAAATACAGATGATTTCTTTTACATGAGGCTACATCAACAGACCAGAGACCTTGCGGATTTGTCCAGCCTGTGTCATAAATGAACAAGCTACTCAAACTTTCTCCTTGTTCTTCCCTGGTCACTTGTTGGGTGCTTTCTGAATGCAAGCAAGCAAAGTCACACCTGTGAGCTTGGGCTAGGAAACGACTTTTGAACTGGAACGCCCCAGGCATTGACCGCATACCAGCTGAGTTACTCAAACCAGTGTCAATCCAAATGTTAACAATGCTTTGTCAACAGTCTAGAAGACCAAATCATGGTCAAAGACTGGACGTGATCAGTCTTTGTCCCACTTCCAAAAACAGGTGATATGCAAGAATGCTACAACTATCAGACCATCGCACTCATATCGCATGCAACAAAATTCCTGCTCAAGATTATTCAAAAATACATGAATTAATTTGTTGAGAGGGAGCTCCCCGATGTCTAAGCCAGATTTCGCTTAGGATGTGAAACCAGAGATCGAATTGCAAACCTGTGGTGGATCATGGAGAAGACGCAAGAATATCAGAAGGACGTGTACATGTGCTTCATAGACTACAGAAGAGCTTTTGACTGCATTGAACACAAGAAGCTGTGGAAATGTATGAAGCAAATGGGCATTCAAGAGCATCTGAAAGAATTGATATGATCATTTTATTAGAACCAAGAAGCCACAGTATGGACAGCTTTCGGTAACACTGACTGGTTCAAGATTGAGAAAAGTGTCCGACAAGGCTGCATTCTATCATCTGTACACCAAAACAATCATAAGATGATCCAACCTGGACGAATCAACAATTGGAGTGAAAATTGATGGGAGAAGCATCAACAACCTTCAATATGCCGATGATACAATATTGCTGGCAGAAAGTGAAAAGGATCTGTGATATCTGATCTGAAGAGTTAAAGAAGAAAGTGAGCACATTGGGCTCTCCCTTAACATAAACAAAGGTAATGACAGCAAGTAATGGTACAGTCCACGTAAAAATCGACAATCAGGAAATTGAATCAGTTAAAGATTTCCTCTTCCTTGGGTCAATGATTAGCAGCAATAGAAAATCAGAACCAGAAATCAAACGAAGAATTGCACTTGGCTGTATCGCAATGCAAGGAATGGCAAGGATACGGAGGAGCAAAGATATCAGCATTGCTACAAAGATCCGAATGATAAATGCAGTCGTGTTCCTGATCTCCATATATGCATCTGAAAGTTGGCACTCAGGAATGCAGATAAAAGGAAAATTGATGCTTTTGAACTACGGTGCTAGAGAAGAATGCTGTGTCTACCATGGCTGGCAATTGTAATGGTCCTAGAGCGTATCAAACCAAACATATCGCTAGAGGGGGAAATCACCAAGTAGCGGCTCTAATACTTTGGACATGTCATGCGAGCCAATTCTCTGGAAACAACATTGATGCTCGGCACAGTTAGTGGGTCACGAAGAAGAGGACGACAAAGAACACGCTGGCTGGATGCAGTCAAGGTGGATGCAAACATGCATATGGAAGAACTGAAAGAAGCGGTCAAGAATAGGAAAGCATGGGGAACATTGCTCCATAAAGTGACCGAAGGTCGGTATCGACTGAAAGGACATTAATCATCATTAATGTATTTTTATACACAATTTTCATCCATGTATGAAAATTGCATTTACAACATTAAACTCAGATAAGTTGCTCTATACATTTGTATACCTTTAGTATAGTCCTATACTTTACTAGCACCAACTATATAGGTTAATATAGTGACAGGGAAAATAGTGATGTGTAATGCTATAAACTATACGTATGGAAAGCGGAGTGAAAACTAAGCGTAAAAATGCCCTCCACGTGTTTTCCCTCCCTGTTGCAATGCAGAGCTTTGAGCAAAGGATGCACTACACTCAGCAGCAATTCATTAGTTTGGTGTCAATTGACCCACTGCGTCCATTATTCTTTTGCGCAGGGTGATGATGTCATTCACAGGTATAGCATATACTATCTCTGTCAGCATCCCCCAAATATAAAAATCAAGTGATGGGGGAAAGCTGAAGGAGATCGTTTATGCTACACCTGTGACCAACATCATCATTAAGTGTCAAAGAATAATGCGTGCAATTGGACAATTGATGCTGCTGAGTGCCAATGCATCCTTTGCCTACAGGTTTGCATTACAGCAGAAGGTGGACATGTGAAGAACATGTTGATGTAAACTATTTGCTCTTCCTGTAATGATAAATATATCATTTTATGCTAAAACTAGTTTTCCCCCTAGTTTGCTAGCATTACACATCAGCAATGTGAAACCTACCACACCATTTATTAATTTTACTCATTTTTATATTGCATACATATTCTACAGCATTGCGTATCACTTAATATTGGGTTCTTTCTACATAGGGGCTCACAGAGTAAATTCACCTGTTAGCATGTATTTTGGGAGTGTGGGAGTTAACCCAAGCAAACACAGGGAAAACATACAAACTTCATGTAGATGTCTTTAGTCAGATTTGAACCTGGGACCACAGCTCTGCAAGGCATCAGTGCTAACCAATGAGCCACCATGCTACCCTGTCACATTATTCCTTGGGACAGTAAGTACATTTTTGAAGAATTTATATAGCACACACATATCCCACTGCACTGCATATCAAACTGCTAATGACCACTTGTCCGTTAGTATGTATGTGCTTCTCATCCTCCACCCCTGGTGACATCATTGCTCCGCCCCTGGTGATGTCATCACAGGACCTGCTGACGTCACCATCATGTGATCACCTGCGTGGGTGCAGCCACGTGATCAGGGGCAAAGCTCAGAGCCTTGGTGGCTGATCATATGATGGTGATATCATCACATGTAACTCACACAGTCACTCTGTCACTCACAGACAGGTAGTCGATAGCATTTTGATATTAATTAAAAATAAAGTTTCCCTTTAGAATTATCTCCTGTGCAAGTATATAATAGGCTTTACTTCTATCATACTTGTTGGTTAACCAGGGTAATTTCTGGAATATGACTTTGTTTTCAACTTGAAATCTGCTTTAGTACAGCAGAAAAAGCTAAAGTAGACAGAGCTTAAAAAATAAAAGCAAGCACTCCAGCCTTTGTAATATAGTAAATGGTACAGTATTCTATAAATCCCCGCATACTGCCACTTCTTCCCATTGAAGGACAATAGTGATTCATTGTAACCTGCTCTGAATTGTGTCATGCCTTGAACTTACTCCAAACTGGAAAGATCTAATGCTGCTCCTAGTATTGCAGAGGTATGGGCTTCACAGGCCATCTGTCTACATAGACTTCTTTCTTCTGCATCCAAATCGTGCCTGGCTGGTTTCTGAGGGAATAACTTCCCAAGCAGTTGTTGTTCTTTTAAGTTAGTCCCAATAAATGTCAAAATCAAACACAATGTAAATAAATAATGTGCTTGAAGCATTGCGCAAGTTAAGGACACCTGCACCGACTGCCATAGCACAATTGTAGCCCATACCTTTAAATTCTATGAAAGGGACATATCAAAGATGCACATGAAAGGCTCCTTTCTCTTAGTCTCTCATCTTAATTTTTTTTTCATTTTGAAGTACTGCATAAAAAATGACTCACCCGCAACTAATTTCAGGATTTCAGGATCTATCTATAGAAGACTAAAAGCTATATCTTGTATACAATAGCTACTCTTGCTGTTCAATAGCAAGCATTAGGTAAGGGTACTTTTCTACATGAAGATACATTTGTAAAAACCGATGTGCCGATCGGCAATATGGGGAGTTTGAACATTCAGAAGACATGCATTTAACAATGATCATATATTTGTGAGCTCACTCATGACTCTTCCTTTCCTCCTGACTTCTCTATTAATGACGAGCAAGAGGGGCTTTAATGCAGACAACGATGATTTTTAGATCATTGTAACATATTCAGTCAACGCAAGTGAGAAATTAGTTAATGGCACAACTGATAGATAAGCTTACACTAGCCAATGATTGGGAACTTTCACTCAATCTTGCGATGTTGTACATAATTGCACTTTGTAAACACCCTTAGAAGTGCTTGATTCAGGTTCATGGGAATCTAGGATGGAGGGGGGTAATGTATTTCTTTGTGGAGAGACAACAGGATGCAGGAACACCACTATGAGCCTTACAGTCATGCGATGCTCTTTGGGATGACTGATGTGATAATTCACCCCAGCCTCAACTATTGGAAAGGTAGCCACCCTGTGAGTCAATATCTGACCTTTTAACAGAACTTGCAATATGACAATTTACCTGACTGTCTGCAGTAGCCCATTCCAGAGAACTGGTGCAGCTCAGGAAATATTGTGGAGATGGTAGTGGGTGTTTTGGGTTATGGAGGAACGTAGCATAAGGTCATTAATGGAATGGAGTGCCTGGGTAGGGCAATAGACAGCACAGCACCGTGGAAAGCTTTGTGGATGGGAGTGATGAGTTTCTATGATATTCTATAGTGGATGGCCAACCAGTATGGTGACTGGCACTGAATGGACAGAAAGATGAGCCTGGCTGCTGTATTCAGCATATAATGAAGAGGGGAAAGTTTAGTGTGTCAAAAACCAATAATAAGTTACAATAAAGTACTGAACATAATGAGCATTGGCAGCAATAAAAACTTTTGTTGTTTCCACAATAAAAGCACCTCTGTCTGCACAGAAGTAGACCGAGCTGAGGAAACAGCCAAGGAAACCGTCACATGGCTAAATCATGTGACCGCCACCATCATTATTCTTATGGACACCAAGAAGCCCTCAAATAAGGAATTGGGCGAGCACTGTGATTGTATAGTGGTCACTGAAGTAAAGCAAAAAGGAGAAAGTTTTGCTAAAAAGTGGCTAACCTCTTAAGAATTAAATACATTGCTGGTTCTTGTTATCTGTAGCATTCTGTATATTGTTGTAGTCACATAATAAGAAATAGTAAGCTACGAGCTTCAATTTCGTAACTTCTCATACTGAATTCCCACCCGTATAAATCGGATATTGCTCATGTGTATCTTTTCCCTAAAGTTGGCAATCTTTTCTTTCATTTTTATCAACATTCAAAAAAACAAATTATTCTCCCTAGACCACCTCTCCACCGCTAAAGGTCAGACTGATGCAACGTTTTGTCACGATCTCTAATCATGCCTATCAGCATCATGTTTCTGTATATTTCATATCAGGGTGGTAAAAGGAAGAAGAAAACAAGGCTCCAACACCATCTTTGTGGTACCCCTAAATTTAATCTTCCTGATGATGTTCTCAAATCTCCCAACCTAAGCACCAGGTTTCTATTGGTCAGGATACCAGACATAATTCCATTGGCCAACAAAGCTTACTTAGCTTCAGGGCTACTTTAACTATAGGGCAAACAGTACTCCTGCACCGCCCCCCTGGCATTGATGCCCTCAGGGCAACGACATCACTTTCATCTTTATTTGCATCCTCAGGATGAAAATACATGTGAGAATCCTGGCAGAACAGGGAGCCATCATCTCCCCATCCATCATTTTCTGGAATCACCGAGAATGGCTGCATCTTGATGTATGGACTCACGTAATATGGAAGTCAACTGGGTTTCAATAATCCCACCAAGATTGCGGAGTCCATATTTAGTATATAGACTGCACAACTGTGAGCACAGAAGTGCTTACTTGAAATTCAATGGGCCGAGCACCTCTGACATGATTTCTGGGCGTCATATTTAAAATTCTCTTGTTGCCCACCGGCTGCACCAATGCGCTTGTCTGATACACCCTGACTAAAGATTCTTTACTCTGGGTACTGGAACTGGGACTTGGAATATTGAGAGGGAGTGGCATTATTTGCTATGTATCTGATTAATCATTTACTTTGCTTGCCAATTTGCTAAGTATCACCCAGCCTGATGGGGCAGTGTGTTTAGGGTCAGTCTACGCTGGTGACTGCTAATGACCATGATTCACAGTGCTTGTCTATGGATGTAGCAACTGCTAACATAACTGCGTTTTGCTTGTCTTGATTTATAGGGATTGTAGTGTTGTTACACATTTTACATATTTAAGGGGTTCTACGAATGTCTTCACGATACATTATGATAATTCTACACGTACCATGTTTTGGATGTAGTGTATTGATGATGAAATGCTGTCTCAGATATTTTTGTTGTAACTCCTTTATACACTGGATTTACTTATTTGTATGAAATATGTATACTCTAACTGCATATATAATAAATGAGTAGGACTTATACTTAAAAGTATTTTGTGATCTAATATGTTTTCAGCTTGGAGAAGGGTGCAATTATTAATCATTAGCTGTGGCTGTAATGAAACTCTGTAATTGCTTCTGATTCTTCTGAGCACAGCCTCTAAATTTGCATGGCCACCACTCTCTGTAGAAGTCTATAGGTGACTAGAAGGGGGTCTCTGTGAACACAAGACCCTGACATTGCATTGCATTGAGCTTCTGGAGTCAGGCAACATATTCCATGTGGGGCACAATAGGGTAGATAACATCAGGTCCCGAGCGCCACCAGGAAATAGAGGGGGAAACAAGCAAGAAAGTAGGAAAGACATCCATGCAGGAAGAGACAAGTAAAGAAGGAAGAAGGAATAATACCTCCACAGTGCCACCTATTGGAAGGCAGCATTCCTTCAAGCCAAAGTTAGACTCTTTATACAAGCCTTGTAACAATGACTGCGAATTAAAAGCAAAGCCAGACTCCATGCACAGACAGCTGTTTCAGGGTATTTGCCCTTCATCAGGAGTCTGGCTTTGGAAGAGACAAGGGAATGTTAAAGGTATTTTGACTGTTTGATATTAACCAATCTTTTATATGTAATGAAAGTCTTCTAAAATGAGATTTTGTTTAAATTCTGAAAACTTTTTAAACACTGCCAATTACACATATAATGACAATCTCACATAGTAAAACGGTATATAATAAATATCAATCATGCCCCAACAGGTTCTGGATAGCTCATTTATTCTATTTTTATGACAGTACATTTATACGCTCTTTGAAGTATGGAATAAATTAACAATGTTCAGAATGGGAGGAGGGGAGGACTAATGACAAATTAGTGGACACAGTGCAAGAGTTTCATAACGGCCCTGCCTAGCTGCCTTACCAAACGTGAAAGGTCCATCATATTAAAAGCTGAGCTGAAGTCGACAAACACGACTCTCACATAACTACAACCAGCATCAACATGACTGGAAACTATAGTTCTATTCTCTCACACACGACCGGGTTTGAATAGCGGAATCCATGATCGTCACCCACACAGACGATCCGCGGCATTCCGCATCCACTACAGAAATAGAACATTTGCTCGCGGCATGTCCTATTTTTGCCCAGATTCTGCATGGACGGCTTCCATCCACAATGAACGTAGTTTTGGGAAAAAAAACTGTATTGCACATGTCCAACGGTGCTGGCCGCAGCCATCCGCATTGCAGACTTTATACAGGTACGTGCGGACGCCACAGGCACAGGGACAAATTCCACTGCGGGCTCCTACATGCGTATTCCAATCCGTTTGTGTGCAGCCGGCCTATATGGAGTAATTTTCTGCTGTAGACAAGTGCCGATTAACGATCAATTCTTTACTAGAGATGAGCAAGCATACTCGATAAGGACAATTGCTTGATCGAGCATTGTCCTTAGCGAGTATCTCCGCGCTCGGGAGATAAGGTTCAGCTGCCGGCGCGGGTGACAGGTGAGTTGCGGCAATCAGCAGGGGTGAGCGGGGGGAAGAGAGGGAGAGAGAAATCTCCCCTCTGTTCCTCCCTGCTCTCCCCCCCTGCTCCCCGCCCGCCGCCGGCAGCCGAATCTTTGCTCCCGAGCGGGCAGGTACTCGCTAAGGGCAATGCTCAATCGAGTAATTGCCCTTAGCGAGTATGCTCGCTCATCACTATTCTTTACCAATTAGATGCAAAATCTGTGACTATGTTCCGTATCCTATTGTTTTGAGTCTATCTCCTCGGCAATAGTCATTTTCATATTGCCCAGTTCTAAGTGAACCCACAGCAGTCAAATAAAGTTACTACATTTGCTGACATTTTAGTGCTGTGTTTGCAGTACAACCGCCGTTGAGTCTAACTACAAGAAGAAAAAAATCACTTTTAGATGAAACAAAACAAAAAAAGGATATTCTGGCTTAAAAGAACATTATCTTCTTCTTGCTTCTTTGCAACAATTATTAGCATTAGAAAAGGAAGGATGCCGCGCTGCAATAAAATAACTCAATTTAATAACGGAATGTGCCGCCTCTGTAAGCCCGCAATCTTACTTTCAAAAACATTTTTTAAAAGCAGGAAATAAAGATACAGAAAAAAATGTTAAATTGCTTTTTTCAAAGGAATTAGGTATTTGCTATTGCTTTGCCTTTGCATTTTGAAGTCTATCTTTCAAAGGGAGTACTGTATATTCGGCAACGTAGCGAATGTCAACCTGTACATTAAATAAAAGAGAAGCATTAGGAGGGAGGCTATTTTTATACATGAGCCATTGCATGGCAGATTCGGATCTCACCGTTTCCGTGAGGGCTTTTAAAGAATTTTTGAGGCTGTCCGCAGAGCGCTGTCTTGCTGAATTAAGCAGGAGGTCTGTATGGCTTGATATAAGAGGTTGCAGGTGATTGATGTTGCTTAAAATTTCTTTTGCCTTTGCCGTGTTCTCAGGTGAATAGTAAATACATTGGTACCCAGTGCTGGAGAGAAAGAAATGCAGATTACTATTAAACAGCTCAAAATTATTATCAGATTCCTTAACCCAGAAGTGAATAGTCAATTTAAAAAATAAAAGAAATGCAGTGAAATTGATTTCCTGTACTCGGGCAAATGGCAGCATATTTATCTGGGAGAATTCAAAACCAATCATTATGTTGAAGTAAAGCACCCGAGGAACCACAAACGTATATATGCGAAGAGTTGAAACCAATTTATTTGCTAGCTAAGCTTCATAAAAAGTAAGTACTGCATGCTGTAGGTTTATACACTTAAATAGAGATATTTGGACATTGTCCATTTATTCGACTTTTTTTGCAAAGTTC
Source organism: Eleutherodactylus coqui (assembly GCF_035609145.1). Taxonomy (NCBI): domain Eukaryota; kingdom Metazoa; phylum Chordata; class Amphibia; order Anura; family Eleutherodactylidae; genus Eleutherodactylus; species Eleutherodactylus coqui. Next base: position 132,803,182 of record NC_089843.1, on the reverse strand, counting down.
AGCAAAAAAAGTAACATTCTCCCTGTGGTATAAAATGAAACAATCCTTTAGATACAGAAGTTGGACACACAAGCAGTTCTGCAAAATGCTCTACAGCTGCTTCTATGGAAAACCGTAATTTTGGTGATATTTTTTTACATGTGGTTGTCAATGGAGATGAGCATGCGTACTCGGTTCGGGTGTTTTTGCACTCGAGCACCGCTTTTTCCGAGTAACTGACTACTCGCACGAAAAGATTCGGGGGGCGGCGTGGTGGAGCGGGGGGTAGCAGTGGGGAACAGGGGGGAGCTCTCTCTCTCTCCCCCCCCCGCCACTCCCCTCTGCAACCCTCCGCTTACCCCTGCCGCCCCCCAAATCTTTTCGTCCGAGTAGTCAGTTACTCGGAAAAAGAGGTGCTCGAGTGCAAAAACACCCGAACCGAGTACGTTCGCTCATCTCTAGTTGTCAATGATGCCATTTTTCTCTGCTGAAGACAATATGGATGAAATCATGGCAAACCATCAGCAAAACTGGGACTCATAGGGTAAAATATGGTGAAGGAACATATGGCTTTTGGGGTAAAAGTATAAAAATAAACCTTTATTGTGTAGTGAAAATTTCCACCGCGTTCTGCTATATTTGTTTCCAAATTTCATTATCTTTGTTGCAGTCAGTAAATGGAAATATTCTTGTTTACACCCTAGGACTAAAGGTCCTGTGCATATATTAGGGCTCCTGCAGATGAGCATAGGTGTAGAAATGCTGGTGATAGGGCGGTGTGTTTGCCCTGTGAATGGAGCGCTATTGTGGGTTATTGATCTCATATCGGCGCTTCTTACTGTACTTTTCTGTGATGCCGCAACCGTTCGCATCGGCACAGGACATACTTGCGCATTGATTTAACAGGCTGTGCAGCCTAATTAGTCCCTGATGTTATTGATTTCCCCACAAAATCTCACAGTTAAGTGTGCAATTTTGTGCGGAATCGGAGCACATTTGCGCAGCCACATAGAGTTGCAAATTGATTAACTCAGACAACCTCTTTAACTGATAGAGAATGGCCAAGGCGGAATACTATTGCAATAAACACTCAGCTATGAATGTTGATGTAAAGCTTCTGTATGTTAACAAGAATGTTTCCATTCACCACTAACAGACAGACATCTTGAAAATGTAGAGTTGCTTTTTGCCAATTGTAACCTCTGTACTAAAGAGGAGGCTTTGGGTAAGTACAACTTTGCTTGCTTCACCACCTGAGCTTGTGTTCCCTTATGAAGTTAGTTAATAGCACTTAAATCTTAGCGAACAATATGGCTGCCAGTATAACTTTCCAAGGTGGAATTCACTGCAGTGTATCTAATATCTACCAGGTAAACAGAAAAAAGTTTGGTACCGTGTTAGCCAGTAGAGCAAAATGGGATTGCTCTCAGCAAGAGAATCTAAGTAATCCTTTTAATGTCAAACAAAAAAACATGATGTTATAGCAAGCTTTCGAACCTGAAGAAGAACCCTTAGTAGATTAGAAAGCTCGCTATAACATTGTCTTTTTGTTGCCCAATAAAAGGTATCATATCTACAAGATTACTTGTTTCTCCTGCTGAGAACAATCACATTTTAATATCTACCAGTCATGTGCATAATGCTTTGTTACGCTCCATCTTGGGGCAAGCAGGATCCACCATAACCACATCATCGAAAGGTTGCACTAGGTCCTGGAATGCACAATCACAATAATGGCATGCAAAGGCTCGTTCTACTTTGTATACTTTTAATCCTACTTGAAATGATCTGGTGAAAAACAGTTTATTTTGAAGCCGGATTAACACAAGTAGTTGGCATATTTTCCTTTTTTTTGATACATGTGCAACCAACTGAATATCAATGGCAACTACAGTGGCAACTCAAGAAGCCACTTTACATTGCTCCTTCGTATGCTGCCAGCTGGCACTGGTTTAGAGTTCTTTTTATAGATGCAACATACAAAATGTGATTTTGTGTCTAGACGTCTTTTCACTTAGTGCAGTAAATGAGCTGTGCTACCTCGGCAGATGACTGTATATTCAGATTTAATCGGCTAACTTGCAAGTAACACCAAAGATGTGGCAAATCTCAATTTGTTCCTATGGAAAATGTTTCAGTGTAATGGATGCATATTTCCAGAGGTTTTGAACTAATCACTATGGAGTGGATATGTTTATAGCATTTTGGTTGTGTTGTGATTAATATAATATGATAACACCATAAGATGCGATGTCCTCTACATTGTGATATGCTGCTCAGATAGACACATTTTTTGCATACTTAGTTTTAGGAATTCATATTCTGTAACATTCTAATTATTTCTATCAATTAATAATCTCCATATTCATGACTTTTTTTTAAATCAGTGATTAAATAGACCATTCCTATACTGAATCTAAGCAGATGCCATGGAGCATCTGACGGGGCAAAGGACTCTGCAATCAAACACTACTCCCATCCAAATGTATACTGCAACGTCCTTAGTGTAAAATAATTACTAGGGGATTAGAAAGTGACAGATGCTACTCTGTGCCAGAAAAGTGCTCAGATCCGATGTGACTTCCCTTCAATCACAGTTCAGACAAAAGCATGGTTAATGATTGTCAAATGACCCTAAGGACTTAAGCACATGGGCATGGAGCCTGTATGGCAGTACAGAGATTGCAATGCTCCTTAGTACTAAACCGCACAGCTTCTGTGTATTGCTGTATAAGTATCATGTAAAGAATAATACCTCTGTGTATATCGTATGACCATGCTATGGGTTTTTCTTTTAATTATTACTGATTTGTATCGAATCTTACCAAAAAAAATTGTGTTATAAGTTATGCACTAATCACTGACGCAACTACAGGGGATGGGGTTGCACCCGGGCCCAGGAGCCTTAGGGGGCCCATAAGACCTCTCTTCTCCATATAGGGACCCCAGTACTATGAAGAAAGCATTATAGTTGGGGGCTCTGTTACAGGTTTTGCATCGGGCCCAGAAGCTTCAAGTTACGCCTTTGGCACTAATCATTTATGAATTTTGTTTTAATCCTGAGTGAATAAATCACATGTATTTCTGGACAGAGATAATTGCTAATTAAGAAACTTTTACGGGGAAATTAATTTTCATGTAAACACACATAACCAACAGAATTCATAAAAATTGTTAAGTGAATGCATCTGAAGCTAGACGGCCCGTGATGAGAAACACACCTGATGAGAAATGTCTATAGGGGACAAAGGGAAATATAATACTTCAAAGCCATACCTGTCCCTAATAGAGATGAGCGAACGTACTCGGTAAGGGCGATTTCGCAATCGAGCACCGCGATTTTCGAGTACTTCACTACTCGGGTGAAAAGTACTCGGGTGCGCTGTGGGGCGGGGGGTTGCAGAGGGGAGTGGGGGGTAGCAGCAGGGAACAGGGGGGAGCCCTCTCTCTCTCCCTCTCCCCCCCACTCCTCGCTGCAACCCCCCGCTCACCCACAGCGCACCCGAGTACTTTTCACCCGAGTAGTGAAGTACTCGAAAATCGCGGTGCTCGATTGCGAAATCGCCTTTACTGAGTACATTCGCTCATCTCTAGTCCCTAATCCATTTTTTATTAGAAAAACCCAGCTATGTTTTTATAATCAGGGGATTGAACTGCTTCACGGGTCTCGAGCACCAGGTTTGTTGGCCTTAGGGAATCACAGAATTCAATATGGGTTCAAGTTATTAATATTTCACCCTCATGTTTGGTATCTGCAGACTGGGAAAAATATGCTTCAGGGTTTAGCGATCATATCATCTCCATAGTAGCTTCCCTTACGGAGACAAAAGGAAAATTATGTCCTGCAACTGTCCTTCCTTAGCCATCCCATTATCACATACCTAAGAAGAGGTTTGACTGGAACTCTTTAGAATCTGATACCAAGAGATTTGCAGTGTCAAACACTTGGAGGTGCAGCCCAGTTTTTTAGTTTTGTCCAGCTTTTTTCTCCTCTCCGGGTTTTAACTAAAATAATTAGCAAGAGGTCAATTTTTTAAATTCTCTGTTTTTCATATCTGCTTTACTTGTATGTCATTTTGTTTTGTCTTTTTGGCAGCACCACACTTTTGGAATTAAAGCTTAAAACTTTAATAAGTTCAGTCTCTGTATGCTCTAGAGTATTTAAAGCATTGGATAGAGTATTTAACCCTTTGACTGTTAGAGTGCAGTGTGTGTTTCTGTGCACGTCTATGATATGAGGCGCAAAGCAACTTGTGGGCCTAATAATATGGCTGGTAATGGAAATATACATCTGTGATGTGTGGACTGTCCTGGGGTGTGAACTATTTCCAACATTGCAAAACTAACAGAGTGGAAATAGATTAATCCCTTGCGGTTTTGCTCGTGTCACATGTTGTGAAATTGGATGTATACAGAGGTATAATAGAGACCTTATATACCACTAAGGCAACCCTATTTTGGCTTTGTACAAAACTGATCAGTAATATAGCCATGTGCATGAGCCCCAAGGCTATTTTTACACCTCTGTAATATAGGGTTTTATGGGGATCTTAGTTACATTGCATTGATCAGCCGGAGATCTGAGTGTTGTGCCTGTTATACACATGCTAAAATGCAGCTGTGTTAGGCCCATGTGAAAGTGGTCCTATTTAAACTAGTGAATAATGGCATCTATCTGAAAATCTCCTTCTAGTAATATTATAAACTGATACGCTATGGCAATCCTACAGTCCTGTAATTAGTAGGAAAGATTGCTAACATAATTATAATATCAATGTGGTTTATTTTGCTTTAATATATATTGCTATGTCTGATACAGACAGTTTTTTTTAAACTCTTTTAAATTTTTATCAGTAAACTATTACTTTTCTGTTATCTGTGACTTGTTCAACTTGGCCTTGATTAAATCAACATTGTCCAAAGTCAAAGAAGAATTATAATAGACTCCATTAGTTGTCACACTCATAACTCAAAAGGTTTTTATTACTTCAAACAGGTAAGTTATGTGTGATAAGTGAGAATGGCTGGCCTTTGAAGAGGAAACATTGACGTGCATTAATGATAATAAGTAATGCTGGATAAATAAGAATGGTGGTTACAGCACTTAAATGCTATGGACACCTTCACAGCTTTTGTTTCTCTAAATCCATGCATTCTAACATAAAAATGATATTTGAGACTGAAGGTTATTAAACATTTTCAACAATTCACTATCTAGGCTTGCTGTGTGTTCCATCACATTGATAGCTGGAGGACTGAGATTCTTGTACAATCCAGATGTGGACCTAATGACAGTAAAAGGGGAGAGATCTGTATATGCACTAGGGAACGGGAGTGGATAGTGGCGCGGGGGAGACGTGTCGTCCCTTATCGTTACACAAGAAGAGGGTGGGGAAGGAGACCTTTAGGACACTTTCTACTTCAGTCTGCCTGACTGATGGATTCCACAAAAATCTCAGTCCTCTAGCTATCACTGTAATGGGACACAGGAACTGGCGTAACTGTAGGGGATGCGTTTGCACCTAGGCCCAGGAGCCCCTCTTCTCCATATAGGGAGTCCAGTACTATGAATAAAGCATTATAGTTGGGGGCCCTGTTACAGGTTTTGTATTGGGGCCCAGGAGCTTCAAGTTACACCTCTGCAATAAGGGGTTAAGAGAAGTTGCTGGGCCCCAAGACAAACTTTTGCACCCATGCCCATGAGCCTTTAGCTACGCCCCTGGACACAGGGTAAGTTTAGAGAGTAAATGGTTGGAAACTTTTAATGACATTCAATTACAAATATAATTTTTACGTAAAAATACATGTACTTAGAGCAAAAAGGAGCCAACAAAGGTGTCCTTAGCCTTTAGGTGTTATCAGTGGGGTGAAGAAAGAAATTATATCCTCTCATAAGATCCCATTTTTGAGTGAGATTGAAGGGGTGGTTGGGACCTTCAAGCACTGCCTAAGTAATCAGATGATGTCTCCACTAATGAAGTCTTAACAAAGTTCTAAACTGAATCATATAGAAAATATTTTCAAAAGTGAAAAGTAACAGTTTTCGTATATTTTCTATCTTGTTCTGCTTCAATGTTTCATTATAAAAGGATCACAAACAGAGTAGTCACCGACAGAAGAGGATAATGATGTCTATGAACAAATAAGAATTCTACATTGCTGTTCAAGGCCCTTATATTTATATATAGCTTTATAATTTAGAGATCAGCTTGTTTTAAATGAAGATGTACAGATGATGAAACATCCTGGACAGACATCTATAGCTAACTCCACAGCATGTTCCATTGTGGCTCCCTGAAGCCCATAACAGCAATAAAATAAAGTCTATGGTTACATTTATTGCCTGGTATCCAGTGGGGAAATGGTTGAGACTGTACTGTATGTTTGTGCAGTAAAACTGTCTAGGGATTGTTTAATTGACAACATCGAATCCTATCTGGTAGAACATTGGGTGACTAGTTTTCCAAGAAAATAAAACATATATTTTCTATTGTTCGAGTGAGAATAAAACATGGGCTGTATCATAACCTGTGGGATCTGCAAACAAAATAACTTACTGCATTTATATAAAGTGATATCACCCCTTATTTAGATTATTCTTCACTATGGTAAATAGGATTAGTTTTACTTTGGTTTTCAATTCATAGCTGAGATTCTACATACCGCTTCTTTCATGGTATAATTTAGTTCCTTATCAATAATGATACCCTATTTCTTCTCAATTTTAGACTCACCCAATAGTTTTAAATTTATGCTTTTTTATATAGACCAGTAAATAAAGGAAATAATAAGATTTAAAAATTGAAGTGTTTATCTCATGTAGACAATCATTGTCCATACCGTTACTAGTAATATGGACATCATAGAAAAACGTCCCACACTTTCAACCCTACATTAAGAACGTGTTCAAAAACCAGACTCTTTACAATGATTATTCCTCATTGAAAAGTATCTAAAAACATGCACACAAGGGCTAGACCAATGGGATAGGGGTAAATATGCCCCAAACTCCATGAAAAACACACAAAAATAGACTCAGACACAAACAAGAACTAGGAGACACACCGCTCTCCAGTAAAGTCCCATCAAGGGCTAAAGATGGTGATACGAAAAGAGGACCCAATGCACATCCGTATCCCTAGTGTAAGGGTCGGGTGTAATGGATAGGGAGCAGAGGGTTTTAATAGAAGTGCATTGGGGTTAATTATTGTCGACAAATAAGCATCACTACAGGCTCTATGCGTTTCACCGTCCATGTGGCAGATCTTCAAGAGATATGGATGCGTGGGTTAAGGCCGACTAAGATAACCAAATGAATGTGGTCTGAGTCACCAAACCATAAAATGATATGGGTGTGGCAACATTTATGCAGTCACTCTTAGGGAAAATAGGTCAGGGACCGATACTCAATAGTGATCAGCTGTCAGTATCCCCATATGGGAAAATAGGTCAGGGACCGACACTCAACGGTGTTGAGTGTCGGTCCCTGACCTATTTTCTTATGAAGGGGTCGGGAACAATCTCTTTTTCAGATATACAGAGATTTCTGGTCTGACAGCGATATTCACTGTCACCAAACAAGCTATTTACTCTTTAATTCCCTAACACCCCAGTGGGGAAACCAGTTCCCCATATGGGGATACCGACAGTTGAACAGTATTGAGTGTCGGTCCCTGACGTATTTTCTCCTAGGGTGACTGCATAAATGTTGGTGCACCCATAACATTTTATGGTTTGGACCACATTCTTTTGGTTAACTCAGTCTGCCTTAACCCACGCATCCATATGTCTTGAAGATCCGCCACACAGGCGGTGAAACGCATAGAGCCTGTAGTGATGCTTATTTGTCGACAATAATTAACCCCAATGCACTTCTATTGAGACCCTCTGCTCCTTATCCATTACACCTGACCCTGTCCTCTTTTCGTATCACCATCTTCAGCCCTTGATGTTACTTTACTGGAGAGTGGTGTGTCTCCTAGTTCTTGTTTGTGTCTGAGTCTGTTTTTGTGTGTTTTTGATGGGGTTTTGGGGTGTATTTACCCCTATCCCATTTGGTCTAGCCCTTGCGTGCATGTTTTTAGATACTTTTCAATAAAGAATAATCATTTTAAAGAGTCTGGTCTGTGAAGGGGTTTGAATATTTCTAGACTTTCTGCTCGCTGTGAATTCTAGACTAAGAAAGTGGGAGAAGAAGAGGGGGAATGCTGGCGTACTAGCACGAAAGAAGACGTCAGAGCAAACTGCTTTATTGGGCAAACACATTTTAGTGCCAAATGGCACTTTCATCTGGCCACTAACAAGGCTAATGGTCCGACAAAGGTGCCGTTTCGGCACCTAAATGTGTTTGCCCAATAAAACAGTTCTTCTATGGCTCTGACATCTTCTGTCCAGTGTGCCAATATTCCCCTCTTTTGCACTCAGGCTTATCTTTGCGCACATGGTGATCACTGGCGTTCTGTTCAGGGAGGTTCTTGCTAATTTTGACGGGTGCTTCAGTGTGTTGTGCCGCATAACCACTACAGGTACCATTATTCCTTTTGTATTGTTGCTGCTTGTATTGGACCCTTGCCATTCTACACCATGGAGTGTAATTTTCTTTATTTCAGTTTAGTCTATGAACTGGAATGGAGAGCTGCATTGTTATTGCAGCTGCCACTCTGGCAGACTCAAGCAGTCTATGCATTAGCAATGGAGCATAAGAACTCCCATTACATATTTCCATTCTTCTGTACAAATTTCAATTGCATTTGTCCACAGTGTTTACTTGCTAGTTCCCGTCATACAGTCACTAAGACACAGGATTGAAAGAAAACTTCATTTAACATGTAAAAAACATGGGACAGTTGTATTAAATACACACAATACACACTTAGTCAAGATAGCCGTTGGCTGAACGACACCCCCATACACACGCATGCTTAGCTTGGGCAAGCATGAAGGTGTTTGGAATGTACAGATAGGAGAAAGCCGCTGCCAGACACTTCAGTCAGTGGTTTATATCACCAAGAAAAAACATTGGCAGTTGAAATCCTAATATTAATAGAGCTCTACTAATGCATATGACCACCTTTAGAGCTATGCACAGATGTAGCACAAACCTTTAAAAGCTGTGCTATACTAATTGTGTAGTGCAGCCGCTGCCATTAACTTTAAATGACAGCTGTGCTATACAAACAGCATAGCCGCACCAGGTTGCACTGAGCCATGACTCATTACCTGCGTAAGATGCATTAGCAGTATTACATCGGTAAATTAAAAATACAGGCTTGTTTTCAATAAAGGACATTCATATCTGGTATGTCCACTTTCTTTCAGCAATGTATTGAACTGGCAGGTTCAATTCAGTTTACAATGCCTATAGTCTACAATACCTTGAGTGCCCAACTTTGTATGATAGGCCGAAAAGAGACATATGTCGATGCAGGTCAGCCTATTACCCCCCAATGTTGATACAGAGCAAGGCAAAAAACCCAATGAGGTAGAAGCCAATTTTCCCCATTTAAGCGAAAAAAAGTTCCTTCCCAACTCCAATCTGGCAAACCGAATAATCCCTGGATCACCGACCCTTCTGAAGTAATCAGTAACTATAACATGTAATATTGTCTCACTCAAGAAAGGCATCCAGGGCCTTCTTAAACTCAAGTTTACCATCACCACGTCCTCAGGCAGAGAGTTCCATAGTCTCACTGCTCTTACAGTAAAGAACCCCCTTCTATATTGGTGTAGAAACCTTCCTTCTTCTAGATGTAGAGGATGCCTCCATAACCTTTACTATCATACATCTATTCTTTAAATCTATGGAAGTCTTCAATATATATATAGGCAACTATGTGTCCAATAAGTAATATTAAGATGCAAAGATCTGGTATGATTAATTCATTGTTTTGTATTTAATTGCAATACTTACTTTCGTTTTTCTGCCTCAAATCTAGTGAGGAGTCTCCTGAGGCCGCCACTCTTAAATCCCTGAGAATGTGCTGCTGGGGCACCAATGGTAATAACATCATACAGGGCATCTGGGGAAAGAGAGATATATGGTAAGTACTTAAAGTGAACCTAGTCAAGTTCACTTTATGTATATGATAAAACTTTTGCTCAATGACAGGGGAACTTTGTATTCTATTAACAAGTGATTCATTTACAAGAACAGCCGGCGTCAGTCTGGAGAAAGTTAGTGACTCTTCTCAAGTAAGCACAACTAACTAGCTTTTAATAGTCAACAGATCCCAAGTTACAACTTTGTTTTGCATCACGGTGTGAAGCAATATGTTATGTTTTTTTTCTGTAAGTATAGAAAGGTTTGAATTATGCATTAATTAAATGTAAATGAGACACCGTTAAGTATGCACATTTGTCATCATGTGTAAAGCTGCCTGTTGTCTTTCATAATGCATGATGGCAAAGCATACAGCAGCATTGCAAAATAAACCATCTTCATACAAAGCAATAAAGGTTTCCCTTAAACAAAATGAAAAGTATTTGATGTGAATCATAAGAGAAATTTTTCACCATTTATTAGCCCTTTTAGAGCCCAAAGCTGCGCAATTGTACAATAAGATTTTTTTAATAATTCATCTTAAATTATCATTGCACTCCGCAGTCCTATAATAACACTTCAGAACACAATAAAGCAATGCGGCATTTACATATAAAGCAGTGTTACTATCATTGTTCCTTAAGGATTGTGGGAAAGCTATTCATATGGTTGATATAAAGCAACAATATGTAGTGAAGGAGTATAACATTGCATTCACCGAGCATAAAAGCATAAAGAACAAGGTTATTACAGTTTATAGAGTTAACAGTCCTCGCGGATCATCTCCAAAAGTTCAATCAGTTTCTATAACTTTTCAGAACTATTCCAAAGAGTAGCCCAGCAATATTAGGAAGCGATATGGTCACTTTCCATCCTGATATTGGAGTGTTCTCATTGGAGTGTCATCCTGGGTAAAAGGACTATCATAAAGAGTCCATATTTCAGCTAGAAAACCATAACCACCTGCAGCTAAACTTACTATGGTACTTCGGTGGAACGTTTGGGTACTGCAGTCCTAGTATAGAAGCTAAAAGCCGGCCTTATTACAGATGTCTGAAACAGGCCATAATGGTTTTGTGCCTCAAAGAACACCAATAGCAATACATTCTGGAATATGTCTGCAATGTTGATTCATTCACATTTGGCCATACTTCCATGTGTATTGCAAGGTGCAGGAATACTGAAATACAATCTGTCATTTTAAAGCCCTTGATATGTTCATTTAGGTCAAATTGTATTCTTCATGATATAAAAATCCTGGAGGATCTCTGCATTTTACTGTTACTCTGTTATTGCTGCTAGAAATTTATGAATAAATTGACAACTGGGCATTACCATTTTACACAATTTGTCCACCATTTGACAAGGGGAATGGTAACACCCAGTTGTAAGTTTATAACTTATAAAAGTTCAGGATGATACAGAATTGTTGGGCAGTGTAAGTATTTATATGGTGGTAGCTCCTATTTAAATTTATATGACAAAGACCTTTCCAATACTGTGTTTTAAAGAGTAACTTAAAAGTATTTTTGGTGAATTAACTATTGATAACATACTCTTAGTATAAGTCAACAATAGTCGATTGGTGGGTGTCAGCCGCTCTAAATCCTGCCGATCAGCGAATCTTCAGGCCTGCTATATGTGCAGCAAAGTTCTATGTCCGCATTGTGGTTGGAGCAGAGAGTGTAATTTAAGGCATAGGTTGCACTGACAGGGGCCCTAATCAGCTGAGATCTCAAGTGGCAAACCCCCGACAATCAACTATTGATGATCTATCTTAAGGATAGATTATCGATAGTAAATTCCCAGAAAACCCCTTTAGGGCTCAGTCAGGGATCAGTTTGTGAGTGTTTTTTCACGCATGAATAGGTGCATTTAAAAAACGGCTCTATTAGAACCAAGGCTTTCCAATGAAAGTGGTCACATGTCCGTTTTTTACAAGCGCTATAAATTCGCACCTGCAAAAGATAAGACAGCATTTTTCACTTTGCAAGAAAATGCATTTTTTGTGCAATGCAATGTACTTTGACAATAGGAAATCCTTAAATATGCTCTAGCTGCAGGGAAAAAAAATTAATAATAATACATCACTGGGTCACCGGCACTCTTTTTCTTCATTATCTTCTGGCTGGGGATTAAAAAACCCCTGACGCCTGGAAGCGCTGCCTCTGATTCATTGAATGGCCATGATTGGTCAAAGTGTTTAGCCAATCAGAGGAGGCACTTCCAGGAGGCAGGAATTTTTCAATCCCCGGCCAAAAGAAAATGAAGCACAGTGCCAGGGACCCGGGCAGAAGACGCAGCGGAGCCCTGGACAGTGCTTCTAGGTGATGCTTTTTCTTTCCTTCAGCTAGTGCTAATTTTCAGGGTAAGGCTTATATTTCAAGTTCCGCCACCTCACCCGAAAATCCTTGTGGGGGTTGCCTTCATCCCATTGGTTTCAATGGGGCGGCAGCAACGCCAGCCCCATTGAAAGCAATGGGATAGCACTGCGCTCCTCTGCCACTGCTGTGACAGCTGTGGCAGGGGATTCCTTCATCCCCGCAGGAAGTCCCTTCGCTACTGAACACTGTGACAGCAGTGGCAGAGGACCGCAATCTTCTCCCTATGTTTTCAATTGGCTACCGCTGCTGCCGACGGGCCGATGTGACAGCATCCAGGGGTTTCACATCCAAGGAATCTCCTGCTGCAGCTGTCACAGTCGCAGCAGGGGATAGCGATCCTCTCCCATTGCTTTCAATAGGTCCGGACTCTTTATGTGAGAATTTTACCATCGTGTGACTGCATAGCAAGTGTGAATTAAAAACGTGAATTGCTAAGCAGTGATCACTGAAAGATGGAGCACACACAAGTTATGCGATATGTCAGAGATTTTGACTATATTTGGAATCTGGCTGCTGAGACCCTCACCCACGACTAAAACAAGGGAGCAGAAGAACTTATCTGCATGCTGTACCCACCTCTCCTGGGAGTGTTGTACCAGCTCAAAATAATATCTATGAGTTGACACCCTGCTCACGGATCACAACTGAAGGGACACAGTGCTCAGCTGAGAGCTTCTCTGCCTTCATTTTAATGACCTGTTGGGACGCCTCAGCACCAGGACCCTGGTGATCACAACTTCTGACATGTCGCTACGATATATTAAAAGTTTCCTGCATGTTCAGAATACCATTAATGCTAGTTTCCAACACCTATAATACAACAGCATTTTAAAATTCTGCATTAATTTACAAATCAATGACATTTAACTAACATCTGGCTACTTTGGGCAACTAAAAAAAAATGTACTTGCCATAATATAGTTTCCTTTATAAATTGGTCACCACAAGATGCTTTTTTCAGTTGAGCAAAACCCAACAGGAGAACTTCATCAAAACTGGTTCAAAGAAACAGTGGAGCAGTCCTTTTTTTGGAACGAGAGTTGAAACCTGATTGGTTCCATGAGTGACTGCTCCAGTTTCTTCTTAGCATTAGTTTTGCTAGATCTCCCGCAACGTCGGTGAATAGATGTAGATAGATTTGTGACTTTTATTTGAGTTAATCATGCATTGGTGGGAAGACATCATTATGAGCAGAATAGTGTATCCACAGGAGTGTACAGAATCATTAGTTTAACACAAATAACCAGTTCATGGTATGAAGCCATTCTATATAACTATGTCAAAACATTTTACGATCCCGAGTCTAAAGAGTAATGTAACCATCAACAACTTTTGTCATGTATTATAAAACACTGCAAATGTACCATCTCCAGCTTGACAGGTGCTTTCTTCTCTCTGTGATATGCTCTGAGTGCCGCAGAGAGTGATCATATCTTTATGACACTCACAGCTCCTGTTACGGTTACATGTCATTTGCATAATGCATGAAGATGAAGAGAAGAATTCCGAACAATCAGAGCCACGCCAAGCAAACTGGAGGTTATTTTTCCTGTCAGCGGGAGACGAGGCATCACGGATCGTTTCCTTTACTGAAGAATTCCTCATTACAGATTTACATTTTTGTCATTTCATTCTTTGTGTCGCATTCATTTCCTGATACACAAGCCTTGATTAAAACTCTGTAAAAATACGGGAAATTACAGGAAATAAATGTCCTTTCTGCATACTGGCCTGCAACGGGCTGGTTGATTTACTCCGCAGACTCTTTTCAGGACTTTGTAGAAATGGGTATATAAAAGTGAAGCATGGTTCCAAGGCTATGTGAGAACAGAGGGCAATAAACTGGAGGTTTCCTCAATTACTATCTAGGGCAGCATCATTTGTCTAAGGATGTGTAAGTCACTCCTCCCTGCTGACCACTCTCAGGCATACTGGGCTAAGGATCTATGTTTCCTTTCCTTTATTAGTTCCCTGAGACATATGTCTGAGAATAGAAATAATACCTCTATTTCTGCAACTTTCATGATGTCCCACTTCCTTCTCACAAGGACTTTATCCTCTTTAGGACTCACTCACACGGGCGGATGTGTCCATACGCGGCACACAGCAAATACTCATGTACATGCATAGTTGCTGCATATGTTAAATCCCCGTAGCTTATATACTGGTGCGTATGATGTACGTAATATGCCCCAAAATTGGACTTGCTTTAATTTTTTTCATGCACGTAATAACCCATTAGAAATAAATGGGCACTTAGCACAGTGCAATACATCCATGAAAAATAAGCGCAAAAGACATAGGACACATAAGCCCATGTTAGGGAGCCCTTATATGAAGATAGAACATATGTATAGCAAGAGTCTAAGTCAAATGTCTTTAAGAAAATGTAAGATTTAGTGCTCCTTCACATGGGCAGATTTGTTTTTCTGCACGTCTCAGCGCATCGTATTTGTGCTATGTACGAGACTTTTTTCAACCGTATCGGTGTGTTTTACTGCGGCGCTTGAAAGGTAAACGTTAATAAAATCATTGCCTGCATGTAGATGTATCAGTTTGTCATGTCATGTGGTGTGAGTGAAGGTATAACTAGGAGTAATTGAGAGTGGGAAGAGATCTTCACCTTCCCTCTTGTCTTTGGAGAGAGTGCTAACACAGAGCCACATGGAAGATGGAGGAAAAGGAAAGATATCCCATAGCGAGTGGAGTTTGGATGTGAATGGAGTGAGTCCCAAGATCCTAAGAGTGAGAGCACCTTCCAATAATTCTGTATATAGAGACCCACCGTACAGGTACCAATTCATATTACAAGTTTTCCTATGTGGCAGTCCAACTCCAGGATCACCGTATAGAGGTATACTACTGAGTGACACCCATGCACCTGCCGTGCAGGGTGTTATAAGTAAATTGTCACCAAAGTGTCTGTGGAGTGACCCCTACCCCTCTTCCTCCTCCAGAGTGCTCCTAGTCTAGGTGCCGTACTGTACAGATAACGTGGACTGTAGGACTGATTTCATCCTGTGTATTCTCCCTGATTTCTGAGCTCTGTTCTGTCTTCACTTAAAAGTATTGTACCTGCATTGTTTGAATAATTGTTTGCATAAGTTACTTTAAGTAAAGTTATACTGGGCCCTAACCATTCCTGGGGACCTGAGGTACTATACAGAAGTCTCTGTGTTATTTCTCTGCCGCGTAGCATATCGGTGTGTGGGAATGGTAGCGTCACGAGTGATAAGTACTACTACTCCCCTCATCCCGTTTATTGGCATACCCTATCCTAGGGGTGTCGAAGGTGGCCTGCAATTATGCTCTGGCCTTGGCTACGTGTCATTCCTCTGTGACCAGAGCCTGGTAAGTCCCGCCATGACAAGTCAACACTTATCCCTCCCAGCTCTTATGTCTGAGTGGACTTATATGCCGACATGGGGTCTCTGAAGCATTTTACTAGCCACAGGAGTTATTTATGGGGCATATTTATCAGGCAATATAAAGGAATGTCTGGCCTGGAACCATTTTTGTGAGTGACTGGGAGAGTCTTAGCGAGTGTTTAAAGGTCTGAGCAACAGATGCTGTGCGGACGAGCAAAAGGCCTGCTGTACCATCTGCAAGAGCAGGTGGAGGAGCAGTTGGACTATTGGTGCTGAGGACCCCGCAACGCAGGGCAGGAGATTGAATCTCCAACCCCGTCATTTTCCTGAGGTAGAGACAGGATGGCTGCATAAAGGTCTGTGCAGTGATTGCTATACAGACAAAGATAAGAGTGAGCCACATGTGGCATGGCAAAAGTCTTAAAGGGGTGGTCTCGCGAAACCAAGTGGGGTTATATACTTCCGTATGGCCATATTAATGCACTTTGTAATATACATCGTGCATTAAATATGAGCCATACAGAAGTTATTCACTTACCTGCTCCGTTGCTAGCGTCCTCGTCTCCATGGTTCCGTCTAAATTCGCTGGCAGCTTGCTTTTTTAGACGCGCTTGCGCAGTCCGGTCTTCTCCTTCCAGCACGAGCCGCTTCAGTGTGCTCCCCGCTACAGCTCTTCTGCGCATGCGCAGACGAGCTGTCACTGCTCGGGAGCGCGCTGGAGCGGCCATTCTGTACCTTCCTCTGTTAGAGGAAGGTGCAGAAACTGGAGCTGCCCAGCGGAGAAGCCCAGCCCAGCCCAGCAGCCCCGAGAAGCCGCCCAGGTAAGTGATGGGTCGGGGGGTGATCTTCACTAACAGGTGAAGGTCCCGGGCCACAGCGGTAGGCCCCGGAGCCCAGCGCTAGGCTCCGGAACCTAGCGCTGGGCTCCGGAACCTAGCGCTAGGCTCCGGAACCTAGCGCTGGGCTCCGGGGCCTTCACCTGGGCTCTGGAACTTAGCGCTGGGCTCCGGGGCCTAGCGCTGGGCTCCGGGGCCTTCACCTGGGCTCCAGAACCTAGCGCTGGGCTCCGGGGCCTTCAGCTGGGCTCCGGAACCTAGCGCTGGGCTCCAGGGCCTTCACCTGGGCTCCGGAACCTAGCGCTGGGCTCCGGGGCCTTCACCTGGGCTCTGGGGCCTAGCGCTGGGGAGCTGGGAGCGTAGCGCTGGGGAGCCGGGAGCGTAGCGCTGGGGAGCCGGGGGCTAGCGCCGGTTACCTGCTGCCTGGCGGTGGGTGACTGGTCGGCGGCTGCGGTGGGTCCGGTCGGCGGCTGCGGGGCGTCTGGTTGCCATGGAGACACAGCTGGCAGCGTCTCGGGAGCGCGCACGTCGGGCTGCAGCAAGCGAAGGGAAAAGAGCCGGCGGCCATCTTGGGGAAACTTTTATAAGTTGCTGAAACGCTGGAATGGTAAGTACAAACCAGCTAGAAAAGTCATTTACAGGGGGGCTTAGTTATGTATGCTTAATTAGGGGGACTGGGCAAAAAAAAAAATTCGATGCTTCCTCGAGACATCTCCTTTAAGGCCCATATACACACAACGATTATCGCTCAAAAGATGTCGCTCAAGCGACTTTTTTGCGATCATTGTTGTGTCATTTACAGCGCAAGATGATCACTCAAGATGAGCGATCACTTTGTGCTCCGTGCGGAGGATGCAGAAGACAAGCGGGGTGTCCCCGCTTGTCTTCTGCATCCAGCTGTTACCTGCTCCAAGTGCCCGGCTGTTATACAGCTGAGCGCTTGGAGCGGAGGATGCAGAAGACAAGCGAGGTGTCCTCGCTTGTCTTCTGCATCCAGCTGTTTTCTGCACGGAGCGCCTGGCTGCTATACAGCCGGGCGCTCCAAGCGGGGTATGGAGAACAGAGCTGGACTACTTTGTTCTTCATACCCAGCCTGTGATCAGGAAGCGGGATACAGCTGAAACAATAGTATCCGCTGTATCCCGCTGTGAATCCCTGATAACTGATTGCTGATCTTTCAGCACGCTGAAAGACAACGATGAGAGACGGCTTAATGAAAACTGTACGATGTCAGTGCCGTTACACACAACAATTATCACTCAAAAGATGGCTTTTGAGCAAATTTTAAGCAATAATTGTTGTGTCTAAATGGGTCTTTACCAAGGACTGTCACCAGTGTTCTCTGTCCCCCCATGTTCAGTTAAGTATAATATCCCTATCCAAGATGGGGGTCTTGGATCTACTGGGACTACCCAAAAGGGTAAATGTGTTATTGCACAGCCTTTTATATGGCGCCACAGTTAATGCAAGGCTTGTAATGTTACATAAGTTACAAAAAGCACTTATTTTAGTAAAGGCTTCCGTACAATCTATTATGTGTTGACATGTTGCCAGGGATGTGTAATGCAGCTGTATGTTGTGTGTATGGTGTGTGTTAAGTATGTGTAGCCAACAAGCTCCCACATGACATGGCAATAGAAAGCTGGATGTGTAATCCCAGGAACTGCCAGACTGGCAAGGGCCATTCATGTATGTGACTCGGAACTATTGAGAAGAGCGTTGCCAGGCTTTTGTCCAGATTTGGCATATGCGGGGAAGGCCCAGATTAATATGTGCATTGCTGCTGCTACACTAGAGAGACTAATGTACATTGTTGTAAAGTGGGAATAATATTTTGGATTCCAGTGAAAGTGGTATCTGCCGTCACCTTAAGAAGATGCTACTAACATGTTATGGTGTAGTGTTCAAGTCCACAAACCCTCCTATGGAGTCAAATGCTGTAATTAATTTTTCTGCAAAAAAAGCAGCTCCCTTCGTTCCATCTGTCACAGCCGCACCAGCACATGCCATTAACCTGTTGCAGTTACAGATGTGTTGGGGCTTGTGTACCCTAGCAACGCCCTACCCTACGCAAAAAGCCAATGATTGCTGGTTAATTCTTCATTATTGAGCTCCATCATGATGCTATTACTACTTTTTTGGCGACCTGGCCTGATACACATCACGGCGCATGTCAGTGCACATCCCCTTTTTTGCTGTCTTGTACCCTGCTCTCTGGTCGGAGTTTGGTGAGACAAAAGAGGGGGCTTATTACGGTGGAGCACAAAAAAGGGTCTTATTACTGTGGGGAGTACAGAGGGGAGTTATTACTGAGGGGCCATAGAGGGAACTTATTACCATGGGGCTACAGAAAGGGGACAAATGTCGTCAGGCAACAGAGGGGGCTTGTTATTTTGAGAGTAGAATAGGGCATTACTATTTTGTGTTGGGAATTATTACTATGAGAGGGTACTATTACTATATAGCGGGGCACTGAGAGGAGCATTAGGGGTAGTGACAACATGAGGAACTTCTGCAGAGACTAGTCATGGCTGCAGGACTCATCATGGTGTTCTGGGCCAGATAGAGAGTGTTGAGGTGAAGAGTCGCTTTGCAGTGGAGAAGGCAAGCAAGAAGAAAGGAAGTCCTGTGAGGAGAAGAACAGCTGCACTGAAGAATCACAAAGTCTTACTACACTGTAATCCTACTTAACAGACCTTAATAGTTGTACATACAGTAGATGCATAATTTGGGAATATTTTCATATTCCCTTTGCTTCCTTTTGTCATTATAACATTTTCCAAACCTGCCTGTAGATATATTTGATTTTTGCTTATTTTATGTTGATACAGGATTATAAAATTTCTTGAATTTAATCAAATTCATTTTTTTCTGCTCTTCCCTTTCTTCTAGTATTGTTCGTTTTCTTGATAAAAAGTTTTTTGAGTAATAAACAATAACATTATATACAAAATTATGTTTTATAAAGAACAATGAAGAAAGTCCCATGAAAACCAGTTCTCAAAGGAATACATACTATAGAAGCACACTATGCAGTGGCTATGGGGTCCCTGTAGAGAGGGAGTATGGTTCTAGTTGCTCCCATAGCCTTTGATACTGGATGACAAGAACCTATATACCTTCAATGATTGTTGGCTGAATGCTGACTTGACCAAAATCTATTTCTCATATCTCCTGCATACATGTGAATACTCCATTTGACCAAATGTTCAAGTATTTTGCATAGGGAAAGCCGGCACCAGTCAGCTCTGGTGGCTTCTTATCTCCAGGGGGACAAAGCAATTGAGCATTGAAATAACTGAACATGCCCGATCCTTCTTACCTCCAACATCATCTGTTAGGGGAAAGCTGGGAATCCCCCATACACATGTTATAGTCATCCATTCCAGCCGAAATCAGCGAGTTCTGATGAGTGTTATAGAATGTGTATTGGGGGCTAAAAGGAAATGTATCACCTGTATTAGTTTTTACTAATTAAAATCCACTTTTCTATTTCCAGATCCAGTTTTTCTAATCTGTTTTTATTTTCTGATTATAGTTTTTTTATTCTATTCTCTCTGATTATATGAGCAGCCATCATGTCTGAACTGCAGTTAACAGCATATAGAGATATACTTTACAGCAGCCTCATGGACCATAGACACAACAAACAAAAAGGGACCCATTGACTTCTGTTGGAGAGGGTTGTGGGCATGATCTGTGATCTTTGCCCAGGTTAGATATGCAGGTGGAAGGGGGGGGGGGGAGGGTGATCTGTGACCATCACTGATTGACAATAGTCTGATCCTGTGCTATCTATAGAAAGGTATTGCAACTTTTCATTGTAATCCTGCCTGTGACAATAACAAGATGACTGCTGAAAAGTTTTTTCTATAGAACAAGAAGTGTCAGACTATTAGGCCGATCTCACATGTCTGGATTTGAAGCGGTCGCCGTCCGCGCGGTAAGAGGCGGGCAAAGAAAGTCATCTAGTTTCAATGCTTCCTTCCCACCTACAAATTTCATATTCCGCCCCCGGAAGAAAAAAATCGCATCATGCTCTTTTTTAGGGCTCCCACCCACTGGCGATATTTTCTCCATTGCGATGCGATTGTAAAATTAAAGTCTCGCATCGCAGTGCGAGAAAAAAATCGACATCACGCCAAAATATCGCCAGTCTTTTCAATGGGGCCAGTGGCAGCAGCGCTAGCCCCATTGAAAAAAGATGGAGAATGCCGGGGATTTCTGCCACAGCTGTGGCAGAAGTCCCCGGCATTCTATTCCATTGCTTTCAATGGAATCGGCTAAGAGCTATGTGTGATTGGCTGAGCGCTCAGCCAATAGCTAAGCAGTAGCTGCTATTGGCTGAGCCCTCAGCCAATCTGCACTGCTCTTTTAGGAGGCGGGGATTTTTGAATCCCCGACTGCTAAAAGAGCTTCATAGTAGTGCCGGGAAGCCAGCAGGAGGACGCGGCTGAGCACAGGAGAGGTGAGTATGATTTTTAAAAAATTTTTTTCACACTTATTGATGATTATCGGGGAAGGGCTTATATTTCAAGCCCTTCCCCGATAATCATTTTGCGGAGCTTGACTGAAACCATTGATTTAAATGGGATCGGCAGCAGCGCCGATCCCATTGAAAGCAATAGAATAGAATGCCGGTCCCCGCGGAGATGAAGGAAACCTCTGCCACAGCTGTGACAGCTGTGGCAGAAGTCCACGGCATTCTCCCTATGCTTTCAACGGGGCTAGCGCTGCTGTTGCTAGCTCCATTGAAAGCACTTGCGATATGCCGGTTCTATACCGGACTCTTTCTTGCGCTGCGAGATTTTTCTCGTGCTCTTGCAGCGCAAGAAAGAAAATATCACGAGTGGGTGGGAGCCCTTAATGTGGATTCCATGCAGAGAAGCTCCATTAATGTCTATATAAGCGTGCCAACCACAGCCTATACGCAATTAACATTGCATATAAGTGGCTGAATCGCTCACAACTTTCTAAGAGACCAGGTAGAGAGAGCAATTTTGCCTGGCCGGTGTAATGGTACTTTCTGATGCCATTCACTGCTTGTGCTCTTTCTTTAGCGAAGACGATACACTGTCCATCCGCATACATCCGCATGGAAAGCCACATGCATACGTAACCATTCGCAATTAATTTCCGCAGTCACTCGCATACGCAATCCGACCCGTTTGTGTTAGCCCAGCCTTAATAAACTTAGTGGTCAATATGAAAACATTTTCCGTTAACATGCTCCGCTTTACACTTCTCATGCAAGAGTAACTGCAGTGTTAGCAAATATAAGGGTACGGAATTGGTCCAAACACCAGGCCTTCTGTCCTGAGTAACAAAGCCCGGCATCACTATGGGGGGGGGGGGGGGTATAAGAACCCTCTCTATTCTTCGTATGCCAATGCATATCCCAATTCTGTGATCTCACAGTTTGTACAAAAAGTATAATTATACATTCCCTTGAATTGCTCACTTTTATATTAGCTTAGTCAATCTTTAAGAATCCCTATTTTTAGACCAGCTTTACCTTTTAACTTTTGACTGTGAACACGCATTCTTTGTAAATGGAGATTAATTGGAACAAATTCTAGACTCTTTTCTCCTTTCGTGCAGCTGGATTTGAAAGAAGACCCTAGGGAAAAAAAAACACAAGAATTACAAAAAAAAAAACCTGTAAGAATCGCCCTGCTCTGCAGCAAGCAGATGGTTATTTTCCATTTTTTTAGTATTATTTTTTCCCCTTGCCTGAGCCTGGCGCATGCATTCTATCTTTCCAGTTCATCTTTCGATTTTATTGTGTAGTTGAATCTTAAGAAATGAAAAGATTTTTATTGCAGCATCACAGCGTGCACCTTCTCGGTAATCTACAGAGCAGTATTTAATGTGCAGATATGCTAATGCATTTTTAGTGACAGACAACCCCTGCTGTCTATAACAGGGGCCCAGCATGGTCAAAATGATGGCACATTTATCACACATTATGTTTTGGCTGCACTTAAAATATAGCATTATATAAAGCCAAAAGCTGAAGTACAACTCATTTTTATTGACTTGTCAAACTAAGAATAATGAACGCACAGACCTCTATTCTATATTTCACTGCTTGGTGTATTATCCCATTCCCTGGGACTCTTTTGTGTTTTTTTTTGTTTTCTTTTTTTTTTGCAGTGCTACACTTTTATGCTTTTTTTCTATGTGATTTCACGGTAATAGAAGAATGGTGCAGCTACAGGATACTTGGCATGCGTCCACTAGGTCCACTCTTTGAGTCTCATCCCCTCTTCTGCAGTTTATGCACTCAGAGGATACTACTGAAGTGTAATTGTATCCAGTCAGCATAAACATAACATAATAGCTTTTTAGTAAATGCATTTCCTTGATGATGTCAACGATTCCGAAGAAAACAATGAAAGCACTACTTCTATCCCTCTAAAAGCTTACTGTCTCGAATCACATAGTTCAACTACTTGCAGTCATTTTAACTATAGTAGCACCCAAGGGCTTTGACCATAGATCCACTTGCCTAAGCTGTACTTGCTGAGAAAGCAAGCAACAAAACAATCAAGGATCATCCACAATAATGAAAGTAATACAGTAATAATAAAAAAATACTATGACAATCATTCAAGGAATCTTGGGGATTCCATTCAGATTTCATGTGGAAAAGGTGTCGGGGGGGGGGGGGGCACTTTTTCAAGGAAAATTGCATTGGGAAGAAGCATTTAACACTTCAGAAGAGAAGAAACACGAAGTATAAAATAAACATCATTGATAGAAAAAAGTAGAATATTGAAGGTACATAAACTGCTTGTTTGAGAACAAATGAGTCATAACAATTTGACATTTCAGCGAGCAACGCATGAGCCATTCTTGAAAACATCAATGTACCTAGAACCTCAAAGAGGCTTACATTCATGTAGATTCTATTCAAGTCTCGGCACGTTGTTGAACATATTTTAAAGTTAGGAAATTATTTCATAGATCAGTCCAAATAAAGCTGTAAAAAAGTCAGCCTAGCCAACTACATGCCCGACAAACTAATTACACTTAGATTTACAGTGCATGCCTATGCAAAAGGTATTCATGCAATTACTACCAATGTAAACGTTAACAATGATTGTACATGAAATGGTGCCTAACTACTAATTTCATTGAACTGGTTTGGGTAGGAGTTCATGCCATGAATCAGCTTTTTTCAAGCCTGAACAAATAGGAGCTCAATTTTCCCAAAGTATCCCATGTGCATGATAGAGAGTGACATAACTGTAGAGGCTAAAAAATAAACTACGCATTTCAAGCCCTTATAGGCTTAAGCAAACTATGGCAATCCATCGACACTCCATGATCACATTGCATAGGCTGATGGAGTAACAGTTGAACCCTTTTTTCAGAATTGACCATAGCATCGGACTTATCTCTGATCCTGGCCATTGGAGGAGGTACTATCTGTAATTTACAGCCAGTACCCATAAGTGATGGTGCGGCTGCCTACACCATTCTTACAACATACTATTACTGTGTCACACTTTAACTACCTTCTTGCTCAGACATAATGGAAAATTACAGGACAGGAAGTGGTTCAATTATATGATTTTAATCCCTGGATCCTGGATGACATGGAGATTCACACTATAGTAGTGTGAGATATTGCAATAATGCATGTTATATGCACCTATTTACTTTTTTACTGCTACAACTACCTGCACATGAGAGGCAGCATGGTACATGCAATACTATTGTATGTGGTCCATGATAAGGGCGCCAGTCATGAATGCACAAAATGTCTACCTACTGATCAAACATTGATGGCCTACCCTAACAATAGGCCATTAATGATTAATTCCGGGATAAGCCCTTTAAAAGAATAACATTGTGCTCCTCAGAATACCATAACAGTGTGCCTTATTATTAGTTTTAGTACATTGTAGTTTAATACCTGTATATTTTTCAAGCTCTGCAAGACTTTCCTGGTAGTCACCCAACATTTCTTCATAATGAGTTATCACACTTTGCCGCAGACTGTCCCAGTGTGGAGAGAGGTCTCCGAGTTCCTTCAGTTCCTCAATTCTGTTAGGGGGAACAAAATAATCAGTATAATTATTGCTTGTTTTTCACAGAACAGCATTCACATTGTGTATTTGAGGAACTATAGTCAAATTATTGTTAGCTCCGTACTTGGGGATTACTATTAATGATACAGCAACAAGCAGCAAAAGGCATAATAGCATTGGCAGAAGAGGTTAGTGACCAAGGTTCGGACTAGGATGCTCAATAGGTTAGCAGCAATGGCACAGCAGTATGAACTGAATTAAGTTTTGACCATATAGTTGCAAACAGCTGTACTGTTCATGTCTTTCACTGAGCACATTAAGCAAATATCTTAAGTTAAGGGGCGAAAAATAAGGCTCTACTCAAACTGTACTTTAATCGCTTTCCCAAAAATGGAATTCAGACGGAACCCCTTGATGGAACCAGGGATTCAGATGGAACCCCAGGATGTAGAGCAGCAGTTTGAACAAAACCTAAATGTGTATCTGTGTTAATGACTTCTTCAAGATCCAACTGGCAAAAGGTGTTTTAATTAAGCAGATAAGATTGGAAGTGTGGGTTTCACAGGTGCTTTGCCCATTAAATGAAGGCACACAAAGCCTAGTTACTGACAAATCTGTTCTTCTCAAGATAGATTGGTTGGTGTGAACCATGCTTTGATGCAAACAGCTTTCTGAAAACCTCAGCAGATGTGTTTTAGAGAATGAAGCTCAAGAAGGCTTTAAAAATATTTTTAAAGATCTGAGCATATGTCTATCCATGGTTAGACAAGCTATGTACAAATGGAAAAAATTCAGGATCATTGTTACTCTGCCAAGTAGTTTGCGTCTTCTTAAGATTTCTCCAAAAGCACAATGGAAAATACTTAAAAAAGGTGAGAAAGGACCCAAGAGACAAACCAAAAGATCTACACAAGACTCTACAAACTGTAAAATCCTCCGTTTATGTGTTCTCTATTAAAAATAACACAGGAACAAGAATGCTGCTTAAGGAAGGACACAATAAAGGAAGCTGCAGTTGTCAAAAAAACCACTGTGTCCCATCTCTAGTTTGCCTGAGACCAATTAGTTACTCCACATTGCTGCTTAAAAAATGGTCAATGGACAGATGAGACAAAAGTTGAACTTTTTACAGAAATGCACAATTCTATGTTTGAAAGATAAAAAGAACAAAAGCACACCAACACCAAAGCCACTTCCCAACTGCGAAACATGGCCAAGAGAGCATCATGTTTCCAGGCTTCTTTGGATGCCTGCGATCAGAGAGAGCACAATAAATTCTAAGGTGTATCAAAACATTTTACAGAGGAATGTAAGAGCAACAGTCCATGACCTTAAGCGTTAGAGATATTGGTGTGTGATGCAGCAAGACAATGACTCAAAGCACAGAAGTAATATAGAATGGCTGAAAAGCAGTTTTTTAAAAAATCTCTAAGTGAGAGCCCTGACCGTAACCATATCATAATGCTGTTGCATGACTTGAACAGGGCTGTGCATGCAAGATATCCCAGAAATATTGATGAACTGAAACACATTTTCAGGAAGGAATGGTCAAAAATTCCTCCTCAACATTGAGCAAATCTTATTTACAGTTATAGGAAACATTTTGGTTGTGGCGATTGATGAAAGGGGGATCTACAGGTTATATAATTCACGGTTTCAATAAAAATCTAATGTTTATATAAAAAAAAAGAAATTCAAGGAGTCACTTAGGCCCCATTTACACGCAAAGATGATCACTCAAAATTCGTTCAAAAGACAGCCTGAATGACAGTGTGAGCGATCATTTTGCATAAACTACTAATGGGCACTAACACACTACTTATGCCCATTAGTAGCTTATTAGCTTAATTTGCATATAAATGAGGCTCCCTTTGCTGTATGCAGATAACAGTGGGTGGTCTGTTATCTGCATACACCTCTGTTGCTCTCCAGCCGGTCAGCAGCTGGAAACAATGTTATCAGCACTCCTGTGGAGAATCACAGTATGCGGTCTCTGCTATCAGCTGGCTGGCCGAACAATGATTTTTATGCTGAACTAAAAATCATCGTTCGGCAGGAAAGCAAACGATGGTAGCATTTAGACACAATGCTTATCACTCAAAAGACATTGTTTTTATGAATCTTGAGCGATAATCATTGCATGTAAATGGACCTTCTTTCTTCCTGAACTTTGGATATTTAATTAATGTGCTCAATAAATTACAGGAATGGCACAACTGTTTGTTATTGGTTTAATTAGATTGTGTTTGTCTACATTTATGACCTGGATAACAATCAGAGGACATTTTATTAGTATTCAATGCAGAAATCCAGGTAATTTCAAAGTATTCAGTTACTTTTTCTTGCTACAATAGTATGGACTACAGTTAATGAATACGGCCACCTAGTAATAGAGGCACAGAAGTATGGTCAAAGAAGTTATGGGTTTGGAGATATCAACAGAACGCCTAGCAGTAAAGGCACATCAGTATGATTAGACGAAATTAGTGGCCATAGTATTGACCGGAGTAGATCAATGCAACCATCTAGCAGTAGAAGAATGGCAGTATGGGCAGAAGGTAATGACAACATTATGGGTTACAGGTGACTAATAGGACTAACCTAATATGAATATAGCATATCGTTTGGTGGGTTAACTCTTTTGCACTGTGCTCTTTTAGTATTTTTTAATATGTGTTATAGCTCTGGAATTTTATGAGAAGCACTTGGCAGCACTAAAAAAGGCTCTTGATAGGAGGCTGAAAAGTTTCAGCTAAAGCCCCAGACTATTACCTCGTAATTATCGATTAGAACAATGTGAAACTTTAAAATCTAAAATGTGAAATGTGAAATAAAGTTTGTGAACTCTGTGGAATAATTTCAATCTCAGCATGCATAGTTCACAATGTGCGATTAAACTTTCATACAGTTCATAATAAAGACCCTCTGTCTAACACACAGTGTTACTGTACATTGTCCTATACAGACCTAACAAAATCACGCTCACTGATGGAAAAAGCATGTGTGATCCAATTCAATACTGGAACTGAATTCCCTTACTGAACTCCCTTACTCCCGTACTATAAGAACACCCAATTCTCTTCAAATGCAATACAGGTTTTTAAAGCTTATTGCAAAAGTAGAAACGCACCTACATACCGTCAGACCATTCACAAATTGTAAAAGTTCAGCACCATTTTATTGTAGTTGTGTGGATATATAGTCCGCTTTCAGATGAGCATATTTTTGCTCCATATTAGGACCATATTGAGGGGACCGTAATATGGAGCTAATGAAAATCTATAGGGCTAATCATATGGCCATATTTTTTGAAAACACAGCTTGATCAATGTTTTTGCATATTTGCCTCCATATTTGTATTCTTTTCTATTGAGTAGATCAGTAGTATTTGCCCAATAGAAAATTAAAAAAAATACATAAGCAAATATGGATGAAAAATGGATGACATAAGGATATAATGTCTTTCAAAACACGTCCGCAATATGGATTTATATTATGGACGTGTTTTTATATTATATACTCTTCTGAAACCCGCCTCAAAGAGATTAGGATCCCCCTCCCCCAATAGTTAAATGGGAATATCCACACATTGCACTATTTTGCTATTTATATATTAAATTAACATAAAAAATTAAACCATTGTATAAACATTATTTATATTGTATAGATCCTGAGTTACAGCCTTTACAAATATTCCAGATCTGTATTCACATTTCTACAAACAGCTCTTGCCACTCTTGCCATTGATTGCTGGGGTCCTAGGTTCAAATCCCATCAAGGACATCTACATGGACTTTGAAATCTGACGAGGGCAAAATTTGGATGTTGTTTTTCAATATACAACTCCAGCACCGCAAAGCATCAGTGCTAACAACCGAGCCACCACAGTTGCCAGCTTAGCTCTAGAAAAGCAAAAAACCAACAAGAATGAACACAAAGAGAATATAAGAAACTTCACCAGATTTTGTTCTTGGTCATATCTGAACCTACAACTTCAGCACTGAAATCAGCAGTACTAAGAAGTAAGCCACCACACTTGTCTGATCTCTAGACACAAAGAACAACAAGAATGAACACAAAGGGAATATAAAAAACTCATCCAGATGTTGCCCTTGATCAGATCTGAACGCACAACTTCAGCACTGAAATCAGCAGTACTAAGAAGTAAACCACCACACTTATCTGATCTCTAGATGCGAAGAACAACAAGAATGAACACAAAGGAACCAAATTCATCCAGCTGTTGCCCTTAGTCAGAGCTGAACTTATAACTCCAGCACTGCAAAGCAGCAGTGCTAACAACTGAGTCACCACACCTGTGCTTTCTGCTCCACAGGAGGAGGAGGAGAAAAGGAAGAATAAACAGCAAGAGAACATAAAACACCATACAAATGTTGTCATCGATCAGCTTTGAACCTACAACTTCAGCAATGCAACAGTGCAAATGACTATGCCACCATGCTATTCTCCCTTCCTCTTGTTCTCCTCTCTCCTTCTTTCTCTTTCTTCTACCTCCTCCCCCAACAGAGAGGGAGGACAATAAGATAGTGAAGATGAGGAATAAGGAGAATGAGTAGTAGGAGAAGAAAAAGTATAAGAATACGGAGGCAAAATTGAAGGGAAAAAAAGAAAGAAGATGGAGAATAAGATTTTTACTTCTTCATTTTCTCCTTCTCCTCACCTGGCAAAGAAGAAACAGGAGGAGGAAGAAGCTTAGTGGCTGGCTAGCACTACTGCCTTATAGAGCTGAGGTTCTAGGTTCACTGCTGATTATGGACAACTATTGCATGGAGTTAGTATGTTCTTTTTGTGTTTATTATTCTAACTCTACTCCATCTTCTCCTCCTCTGGAGAAGAAAGAAGAAGTGTGGTGGCTCAGTTGTTAGCACTGCTACTTTGCAGTTGTAGATTCAAATCCGACCAAGGCAACATCTGGATGAGTATTTTATGTTCTCTGTGTTTATTCTTGTTGTTGTTTCTCGTCTAGAGCAGAACCGATAAGTTTGGTGGTTTAGTTCTTATTATTACTGCTTTGCAGTGCTGGAGTTCTAGGTTCAAGTCTGCCCAAGGCAACATTTGCATAGAGTTTTTAAATGCTTATGCAGATGTTATCCTTGATGGAATTTGAACCTAGGACCCCAGTAGTGAAAGGCAAGAATACTAGCAGCTGAGCCACATTCATAGAAAACAAAAAAAACAAAACAAAACAAAACAATTTTCAGCCAATTTTGGCAAAAAATTGGGTTGGGATGACCCGATCACATTTAGGAAAAATCGGCTTGATCTTATCTCCTGGCCGATCACAACAAACAACATAAGTGTTACAATACAGAAATCTGATGTAGAAAAAAGGAATGTAGCAGCACACAGATACTTGTAATTCCTTTTTGCCTGAAACGGACGTCCGAGTGATAGAAACGATGAAAGCCTATTGTATAGGTGGGCTGCTGGTTGTCATTACTAACATTAGCTCTCTTCTATTAGCCAGAAAAGTGTATAAAACAGCATTGGGCAGAGACAGAAACTATATGAAGCATTTCTGTGTCTTTGATGCAGAAATCTCAGAAATTCCATTCATGCGCTGGCAAATCTGTATGTTTCAGTGAAACATTGCCCAAATATAATAATCTGTTTGGAACTCCGACAAACAGAAAATGAATTTGGGCTAATGTTGTGGCTTGGAATTAGATACACTTATTTTTAATGTGGCTTTGAGTATGAAACAAACCACCATTTGTTCAGTACATTTGTGTTGGCCCTAGAAAGAGAGACGGTTATTGCAGAATGATTTAATCTTCTACAAACAAGTTCACACAGCTGAACAATAGACACATTCTGCCTGCAAATTCTATTTGGAAACTTCGAATAGCGGAATTGTAGGATTTTTGTTTTATTTCCAATGTGTTTTTCAACTACTCATTACATTTTCTTCTGCGGAGGAAAATAGAGGACGATGTAGATGACCCTTGGGCGCTCTGTATGTGGCTGGCCACTGGTTGCCAACTACAGATACTAATGTGCACTACTGATATCAGGAATCATAGCAACTTGGTACGAGGGTCTAAACCCCACAGCTGCCAGTTAGGCCAGCTGCACACAGCAGAGCTGGATTCCGCATACGGGTTCCCGCAGTGGAATCTGGCTGTGACCCCAGCTGGCAACTCAGCGTACTGCTTTTCCAGATACTGTGGATGCCCATGGAGGCTCGCAGGTGGTCATTTGGAGTACTGATTTTTTTTTTATATTTGTTTTTCCTGTGCCGTCACTAGACGATGATTAGGATACCCACAGCCTATCCGCAATGTCAACTTCAATGAAGGCTGTCCGAGTGTAGTCTGCAGCAAAATATAGGCTGTTGCATTTTTTCCTCCACTTGCGGAATACGCAATTCGTTTCTGCGAGTGTGAAGGCCATCTTGGCCATGGCTCTTTATGCACCCACTGACCACTCCAGTGATAAATGCTCTACCCATCCTATTCAAATAGGTTGATGTATTTCAGAGGCATGAGAAATCATGGCAGAATAAATGGTGATTCGGTGTTCATTGGGGACACATTAAAGCAGACTCAGACTGGTCCACCGGGAAGCCAGTGAATTAGGGGAGCCCCAGGAATATTTTTGTACTTTGTGGCTTTTTGCCACAATTTGCTCAAAATCATGGCAATATCACCAAAAATTGTGCCGAACTATAGCGTTTTCAATATGTTTCTATATAAACTGCATCAAAATCGCTGCTTTTTGGCTGTGATTTTGCACCTATTATAGCAAAATCACAAGACAAAAGGTGCAAACGCAAGTTAGTAAGGACAGCGCCTCTGAAGATTGAGCCAGGTTGATTGCAGTTAATTTCTTGGATCAGGAATACCTGCCTAAAAGGTGCTCTGTGTGGGTGACACCCTTTCCCGAGGGACGACATCCAGAGAGAGCTAAAGCAAGGAGAAATCTCAGGGGAATAAAATATCCCTGGAGGAATAGAGACTAATAGTAATAAGTGTCCAAATGTGCCATAGAACCAAGACTAGTAATTGTATATAGAAGGCAAGGATTTCTATAAGTGGGTCTCTGAACTAAGATATGCTAAGAGATGGTGGAATCTAAGCATGCGTATATGTGATAATTTATTGACATAGATGAAGACTGTGTCAATAAATTATCATCACATATATGCATGCTTAGATTCCGGGGTCTGTGAATATTGGACAGTGTGTCCGTGTGATTATGGCCTTATAGAGACTCAATGGTTATGCAGATGACAACCCAATTTTGGAGCCAAGCACTTGCCACTATGGTCGAATGCTTATAAGATTATTTCCATGTGGCCTATTATATCTTATTAGTGATAATGCAGAACATCTCGTGTGTTCAATGTTTAACATAAAGCTTGGGATGCAATTAAAAGTGGGCATGTACTTGTTCTACTAAGATAGACAGTGTGCCCCCAAAATAATGGAACCCCAGCCTGAGAGTACCTAGATAGCTGTACATATACCTATGAGCACATAACCATATAGAGATAAGGATCGATAAATAGTGATGCTCCGCGCATCAAACTACAAACCAATAAAAAAACACGCTTTCAAATTTGCAGAAAAACGCTAGCAATAAAAATTAGGAGGCACGGTGGATTCATTTCGGCTTTTGAAGCTTAAAAAGTCTTATTACCAAACGATTTAGCCTGTTAAAGCAATCTGTGTGTATGATGAATTAAGATTGTGCTGAAAAGGATTTACTATTTCAAAGCAATTTCAATTCCAGAAAGCCTCCTGTTATATCCCTTTTGATAGTGCAGATACAAAATCAAATATACATTCCTCTTGCCCATCAAACAGATTTGTTAATTTCCTCATGTTACCAACAAAAACATCCATCGCAAATAATAAAGCCTCCACTGTAGTGCAGAAAAGTAGAGCCGAATCTCCCATCCATTGGCTATATAGATTATAGTCATTTACATAATCCTGCTGGTGATTAAAATAGCAGACGACTCATCACTGCATTGTAAATAAACATGGCATTCTATGGAAATGGAGCTTAACCTTCTCTGCCTTCACTCTCATTCAAACAAAGTGTTCACTGAAGAGTTCTTAAAGGGGTTATCCCGCGAAAGCAAGTGGGGTTATACACTTCTGTATGGCCATATTAATGCACTTTGTAATATACATCGTGCATTAATTATGAGCCATACAGAAGTTATTCACTTACCTGTTCCGTTGCTAGCGTCCCCGTCTCCATGGTGCCGTCTAATTTCAGCATCTAATCGCCCGATTAGATGCGCTTGCGCAGTCTGGTCTTCTGCCTGGTGAATGGGGCCGCTCGTGCCGGAGAGCTGGTCCTCGTAGCTCCGCCCCGTCACGTGTGCCGATTCCAGCCAATCAGGAGGCTGGAATCGGCAATGGACTGCACAGAGCCCACGGTACACCATGGGAGAAGACCGGAGTGAGTGCATCGTGAGTGAAGATCCCGGCGGCCATCTTGCTAAGGTAAGGAAGAAGTCGCCGCAGCGCGGGGATTCGGGTAAGTACTAAACGTTTTTTTTTTTTAACACATGCATTGGGTTTGTCTCGCGCCGAACGGGGGGCCTATTGAAAAAAAAAAAAACCATTTTGGCGCGGGACAACCCCTTTAACGCCACAAGGTGAAAAAAATCCGTAAACACAATATACCACTTTATGTAAATAACTTTTAATATTGGTAAAAAAAATCACTGTTTTAAGATCTCTTCTTGCTATATGTGAATAGAAACATCATTTACATTCAGTGGGTGAGAAACCCTTCTAGATATTAGGCTTGTTTTACATCTGCATTGGAACATCCGGACGGAGGTTCCGTCGCAGATCCGACTCAAAATACCGGAAGAAAAACTGCTGCATGCAAAGCTTTTTCTTCTGTCTAAGAAAAAAACTAAAACGGAAACCAAAACGGACCCCATTATAGTCAGTGGGGTCAACACACCCTATTTAGAGATGAGCGAGCGGACTCGGTAAGGACAGATACTCGAGCGAGTATCGTCCTTACCGAGTAACTGCCTGCTCGCCCGCAAAGATTCTGGTGCCGGTGGGGGAGAGCGGGGGGGGGGGGGGGGAACGGGAGGGAGATCTATCTCTCTCCCCCCCCCCGCTCCCTCCTGCTCACTCCCGCAACACAGCGAGCGCTCACCCCCGCCAGCACCCGAATCTTTGCGGTAAGGATGATACTCGCTCGAGTATCTGTCCTTATCGAGTATGCTCGCTCATCTCTAACCCCATTATAGTCAACGGCACTGTTCGGTTCTGTCCAAGAGGAATCGTTAAGCTGCAGGGATTCCCCTTTCCTGATCCGTGAGTTGTGCAGGAAAGTGGAACTCTGGGCAAAGATAGGAAACCACCCTAATCCTGCTCAAAAGTCTCAGGGACTATTAACATGTATCAAACTAGGTATTCCTCTTTGAGCCACACTCAGTGGCATCACTCATCCTTGTCTGGGACTGCAAGGCAGCATTTACATAGCATTATTTACCACACTGGGTGATTATGTCAGGTGGCCCCGTCACAGCTGCCAAAAACAGCACGGTGAAGGATCACCCAGAAAGGAACACAATTTGCCACGATCAACAATGTAAACCCCAAAAGAAGGCAACATCGAAGAGTTACACACACCAAACGTAGAAAGATATCCTTTTTATTAACGCTTTAAGAATTGTTTTGGTACTTAAGGACCAGACACTTTTTAGGGATTTTACCCAAGTCATGGTTTTACGGCCCCATTTTTCTTCAAAATTATTTTTGTTGCTTTTTTCCCGTGACATATAGGGCTATTTTTAAAATATTTTTCTCACTGTCAGCTTTTTTTAAATATATTTATTAGAGATGAGCGAGCACCAAAATGCTCGGGTGCTCGTTACTCAAGTCGAACTTTCAGTGATGCTCGAGAGTTCGTTTCGAGTAACGAACCACATTGAAGTCAATGGGTGACTCGAGCATTTTTGTATATCGCCGATGCTCGCTAAGGTTTTCATTTGTGAAAATCTGCAAAACACAAGAAAGTGATGGAAACAACACAGAAACGAATAGGGCAGGCGAGGAGCTACATTTTGGGCTGCATCTCAAGTTCCCAGGTCCCACTATTAAGCCACAATAGCGGCAAGAGTGAGACCCCCCCCCCCCACTGTCAGCGTAAAGATCGTTCTCCTCTGCGACAGCTGTAACAGCTGTGGCAGAGAAGAACGATGTTAGCCCATTGAATTCAATGGAGCCGGCAATACAGCCGGCTCTATTGAAAGCAATGGGCTGCCGGCGTACGCGGGATGAATTGTCGGGAAGGGCTTAAATATATAAGCCCTTCCCTACAATTCATCCAGAAATGTGTAAAAATAAAAAATATATATATACTTACCTGGTCCCGGCAGAACGATGTTAGCCCATTGAATTCAATGGAGCCGGCAATACAGCCGACTCCATTGAAAGCAATGGGCTGCCGGCGATCGCGGGATGAATTGTCGGGAAGGGGTTAAATATATAAGCCCTTCCCTGCAATTCATCCATAAATGTGTAAAAATAAAAAATATATATATACTTACCTGGTCCTGGCAGACGGAGTTCAGCGCGGCAGGCTGTAGTTCTCCTGAACTGCTCTGAACAGCTGTGAATAGTATTCAGCAGCCGGGGATTTAAAATCCCCGCCTGCTGAATGAGATGCCTCTGATTGGTCACAGCCTGACCAATCAGAGGCATCCCTCACTCACACCCATTCATGAATTCATGAATGGGTGAGTGAGGGCTGCCTCTGATTGGCTCAGCGCAGGGACAGCTGAATTCATGAATGGGTGTGAGTGAGGGATGCCTCTGATTGGTCAGGCTGTGACCAATCAGAGGCATCTCATTCAGCAGGCGGGGATTTTAAATCCCCGGCTGCTGAATACTACTCACAGCTGTTTAGAGCAGTTCAGGAGAACTGCAGCCTGCCGCGCTGAACTCCGTCTGCCGGGACCAGGTAAGTATATATATATTTTTTATTTTTACACATTTCTGGATGAATTGCAGGGAAGGGCTTATATATTTAACCCCTTCCCGACAATTCATCCCGCGATCGCCGGCAGCCCATTGCTTTCAATGGAGTCGGCTGTATTGCCGGCTCCATTGAATTCAATGGGCTAACATCGTTCTGCCGGGACCAGGTGAGTATATATATATTTTTTATTTTTACACATTTCTAGATGAATTGCAGGGAAGGGCTTATATATTTAACCCCTTCCCGACAATTCATCCCGCGTACGCCGGCAGCCCATTGCTTTCAATATTGCCGGCTGTATCGCCGGCTCCATTGAATTCAATGGTCAGTGCTCGTTTAATCGAGACGAGTACCGCGTGGTGCTCGTCTCGAGTAACGAGCATCTCGAGCACCCTAATACTCGAACGAGCATCAAGCTCGGACGAGTATGCTCGCTCATCTCTAATATTTATTTTATCCTGTAATTTTTTTTTACCTATTTTTTTTTTTAGGATTTGCATATTTTTTTTTTTATTTCACACTTTTTTACTTCAGCTGGGGTATTCATAGGAGCCACAGTTACAGGAAAAAACATCCCCCTGTAGTGACAGGACAAACATCCCCCTGTAGTGACAATAGTCAATGGCAGAACTGATCAAGGTCTGCTGAAACCCTGCAGCTCTGCTGTAACCGGGGCACCAGGCGGTCACGTGATTGCCGGGTTGCATCGTCAAAGTTATACTTGAGCGCTATGTACCCAGGAAAGCAGAAGGCAGAAGCAGACCATTTCTCCCTGGTCCTTAGCTATATCTCACAGTTGGGGACCTGACCTGCTTCTGCTTGACTGCAGGAGCAGAGGCTTCAATTCAAAGCCATATTTCCACTATCGGTAAGGATTAAAGCCCAGGACCGAGTGCTGTAATTTTACTGCACTTGGTCCTTAAGAGGTTAAACAAAAGAAGAAAATTTAAAAATGTTGAAAAATAGATATACTGACTGTTAGATAAAATGCAGCTATCCGTCACTGCAGCACCAATCCCAAAATGCAGGGATGACAAACATATTGGGGAATAAAAATAAAGCAAGACAATAAATGACAGGCAGATAACAAGGAGTTTAAAGTGCAAGTGCATCCATCAATAAGATAACTAAATTCATATCAAATATATATCTAAATGTAACAGCATAACAGACATAAATCAAAATAACATATGAGGGGCTCCACATGAAACACATAAATCCAGACTAAAAGAGCCAAAGGAATAAAGAGCAACCCTGGTTACTGAATGACATAAAGAGAAAGTGCAAAAAATGATGAAAAACCAAAATGATGTAGTATCACCAAATGTCCATGTGAGAAAGGAGCTCTTCTCAAAAAGGATCCAGATATAATAATATCACCAAAGGCCCACAAAGAGGGATCACCCCACGCATACTGCCGCCTGCATGCGGCTTCCTGTTTCTGTCCAAATACTTCTGTACCCAATTGTAATTCTCTAGACTTCCCAGAAGTTAAAAAGAAGTAGTCGTGGTATTCAAGAACTAAAAATAATTTAGTGACATAGTACCAATGCATGAAGGTTATTAGAAAGCTACAGTTTGGAGAAGTGGATCATTCAGAAAAAGTGTTTTTATGATGATCGAATAAGAACCACACAGTATGTGACAAGCAGGTCCCATATTATACAAGCACTGTTCACAAGACCATCATGGCCTCCCTTGTAACCAAGAAAGCTATGACAGGTATAACCGATGTATTTTCAGATGGATGGCAGCAAATCCTTATGGATGCTGTTGGATTCCATGTCCTTTTGATAGCAAGAACAGCACTAAAGATGAATAGTGTGGCAGTATGTGTACAAAACAAGTGGTCAGGAATAAATAACCAAAGCAATATCAGCCCAGGTAGCAACGAAAACATAACTAAAATGAAGAAAATGGAAAGCAGAAAGTAAAGTAACTATTTTCTTGTTGCAGCTTCGAGTACTCACTAAATGAAATGCTATAATATTGCTATGCTGTTGTTTTTTCTGTACTTTAAATCATGTTTTAAAAACTTATTTTTGTCCGGAAAGTGACAAGTTGATTTTTTTATGTTCTGTATAGCCAATATTTTATGTTGGCATCTAGCCAGCCTTGCTTGTTATGACATTTCATAACCTTTATTATTCCGTAGACTACTGTACCTTTGTTTTGTGGTTTCCTGATGATGAGACATTTGAGCACTGTATTTGGAATCCATTCACCTTCTATATTACACGGCACTCGGGTGTCTTTTTTCTGACTGTACAATGGCAGAAGGCCTTTCCCATTTATGTTTATTTTAGAGAAACTTTGACATTGACAGGTGGAAGTTAACTGCCATTTTGGGGACTATAAAAATTGTAGCTTTTATAGATTTTTTTTTCGGCACAAAATCCAAAAGATTTAACCTTTTTAACCAGTTATTTCTACAAAACGTAGTCAATGAACAGGTCCATTTAGGACCTTAATGAACAACATGAAAACTCCACAGCAAAACGTCTCCTACCTCACTCAAAATAGGGAGGTAAGTTATGGGTTAGATTTTTAAAAAATCATACTTAATGTTGTTGTTTTTTTGTTTTTTTTAATTGAAAGGATCAAAAAGTTTGCGGTAATCAATTTAACTCTTTCCAATCTACTATCTGACATCTTAAGACATTATGATTTAAGTCTGTACAGCTCCAATGTTGGAAGACGTCCATCAGGGTTCTTTTACTGTATATTGCCAGCCTCTTCGCTGTCGGAGCCTATCCAACGTGTCACCCCATGCAGTACTGGCTTTAGCCAGCATATAGCGCCGTTGTATAATGGCAGGAAAAGAGTAAGCCCCCTAGGAAAACCAGGATATAAATTGGATTGGAAAGGGTTAAGAAATGTAGGGATTGAGCTCTATTTTTATTTTTACACATGGCTCCAAATCCTAAGGTTCCCTCCAATTCTGACCTCTGGCAAAATGCATGAGGGAGAAGTTAGTAGAGATGGATATATAAAACTCCCCTTGAACTCAATAATAAATCTGTCTGCGGAAAGCTGTTTAGCTCCCCCTAGTGGTGGCTACAGGCATATAATTTGACACTGTTGCTGCATGAAGAAAAGCAATAGATTTGAAACTCTGAAACAAGAAATTGGCCAGACTATTATAAAGATATATTATGAAACTAGCTAGATCAAACTTTGGGACGATTATATGTTAAAAGAAGGAAATCATAGGTACATTTTAAGCATTTATGGCTTATGAGATTTACTGATAAATAACGGAAGCCTTTGAATTCTGCAGCTGGGGAAAGCAGCATTATACATAATTCAAGTAAATCAAGTGCTGTAGGCATTATTTTACATTAGACAGAGTCTCAGTTCATTTGTGGAAATAGAAATAGTAATGGGGTATTCTAGCTCATATTTTTCCAGTGAGGTCCAACTGATTCCAATAAGATATCAATAAAACACACAATGTATTTATTACTTTGCAACAGATGTTATTTTTGACAACAGAGTAAACAGTGTTTGTTATTAGCAGTTAACGATATTATTGAGCTAACATGCCCAGAGCTCTCTTGAAAAAGAAAGTCGTAAAAGCTTGGTCTTTAAGTATATTCCATTATTTACTTGCTGAGAAATTACCACACAACTGTGTTGAACATCCAAAACAGCAAAAAAAAGACCTGAACCCCGCTGACTGCTCCCACCCATTATTTCTATATAAGTCTGAAGGCCTGTAGGAAAATGTTCGAGGCACAAAGCCCAAAGACTGGATCTTGTAATATAAAGCAGCCTAAATAGTGTTTACTAAAGCAAACAGGCTGCATTTATAGGATGTCGATTTCTTCACACAGTTTTCCTTTTATATGTGTATTGGTTATGATAGAATTGTTAGACTTTTGGGCAAATTAATTTAATTATAAAGAACAAAACAACAATGTCAAAAGACAAAGACACACAATCCAATAAAATGAATAACATACATATGTCTTCATACCTGTTGATATAGAGGATACTATCTGGTGTTGCTGCAGAATATCTTCTGATTATATCAGGGAGATAAGTAAAAAGGATAACTATGTGCCACAACATGGTATGTTATTTATCAAAATTGATTCCTTTTTGGGGTGTTTAATCTAAATTTCCTCAGCCAGAAATATAGATTATATCAGCAGCACCAAAATCCTCCTGAATCCGGTCAGGCCATATGCAAAGCCAGTTAAGGAGCCTCAAACCTTCAGCTCCATGAAAGTCCAGAAGAAATAAAGCATTGAACTGGCAGCATGTAGGGATGCAATGAAACGATGATTTATTCTCCCATCACAAGATAGTAGTGACGTTTCGGCCTTGCGACTTTCCTCAAGCTCACAAACTTCCAGACTGAGATAACGGGTAGATGGAGGAGCCAACTACCTAAGGGCTCACACCCGCTGGCGGTTTTTTTTCTCTTGCGCTGCGAGTGCAAACACTCGCCTTGCAGCGCAAGAAAAGCGCTGTGATATCGCCAGTGTCTTCAATGGGGCCAGCGGCAGCAGCGCTAGCCCCATTGAAAACATAGGGAGAATACAGCGGACTTCTGCCACAGCTGTGACAGCTGATTGGCTGAGCACTCAACCAATTACAGCCAATGCTTAGCTATTCATTGATGAATAGCTAAGCGCTGGCTCATCCAATTACAGGCTTTTTTCTGGCTGCCCTATTTTATACCCCAAACAACACCCATCTGAACAAATGCATTGGAATCCAATGCATCAGATGGTCACGATTTTCGGCTGGCGTTTTATTCACCCGTGTGAATAAAGCCTCAGGCTGTCATGTGCAAGAGGTCCAATTAAAGGAACAAAAAAAACAATGCTTTGTTTTTTGAATAACAAATTAGAAACTTTCTTTAAGCAGCTGATAATGCTGGGATGCAATTCCCAGGATCCAAGATCTCTATACTGAACTTGCTGAACTTCAAGGACCAAGGGTGGTGATGCACATTCTGGCCTTTATCTCAGCCATCAAGAGAACTTATTCTACCTTCGCATGCCACTCTTCTTTGACCAATAGGATGTCTATAAAACCATGTAGACTATGGCTTCTCAATTTATTTCTGCTGGGGCCTCATCAATCAGAACATGGTGTCACCTGGGACTCACAAGTCACAACTAGTCAAAGTCTAGGCCAACATTGAAAGTGTATCTTACTTCTCTTTCCTTTATCACATTTAAATATACAAGAAATGGGTCAATAATGTAGCTAAACCAGACACTGAAATGACTAATAATCATACAAATCAAACATATATGCAATATCTGAGATGACAAAATAGATACTGTACCAACTCTGCTATTTGTACCTAATGTAACAAAACAAATGGTGACAGGGGCAGTGAGGAGCTAACCAATCATACATGGGGCAAGTAATCCTTGACTACCTCAAAAGCCCGCTTCAAACAAGCAGTATATGGGTGCATTTGTTCCCTCTTGTTACAGCCACAAGTCTTGGATCCAACTGTGGGTCTAATGCTCCTAGTTGACAACATCATGGGATCAGTTTGAGTTGTTGGACACATGCACTCACATTCCACTCATGTGAAACTTGTCAAAGAAGCATCCATACCCTGTCCAATTCTCTAGCTTTATTCTGTATAAGTAGCTATATCCCACGAATTGCTGCTTTTGCACTGAGAAGCATCTCCTGCATCACAATTAATTAGAATGGTAATGTACAAATGAAATCTGAACTCATAGATAACAGTTGGTTATCTTCCTTAATGTCTTATGTGCCAACACCACGTACATAAATGTAATAATTATTGCGTCTACCATTTAAGTAGTTTTCTCTTCCATTGTCCTCAGAAGTAACTACTAATTACCCACATGTTTTAGATTAAGAAGTGCTCTTGTCTGGAGAAAGAATGAGCGCATGATTAATTTGATGATTACTTAAGCCTTGGAGGAAAATAAAGTATTTACAATTTATCAGGAAAAGCCTGTCAAGCGGCTGCAGAAAGAAACGTGAAGAAGCAGAATTATTTGACACACAGAACATCTTTATAGCCGACAGACAAATGGCTGCCACACAATCGTATTTTAAACCACTCAGAAGAAATAAGTGCTCGCTGACTTCATTCATGAGATTTTTTCCCCCCCTATCAGATTATTCATTTCCTACTATTTATACCAGGTACGACTTAAATATTGTAGAGTTTAAGAAGCCAGTTAGGGTGCAGGACATACTCGTCCTAGGGCAATAGAAAGCTGTACAGCCCTGAACACTCCATTTACCGTGGTTCTTCAATAAGATTTACAGACACAATACTTGTACAACTTAAAAACTTTGAAAGCATATGCTTTCCCTGTACAAGCCATGGGGCCAAAACCACTTCGCAGAACTATGCAATTCACAGTAAAACTCTGTTCAGTTTAGCCGTGTGGCTCTCAGCCGCATGGCACACCTTCACCTTCTGACTGCTATGTGTAATAACACCCTTAAACTATTTCAATAACCAATTCAACTATTTTTAGTGGCTAGCTCCTTTGGGTACTGAAAATAACCATTAGGGTATTTTCTCATGCAGCATAATACCTTAAAATGTTAGTGAGAACACCATGTATTTCATGCATTATTAATAGCAGTTTTTTTAAGCATTGTTGGTGGCATTTTGGCCCATAACACTAAGTGCAAAACGGTTTGAAATAGGGTTCTGTTATATTGGACTACATTTCCCGTGGAAACAAGTGAAAGTACTGAAAAGTAATACTACGAGGTACACCAGTAAAAAGAATACAGGCAGCAATGTTTTAGTTTCCAACTTTACCTCTTTTATCTTCATTCTATGCAAATACACAAGGTATCATCTAATATCAGGATATCACTTTGAAGAATAAGGTCTCTTACAATATAACCTTGCATATGATGGAGCATACTGCGCTATTTTATGCAGATTCTACATATTGTATGCACACACTGAAATGAATTAGCACTGTATTCTGGATCCATATCACATGCAACACAAATGCATTGTTAATGTATCTCAATGGGGTCTTATGCATAAATCCTTAAAGTATATCTGAGTTTTCAACACATTTTTAATATATATTCTAAAGTATAACAGATTCTCTTCACCATCTCATTTGCTGCTCTTAATAGTCTATTTCATGTTTCTAACTTTTGAATTTCAGGTGGTCTTCCTAATTTTTCTGCTGCCCTGCTGTTTGTAATCCACTTTCAGGTTGGGAGCGTGTAATAAGCTTAGCATTCTGCCAGTAATTCACTCTCCTGTACTTTCTTTCCCTCACTTCCCTTGCTGTATTGCACGGTCTCTGGTCCAATCAGTAGAGAGACAGTATTTGAATTTGTGCCCTCTGTTCTCAGGATGATTCAGGCATTCAAAGACATTCTGGCCATGTGGTTAGTAAACCCAATATAATGTGTACACTCTGTCACACACATGTGCTGTAACAGCAGGAGGTGCAGATATTGTGGACACTGCACACATAGTGTCTGCAAATCTGTCAGCCTGTGAAGATAGCCCCTCCCTCATAGCTAAGTAAGTGTCCTAGCATCACAGTTACTACAGAAGCTCAGTACCTAACAACAAACAGTATATTACCCATGGGCAGGAAGGGATACCCTTAGTGGCAGCCATTTCAAACTTGATTCACAGTTGTAAAACAGCAACGTTTTTAATAGAAGTATTTTACAAGATTGATGAGACACACATGGGCTATTACTAAATTGTTGTTGCTGTAATTAAACAAAACAATCAGTGCCTTTGATAGGCCCCCTGCACATTGCAGAACCAGATTCCGCGCGTATCTAGTTTGTCGCCGGTTAATCTGTACTGTGGATGAACCCGCAGCTCGCCGCCGGGCATGCACAGTATAGTTTTTTTTTTTCAAATTTTTATCCCCATACTGTCGCTAGGCGACCTTACTTCAATGGAAGCAATCTGCACGAACTCTGCAGAAAAGTGGGGCAGGATGCGATTTTTTTCTGTTTGCGGAAAACACAATTGGTTTCGGCATGTGTGGAGGAAGAATCGATTTCCCATAGCATGCTATGGGCGCTATTTGCTGCGGATCCGCGGTGCAGGCTTCCGATGCAAATATCAGCCTGTGGGCAGGAGTCCTGACACTTGGTTCACATTGCTAGATTTACCCTTTTAATCCCAGGTTTCCATCTCTGCTCTGTTTTTGGAGGAGAGAAACTGAAATAAAACTAAAAAAATTTCAATGGGGTTAAAAAAAAATAAAAAAATAAAAAAATAGAAAGCAAAGGGAAAGGCTCCCATTCCGTCACGCTGCAGTGTTCCCCCCCCCCAAAAAAAAAAAACCAACCCCCCCCCCCAGAAACCTGATGAAATAGAAGCAAATAAAAATCTCTCTGCTTTCCATTTTTTTTGAAACCCAATTGAAATAAATGGGGGGAAAAAAAAAGATTAGCTTTTTTCCATTTTTTATCAGTTTCTCTCCTCCAAAAATGGAGCAGAGAGACGCAAACCGTGAACTTAGCTCGAACGTAAGTGTAAAAGCAACTTTGGTCATGTAGGTCTAGTGGAAGTAAGCTATAGATCACTGTGTGATAAGCCAAAGCCTAAGCATTAGGCAAACACTGAGTCCTTATCAGGAGAGTGCTAGGAGCTATTCCCCAACCGCAGTTACACTGTTTCGAGATGAAATCAAGTGTTGGTTTTAATCAAACTAACATCAAATATTAGACGAAAGGACAAGTAGATTTGTTCTGTGATATTGGGCTGAACTGCTGAATCCCAACTAAGTCAAGAGACACCTTCATTTATCACCTCCACCTTAAAATCTAAAGACTTGTGTGATAAATTTAGTAACCATCTTTGTGCTCATTAAAGATAAAAAGTAAATACGCCCCAACGTGTCTGTGTATAGAGAATATGACAAAACTAAACTGTAATATTCAGCAGTAATACATTATCTGCTCCAAAGCACAAGAAGCAATTAAGATCAAGTGATTCATTGTTACCTTCAGGGAAAATCAACTTTTTAAAGAGCTTGAAATGTGGAGCACAGCAAAACTCAGTTAAATGCTCAAAATAAATCTTTATTTTTTTTCCAGAATTTTGTACAAAACAAAAACGTGAGGCATATAGAGCATTAAAAACATGAATTTTATCAGCTGTAAAGGAAGCAGGGGGTAGAGCAGATCATAGCTGAGTAGACAGTGACTTAGATTCCTCATCTTTAGCTCCATAAGCGATAACAAAGTTTTAATGAGAAACATATTGAGCTGTGTGGCACTTGTTCAAGTTACTGAAATGAAACCACTTTTTAGTGTTACAGACTTGAAAGTGAGAAAAGTCGGCCAGACCCACATTAGTTCCAGCTGC
Organism: Eleutherodactylus coqui; assembly: GCF_035609145.1. NCBI lineage: Eukaryota > Metazoa > Chordata > Amphibia > Anura > Eleutherodactylidae > Eleutherodactylus > Eleutherodactylus coqui. The sequence continues at coordinate 132,758,220 of NC_089843.1, read as the reverse complement.
ACATGCACCTGCATACACACTGAGAAAAAAAACCTTTGGAAATGATCCTGTAGGCAAGGGAGTCGCTAAAAAAAAAATTACTAATGCTTCCTACTATTTTATAAATTGGCTCACAATTTCTGGAGGATTGGGATTCAACAATCAAATTAGGGTACTGGTGAACAGTTTGGTAGAGAGTTAACAGAAGTAAGCTGTATGGTGATCACCTTTCCCTTCACAAATTCAAGGGTTGCCTACACTTGTTTCGACTAATGATCTATCCTCTGGATTGGCTATGAGTCGTTGATGAACGATGGTCCGCCACTTAAGACACCTGCTTATCAGTTGGTCATCCAGCCCGTTGCACTGTCATCAACGGACAAACACTGTCATCCAGCCCGCTGCAATGCCATCAGCAGACAGGGAAGAAAGTGTGGGTGCTGGCTTGACTCTCATTGAAATTACGACCGATATCCTGTCCTGGGCAGGAAGTGGAGTAAAAGCACAGCATTCTTATTGATTTCAGTGGCAGTGAAGCCAGCACCCCCACTTCCTTCTCTGTCTGCTGATAGCAACGTTTGGCCTTCTGCACCGGACTAGATGATCAGCGGATGGACAGGGGTCTGCGATTCTTTAACTACTAATGGCCTATTCAGAGTATAAGTTATCAATTGAAATTAGCCCCTTTAACTGTTGGCGAGCAATGGTCCACATTCAAATAGATCCACGTCTGTCCATGTCCTTCACTGACAGAGATGTAGATACGGTAGGGTCGGTGCGAACGTATGCACAAACAAGTCCCTGACACTACAAGATAACTAATTTCTGTAGCAAGCACACGCTTTGATTAAGGGATCATTCACATGACAGTATTTGCACTTCGTATATCTCAGTGGGGGATTGGGATGTCAGCATTGCCTTATTTCTCGTCACTCTGCAGACAGAGACATCTCTATGGCAGTGTAATGGGGGGGGGGGGGCATGTAGTTATCAAACCTTTTTCGGCTACTTTCTCTCCGATTTGCTTATACTTAGGCTGTGTAGCTATTTTGTTTGGTTAGAGATGGTAAGTTGGTCGACAGCAAACTGATACGACTAAATTGTGTATTGCCCGTTTTTCTTCAAGGTCCTGATCACGTGGAGGTCACATTAGTGGAGGGCAGGCTGATGTCAGTATTGGAACGTAAGATTTATTTGGCACCAATGGTGTCAGTGAGCAGATGACTAGCAAGCTCTGCTGTGTGGAAGTGCTTGTAGCAAGTGGTATCTGTACCACACAGCTAGCCACAGAGCCACTTCTCACACTGCTGCATGGGTGAGAAAGTGCCAACTAAAGGCCGCTTTAGACGCAACAATTATCACTCAAAGTTTGTTCAACCGACTGAAAGTGAGCAATAACGTTACATGTAAATGTGGGCAGTTGTGTGCTATTTATTAAATTGTCATTTAGAGCTGTTTTTTAGCCAGCCTAAGAACCATTCCAAGGGTTCAAAAGGCTGTAACAGTGCACTGATTGTGTTTGCTTTGCATACATAATGAGTACACTGTTTACTCTGCCAGGAGGAGAACAATGGAATCTGCTGGCCAGATGTTTGCTCACTTGGGCGTGTGTTTATGCAATAACTATCACATCAACACACGCCCAGCTGAGCAAACAACTTGTGGAAGAAAACTTAGATGATTAAAGCCATTATCTGCACATGTAATTTTATTCAAAAAATGTTGTCAGTTCGTTCAGTTGTGCGGTTGTTTAAGTGATAATCTTGGCATGTAAAAGGGCCTTAAGACATCTACTACATCTGGAGAAAACTGGACTCTTTACCAGAGCTTCTTATCTCAAGGATTGATTCCAGTATTAACAAAAGCTGATTGTGCAACCTGCACTTCCCCTTCTACAATTGCCATGTGATAGTGGCCTTCCTCGTGATTATAAGTGCTCGAACTGAGCTTGCTATTACAGCCTGTTGGCCAGAGACTGTTTGTGTTTGATTTATTCCGAGTGCATATCCAGTGACCTATCATGTCTTATTTACTAAGAGACTGTTAAGTCCATTAACTCTCGACACAAGTGAAAACTGCTCTGTTCTGGGCATCAAATTTAAAAAATTAATTAGGAGCAAGATGGTGTTGCCACCTTTTGATTGCAGGAAGCCAATATCTGACTACTTGCAGCCCTGTTATCATGTGTATTAAGACAGACAAGGGGAGCATAAGCCTGAAATGCAGGAAGTCAGTGAGCCTATGATAAAATTACTTGCTCAAGAGATTTTCCATGCGGTAACGAACCATTATCCAACTACCCTACCCATTGGATTGAAGTAATGGTTCCCCTGTTGGTTGCTTCCCCAACTCCCCTCCTGCCTAAGGGCTCTAAGACTTTGAGGTGTCCTAGAATGGAATGCAGATAGAATTACTATTTTGGCTGCAAGTATTATGTGAGTAGTACTTTACACATTTGACAAATGTTGGATGATCATTAGACAATACTTGACTACTACAAAGAACACTACACTATCTCCTCTGAAGCTCAATTATACACAAGACTACATTCTGACATATGCTTATCTTTGGACTTTCTATAGGATGATTCTGTATATAGTAGCTACAGTTTTTATATCTGATTCTACTACATTTTGGAACAAATGTCATTTTATTTACCTTGAGGTTGCCAATAGAAAGAATGGCATTTTATTCTCCTTGGACTTAAGTGGGCACTACTTTAAATAGGGGTTTTATAAGTAATAGAAGCATTCTAACTATAAACTTTTTGAAAGTCATTATTTCTCTTTGTTGGGCCAATCATCACTTAAAAAACCTTCCCTGACTGATATGCTAATGAGTCTGGCGGGTGTCCTAGACAAAAAAAATCCCAGTTCGATTTGTCATGCATGACTTATTTACCCAATTATAAGTAGAGTTGCTACTGCAAAAACATAAAAATGGAAGAATTTGTATCTGATATTCACCTGGTGCAAAGAGATTTATTTACTGTTAAAGATGTTAAATAGCAAGTAAATCCACTACGTGACATAAATATATTTAACGGATAGGCTCTGCATTATTCATTTGGAAAATATGCATGAAAATGTCTAAGAATTATACCAAATATATTTATCATACTGTCTGTCACTCCTTAGCAGCTTCTTCCATAGAGTTATATCAGCCCATGTTTTGCATAAGTGCATGGAGTGGATTAGTTGATTCCCAAGGGCAAGACAAGTAATACAACAGTAGCTCGTCTCTCTCCTCATAACTCCAGACTTTATCACTTCCCACTAGGCTACTATACCAAATATTTTGAACGCACTTGATGAGTATGTTCACCCCCTGGCACTATTTACAGTTTACATATAGAATACATCTATGTATATAAAATTGAGTAACTTTGTAAATACATTGTATTAATTATCTTCTACTCATCTTGAGTTGCAGCCTGTATTATAGTCCAAAAGTACTGCACATTCATAACTGCAGGCTTTAGACCTGATATTCCTCAGTATTCCCACTAAGCCTCAATAGATGGCGAGTAGGGGAAATCCTTTTAAATTGGGGGATCTAAAACAGTGGCAAATAAATATTGTTGTATAGTACCAATATTTTGCCATAATTAGCTAGGGAAGTTAATTTGTTCATGGTAATATCCCTTGAGTCTAAAGAGGAGGAGAAATTAAGGTTTGCAACCTTGATGTTCTAGGACAGTGATGGGGTTAACATCTGCACCCCTGGTGGTCTAGGGTTTATACAGAATTAATGTCTGCATCCCTGGTGGTACAGCATGGTGAAGGGGTTAATGTCAGAATCACTGGTGGTCTGGGATTGAGAAAGGGTTAATGTTATTGTTACGTATGTGGTGTCCATTGGGTTACTCACTCCCTCAGGTTCCAGCATTGTCTATGTAGCAGGAAGGCTGAGATTAGAATGTATAGACCGCCCCCTCTTATAGACACTTTTCCCTTAGCGCCCCCCCCCTTGTTACAAAAAACTGCTCCCCATGCCCACTCACTCTTAGATACAGACTGCTCCCTATACCTCTTCACTCTCTGACAGACTGCTCTGCATGCCCTAATCTCTAACACAGACTGCTCCCTATGCCCTCCTGTTCCAAAAACACCTTAATGCCTCTATTTCTCTCACAGACTTCTCTCATATTCCCTATGCCTCCCTCTGTTACACATTTTGTTCCCCATCTGCCCCTCTGTTAAACAGCCTTATCTCCATGACCACCTCTGCTACACAGGCTGCTTTTCATGGGCCCTCTCTCAGACTGTGGCCTATGGGTGAGTTCACACACAGCGGAACTGCTGGGGAATGCAAGCCTAAATTCCGCAGTAATGTAAGGTATAGTGTAAGTGAATGGGGTTTTAACGAATCCTATACACAATCAGAGAGAAAAATCTGCAGCAGAAGATAGTCATGGAGTTAATTTACTGCAATGCGAAAATTGAATGTTGTAGTAAAATCCACATTAAAATCTGCACCCGAATTTTGGCATAGAGTTACTTCCCGATGAGTTAGCATAGCCTAAGAATGCAGCAAATTTATCATCCAGCACGAACCACAGTGGTAAATTTGTTGGATTTTTAGAATACCCGCTTTAGGTTTACACTGTTTAAAGGCCTATTCACACAAGCAATTATCATGTCTTTATGCTGTCCATATTTGAAACTGGCTGCACAGAAACACCACACTGACCCATTACAGCCAATAGGGCTATCATGGTCCAAGCAGGGCATAAAAATGGAGACATACGATGCATATGGATGACACACGGACTTACACATGCATTAAAATTGGTCCATTTTTCACGCACCAAAATCAGATATGCTCATACGAATATGCATTTGTAAGTATATGTAAACATGTGAGCTGCTGCAAGCGGTGTAATACATCACACAGAGCAATTTGATGAACAGCTTTGAGTGTAAGAATTTTTTTTTTAAAGCCCACCTACATTTCCCTAGTGTGTGTGTAGGTGGGATACAAATTTCAATGTACAGAAAATTATTGATGCTGTATAGAAAGCAGAAATGTTTAAAAGGGTTGTCCGGTCACCAGACACCATTTGCTCTATGGGTCCAGCTGTGCTAAATAACAAAAGGAGCTGTACTTACCTCTCTCCAGTCCCTGTGATGCAGAGCTGCAGCCCGGCTGTCATTCCTATATTTATTGGGGAGGATGCTGCAGCCAATTAGAGGCTACAGTGTCAGCATTCTGACCTCTTGTCATCATAGCACCCAGGATGTGAGCACGAATGCCAGGAGTTCAGAATGATGACGCTGCAGCTTCTAATTGGCTGCTGCGGTCAGATGATAGACAGTGACGCTATCTTCCACAAAAAATGTTGGGATCATGGCAGGCTGCAGTACTGATCACAGGGGCAGAGGACAAGTAAGTACAGCTCCTTCAGTTATTTTAGTACCGCTGGACCCATAGAAGAAATGTTGATTAGATTAGATATTAGAAAAAGCTTTCTGACAGTGAGGGTGATCAATGAGTGGAACAGGTTACCACAGGAGGTGGTGAGTTCTCCTTCAAGGGAAGTGTTCAAACAAAGGCTGGACAAATATGTCTGGGATGATTTAGTGATCCTGCACTGAGCAGGGGGTTGGACCAAATGACCCTGGAGGTCCCTTCCAACACTACCACCCCATGATAAGAAATACTGTCTTTAACTGGACAACCCCTTTAATCATAGTGTCCCTTTTAACTCTCTCTATAGTTTTCAGTGCAAGAGTAAATTCAAAGTGCGCCAAAGTTCAGTATTTGTGCTACTGACCTCTTTTTTGTAACAAACAGGTGGTCATTATTCCAGTGGAGCTGCAGCCCGGTCCTAGTCACCCTGTCTACAAGCCTGCTACATTATATTTGCCATCCCTACCCTAATCTCCAAAGAAAGAGAAGAGAGAGAGAAAAGAACGAGAGAGAATGGGGCGAGACTAAAATGAATGGAATGTGCAGCCTGCAAGTGAATGGAGCCGACAAACAGTATACAGTCCTCGCTTTTTATTTCCAGATTCTAAGCATACTGAGGTACATATCCTAAGAGGTTTTTAAGTGGATCATTGGAGCTAAGCTTTAAAAGATTTTTTTGAACTGCAGTGGACTGTTTCATGAAGCTTATGATAGGTAATTTGAGGTGGTTCTTTCTTTTGATAGCTATAACACATCAAGAAGTTAAACAATTCAAAAAGCCAGGGACTTGGAGTTGATTCGGAATTTTTAACAGCCCAACAGATAACAGTGCCAAGTCACTAGAGAGGCATAGCAATTTTTTATTTATAGTGTATTATCTTCACTGTGTTCGCACTTATATGAATGCCCTTCAAGGCTAAATTTAGGCTCCTCAGTGGCATTTTCAACTGGAGGGAAAAAAAATATTTATCCATGCAAGCTGCAAATACGAACGCTCAAGGAAAGAAGTCAACGAGATGTCGTCCGACAGACAGGAAGAAAAAAATGTTTTGCTACATAAATGCGAATAACCCTGTGAATTTCAACTTTCCTCTACGTCTAATTGGGATCTATTAAAAGCTGGCAGAAGAGAGGCACTTAAAAGTGGTTCTTGCCAGCATTGCCTTGAGAACGAAGCAGTCAACATTACACTTCAATGCTATGTGCCATGATAGTACGCTCTGGTGGGGTATGGAGATTGTGCCTTATGGTTACTGACTTCAATGCAATTAAATATAAAAACATTCCAGTCGCTAATCACTTCTGCTGCCATGAATAACATGACGCTGCTCACTTCTTTTTTACCTTCTGGTGTCTTCTTTTAAGTAGAGGGTAAGCAGTTGCTTTGGGATATGGAAAGACATGATGCTCTCTGACATCTGCTCCCGCACACAGATCCACTTGTTGTCAGATGCAGGGAATCTGTAGAACTTGTAGATGGGATTCTTTAACACTGTTGGGGGAAAAATAAAGGCTCGAGTCTTGTTTCTGCAAATGTCAAGCATATTCGGTACTTAACCCGTAAAATAAAAGGATGTGATTCCCAAGCTTCATATATGTCATACGTATACCACAACTTTCTAGTTATACAATCAAGTCAAAACTTGGCCAGACCATTTTTTGCTGTTTTATAGTTTTACGTATTGTAAAGCCTGTGACAATGCAAGAATCAATAGTACTGTGATCAAAGGTATTACTTGAAACTCCTGGATTCCAACGCAGAATCTGTGACCCCAATAATGGGGCATCTGTAATACTCGTTCATTCTCATGGGTCAAAAGGACCTAATAAAGTACCAGGGCCAGAGAGTGACTGCTTTTTTACACTCCCTAAAGCCAGCTTCACATGGGCATCAATTGCGCAAGATTTGTGCATTGTGAGATGCACAAATATGAACCCCATTCTTTTGAATGGGGTCATATTCATGAGCAATGTTTTCCTGCATGGCACCGCAATCGGATGCTATGCAGGAAACAAATCACAGCATGTTCTATTTCCGTGCGTGCTCTTGCATCGCATCTCCCATTGTTTTCAATGGGGCCATCAGCAGTCAGTGCAGGGATCATTGAAAGCAATAGGAGAAACTCTGCGATCCTCTGCCGCGCCGGAGGATCCCTGCATCCCTGAAGTGATGTAAGGCTGTTTTGCCCTGAAAACGCCTCCCATCTATGGTGGGGAGCGAGATATGGGGGCGGTATTCACAACCCCATATCGCACTTGCCCGTGTGAAGTTAGCCTAAAGCTATACCCCTGACTGCGATGGTGAAAGTAATATAATTGGTGACACTACAGAAATTTTATTTGTTTCTTCTCATAATTTGTTAAATGTGCCAGGATCACAATAGGTTGGGCCTTTGTATCTTGCATATATTGCATTTTGTTATTTAATGAGCTTTTCAGTTTAATATATAGCAATTACAGTTTTGCAATTTACAATATTTCATTTGCAATGAAATGCGAAAAATATATTTAGGTAGTTTTCCCTGAATTGATGACATATTCTCAGGATAGGTCATCAAAAGCTTTGATGCGGTTTTCGGTTTGGGATCTCTGCTGACCAGCTGACTGAGAGTCTACAGCACTGAGGTGAGCACCGTGGCCTCTTCGGAGTAAAACTAGGTAGAAAAGAACCCAGCGCTCGTTTACAATTTGCAAAATGCGAACAATGTAGATCTATTGATGGAAATAACTTACTTCGTAGAGGAGCCCTATAGACACACGGGGGTCCTCTAAATCCAGGTACGGTCTCAGTGAATCAGAAAAAGAGTCCTGGGAAATTTTAGTTTTAACTGGTTTATTGGTAAATATACATATGTAGACACAGACAAAGGTAAAGGCAGAGCCAATGGAGTGCACTTTACCTTTGTCTGCGTCTACATATGTATATTTACCAATAAACCAGTTGAAACTGAGATTTTCAAGGACTCTCTCTGGCTCACTGGGGACATACTTGGATTTAGAGGAGCCCCGTGAGTCTATAGGGCTCCTCTATAAAGTAAGTTATTTCCATCAATAGATCTACATTGTTTGCATTATCCAAATTGCAAAGGAGCGCAGGGTTCTTTTCTACTGTGTTTTACTGTGTTCTTGACAGAGGTCATCTTCACCTGCGGGTTCCTCCAAACACTTTCCCTAAGGATTAGGGATTCTGCTCTTCTAGATATATCTGTAAAGCCTCCTTGGAATGAAGGTGTGGATGCCTGTCATCGGACGGGTGCTCCACAACAGGTAAGTCCCATCCTTTGTATCTTTACATGCTCACATATTATTCCATAGTCACCTTCTCTTTAGATTGGAGCACTAGACTGCTGTTCTTTTTATTTGTGGCCTCTTCTCAGGCCTGTGACATCACATTCATTGGTCACATAGCTTGAGTGCAACTCGGTCCCATTCAAGCAAATGGGATTAAGCTGCTATATCTGGAACAGACACTATACAATGAATGGCGCTGTACCTGATATAGACTTGAAGTGTTCACTCGAGAGCTATTGTCAACCTCAATCAGCTGATCAGTGCTGGGCCTGAGCAGCGTACCATTGCCAATCAACTATGGATGACCTATCCTGAAGATAAGTCATCCATAGTTTAGTCCATAAAAAACCTGTAAAGTATCCGATTAATGGATTAATATAAAAGTTTAGAAGCTAAACAGATTCTTTTAAAACTCAACAAACAGCCTGACTTTACTGATTATTATGTGGTTGTATACATTTACATTTTGTCATAAGAGAAAATATGAAGAATTCTGATATGAATGCATTCCTCCTCCTTTCAGAAATAGCTATCCATTCATCCAGCTATCTCAATGGGTTTTGTCATGAATGACAGATATCATCAGTTTGCATCTATTTAGTCACTGTTCTTTAGAGGGCTTCATTTATGTTTATTTCTATATATTTCATACTTTTCCTAGCCATTTTTCAATTCAGAAAACAGCATAAAATAAAAATAGATTCCTACAGGAAGGTCAGCGTGTAATAGCGGATTAGAGCTAATCCAAAAATTGATAAAAATTGATGTCACCTTAGTCAGTTCTAAGGATCCTTTGTGATCTCATTTTTACCCAAAGCAAAACAAAAGCTTGCAGTGGGGGCATATCCTAAAACACCCTGTAAATGCACGCTATAGATTAAGATTAATGATTGGGTAATTACATTTTGGTTCAGAAACTTGTAAGAAACCAGATAAATATTAAGAGCTTACAGCCTCCTGCTCCCGCAACATGTCGCGCTTCAGGCCTACCTTTACGCACATGCATAAATGTGATATATTTAGTCCAGCGTTGTATAATGAAAGAAGCGATAAAGCCAGCGTGCAATAATTCTGCTGGATTTATAACCTAAAATATAATAAATGCCATTATTATGGTGTGTTTATGCCAGATATGTGGGCTCAACGACCTTCACATAAAAGCCTTTATTTAAGTAACCATTTCAAAACTTCCAGGAAGCACTCCATGAACTTCTTTATTCCTCATAAAACCCCAGAGTTATGGCACCTGCATTCACTTTTAAATCGTTTACAGTGAAGAGCCCCAGGAAAAATAATAGTCACAACTCATTTCTATTTTTAAACATAAAACATAACATGAACAGAATATATAATGGATGCGTAGACAGGCTAAAACATTTAATTTCCAAAAGCATTTGAAGCAGGCTATGCAAATGACTAATGTCCTGCCATCTTCTATTACCTGCATGCTTGGAGGTAAGGTAATTCATCATTGGAAAACATGAGCCTCTATTACAAAACCTTCTCACGAGGCTTAGTTATAGCCATCCAACTTACATGGTAAAGGACCAATTCACCCACCGCCAATTACTAAAAAACTCAATTCTGTTCTTAAATCCAGATTACATTACACGAATTGCTCACATTAGATAAATCATTAAAACCTATAAATATATCCAGGGGCGTAGCTAAAGGCCTGTGGACCCAGCTACAAAAAGTTCAGCTTGAGCCCCACTTCCTCTGGCTCTTCATGGATGGCAGCTGTGGTCTGCCTGAAAGGTTCCACTGCATTGTTGGGTCTCTTAGGTGGCCCACTGATGCAGTAGTAAAAGCCAGGGACATTGCTAGAGTTTTAAAAGACAAAGGGTACAAACTATAAAAAACACATGCGTCACCCCCCAAATGGGAAAAAAATAGAATGTGTCAGAAAACTTTTTTAACATGGTGGCCTTAGCTATAGTGGCTCAGCTCTAGTGTACGTCTATATTTTGCAGTCACCATATAATAGTCAGATACTGGTTCTAATCAGTGATAGTGATTGCAGTGCAGTTACCTCTAGTGATCATAGGTCATGTCTCCTCTGTCATGTCCATATTCAGTTTTCTTATCTAGCTGGGCCCAGACAGCCACGAATATTTCCAGATCCTCCCTGCACATGCACAGTCTCTCTCCCTCCTTTCAGTTTCTAGCCATAGTAATAGTGCACCTTTGTAACCCCAACACAGTAAGGTAAAAATTCTTTGTGCCCCTACAAACCAATAGTGACCCCTCTATGCTTCCATATTCTCTATGCTTCCATATTCTATTAGTGGTCTCTCTGTGCCCCCATGTTGTAATAGTGGTCTCTCTGTGCCCCCATGTTCTAATAGTGGCCCCTTCTGTGCCCTCCTCTGTGCCTTCACATCCTAATTGTAGCCCTAAACATAGTGAGTAAAACAGTGAAAAATCTGCACCAAAATCCACATTCAATTCCGCAACAAAATCTGCCCCATTGGTGGTTCACCCTTTCAATAGATCTTAATAAGGATTTTGCTGAGGATCCACACCAAAATCTGCAATCATGCTGTGGATCTGTACAAAAATCTTCCATGTCTCAATGCACCCTGAAGGTACGTTCACATGGCAGAATTTGCTGCACAATTTTCCATGCTAATTACACCTATAAAAACTGTGGCTTTCTGCCATGGTTTTTGCTGCTAATGGATACATGGATTTAGCCCTGTTAGTGGGCCAAATCCATGTGTGGAATTCTGACATGGAAATGCGGGTTTCTGCGTCAGTAAATAAGCTGTCCCTTCTTAAAGTGGAAATACACTGGAATTCTCCAAGCGGATTTTGCCCATTGGCAGAACTAAATTCGTATGTGGATCCACGGCAGGAAGCCACAGGTTTTCCAACAGTTTTTAGAGGTGGAATTCAAGCAGAAAATGCCCCAGCAAATTTCGCCATGTGAACATACTTGAGGGTGTGAAGGCATAGAAGAGGCTACAATTCGGAAGTAAAGGCATAAAAGCTGCCACCATGAGGGTGTAATAGCACAGAAGGGGCCACATTTACCACCATTATTACCCCTGTGCCCCCATATCATCCACAAGTTAAAAGTAGTAAACAAACCCCTATGCCCTCGCAGGACAAAAGTATATTGATTCCTCATGCTGCCCGCCCCCTCACTCCCTGCTCTTGACCACAGTAACTGTCTGCTAATCACATGGTAGATGCAGCACACACGGCTCTCAGTAGTAGACAGCAACAGCGGTCTAAGTGAGTTGGGAGTCGATGGCCATTGCTCTTAATTGTGGTGAGAGGGACCTTTGGGACTCCAACCTTAAAGACCCTAGAAATAGGAAAATCCTGCAGCACACCTAACACATGCACTTCAGAGCCTCCTTGGATACCAACCTTAAAGACCCTGTCGCAATTATGAACCCTATAACTACGCCACTAAGTATATCAATACTAGAGATGAGCGAACGTACTCGGTAAAGCACTACTCGTCCGAGTAATGTGCTTTATCCGAGTACCTCCCCGCTCGTCCTGAAAGATTCGGGGAGTGCCGCTGCTGACAGGTGAGTTGCGGCGAGGAGCAGGGGAGAGCGGGCGGGAGAGAAGGAGAGAGAGATCTCCCCTACGTCCCTCCCCGCTCTCCCCTGCAGCTCCCCGCTCCGCGGCGCTCCCCGAATCTTTCAGGACGAGAGGGGAGGTACTCGGATAAAGCACATTACTCGGACGAGTAGTGCTTTACCGAGTACGTTCGCTCATCTCTAATCAATACACAAATTGGGTACACTAATAAAATTCAAATATACACAAACACTTGACAATAAAAATGCACTTTGAATTTTTTTCCTTTCTCAAAAAAGTTAAAATACCCTAATTTTGTTTATTAGCTTTCATTTTTAAGATATACTAATCTCAAATCAAAATACTAAAAATACGCTTTGACGTTTACTTTTCTTATAATAACTGAACTACTCCAAATCATTGGGATGACAAACGGCATTGAATGTATTGTTTTGTTCAACTATCCACGTAGGTTCACAGCACATGAATTGCAGACAATAAGCTTGTCCTGCTCTCCTAAGTGGATAGAGTGGCCTTTATGATTGGAGTAATTCGAAATTTCTGGGCAGAAAATGTTACCTCACCACATGCGTAACAAAAAGTTTCAGAAGAGTTTTTGCAATTACGTGGCATCCTGGATTCTAACCTGAGATTACGAAAAACCAAAACCAAGCTGGAGAACACATAATTTCCTTTTTTTATTGTAATATATACATATCCGTTCTAAGATTTCGGTATCTGATTTACCGTACATTTTAGTTTTTCTACTATTTTACTATATATACACTTTTGTTTATTTAATGATCTCACACATCTAACCTTGTGGATATGATTAAAGGTACCTATATTTAACTTAAATGGGCCGAGAGCTAAATCAAAGTTTTCAATGTCATTTTAATTTCTTCCATGATGAAATAATTAAGAAGTGCCTGAGAAGGTACAGGTCCATAAAATGGAAGAATCTGTCTCAAAATGGCCGCTAGATACAAAATGGAGCATTACAAGATGTAAATAAGCTTGTGCGTAGTGAAACAATAATTCAAGCAGAAATAACTTTACAGCAGGATATTCGGTGCAATGTCTAATGATTTGTTTTTATTCTTCCGAGAGCCAAGCCTGAAAAAAAATCGTTATCAGAAGAAACCCTCCCACGCCCTGAGCTCTGGGAAAAGAATGAATCGTGCTGATAAGATGGTGCGACCATCCAAACTCACAAGGGAGGAATAATCATTTGAAGGACATTTCACATATTTATTCTCACTGCGCTGATTGTTGAACAAAGCACAATTCTTGATGTTTTTCTAACCCAATAAGATTAAAGGGGTTGTCCCGAGGCAGCAAGTGGGTCTATACACTTCTGTATGGCCATAATAATGCACTTTGTAATATACATTGTGCATTAATTATGAGCCATACAGAAGTTATAAAAAGTTTTTTACTTACCTGCTCCGTTGTTAGCGTCCTCGTCTCCATGGAGCCGACTAATTTTTGGCCTCCGATGGCCAAATTAGCCGCGCTTGCGCAGTCCGGGTCTTCTGTGTTCTTCTATGGAGCCGCTCGTGACAGAGAGCGGCTCCGTGTAGCTCCGCCCCGTCACGTGCCGATTCCAGCCAATCAGGAGGCTGGAATCGGCAGTGGACCGCACAGAAGAGCTGCGGTCCACGAAGCAAGAGGTTCCCGGCGGCCATCTTCACAGGTAAGTATAGAAGTCACCGGAGCGCGGGGATCAAGGTAAGCGCTCCGGTAAGCTGTCTGTACGTCCCTGCATCGGGGTTGTCTCGCGCCGAACGGGGGGGGGGTTGAAAAAAAAAAAAACCCGTTTCGGCGCGGGACAACCCCTTTAAAGCCGTGACTAATGACGTATTCCTTTCCTGTATTGAGAAACGCTATGAAAAGTTAATAAAGATTCAGTGTACGCGCCTTAAGCAGAGTGGGCTGTATACTTGCCGCGGCTCATCTCTACATATCTGTGGGATCTAAAAACTATAAATCATATATTTTGTGGCCTCCCTGATGCATCCAGGTATGAACTAATTTGGAACCCAAGGCTTGAAAGGTTAATGTGACCGGTCATGTGTAACGGTCCTTAACATGCCTATTTTCAAGTCAGAAAGATTTTCACTGTTGACAAGTGCTATTGCAAATAGGGTCAAACTAGATTATCAGCGTACCAGAGGATCCTCAGATGTGTCTAACACACTGATCGGCACCTAAAGTTCAGCACAACACAATACCATCTGGAGAAGACTTTGGAGCCAATCACTTGCCACTAGGGTCTGTTTTTTTATTGGATAATACAAAAGGAACTTTTTAGACCTCATTGAAGAAATGTCCTATGTGTGCATTGATCAATTTTTTGGTACCATCAAAGGAGGACATACACATGTTCTGTATGGATTAAAGGCGATCCCCATGAAAAATGTACTCTTGGGTATCCTAGGAACCACAGTGCGCCACTGGTTGCAAACAGTATTTATTCTGCTGCACTTGTCACCATAGATCGAGTCAAACCATTCTCTAAAACTTAAACGTTTTTCTGAAAATGTGTCACATTTGGTGTGACAGTATTGCTGAAGTGACTGGGAATACGGTTCTGACATGGCATTTGTGTTCACAGCTGTGGAGTCCGTTTGATGGCTACAGAGTTTATACTGCTGCAGGCGAAAGGTCACACAATAATGTTTAGCCAGAAAGCTGTAAAGTCTCTAAAGATACATTAGACACACAATATATCCGTACATAGCCATATAGATTGTGAACATTAGGAATCCGGATCCTACGCTGATGTCGAGGATATATCAGAATTGGCATCTAATCAGCTTAGTATTTGAATAGTACTCTTATTCCACATCAATTTTAATTCATAAAATCTGCCCTAAATATTAAGTAAACAGTAAAAGCGTAAAACAAACTAAAGTCTACATATTTGCCCGCCTTTATCTTCCTGAAGTTGTGACATTGGTAAGTTCTAATTATCTGACACATCCAGAAGATGTGTCAGACAGGTGGATGTGGATTTGACTTTCTACACAATGATTTTACATCAAGCTGATGAGGCAGCACCTGGGGAATCCCGGTCTTCTCCTTTGACCCCTTTGGTCTTTACTGTGGGGTCCCCAAGCTGTTACTCACAGGAATAGTCTTAGTTGTGTGGCAGCTAACACTGCACAGGGCCAAGGCACGGTACCTGATGGTGTGAACAGAGACTTGTCCGTAAAGCTAGCAATGGTCAGGGCTAGCGGCATAACTTCAATAGTGGTATTCATGCAAATGGCAGGGCAGTCAGCAGGCAAATATCGAAAAATGTAGCCAAGGTCAAAGAATATAGAAGTCAGGTCGGAAGGCTGGCAGAGGTCAGAACCGGAACAAACAGCTAGTGGGATTTTGCCAAAAAGGGTATGCAACCAATTGCTTAGACAATCTGCATGAGGAAAGATGCCTAATATAACCAGGGGGTGAATGGTGGAGACTGGTTTAGGGTGTGTGTGCTGACCCTTTAAGAAAGGGGGTGGGAACGTGCTTGAGCCCCATGTGCAGAATGCAGAGAGTGAGCTGTGGAGTGAGTGCAGCATGCCCCGTGTGGATGCCCGCGGCACCTGACTGCTGCCCCAGCAGCAGGTGTAAGGGGTGGGCAGCAGCGGCATGCCGTGACAAAATGGTCTATACAGTATTTCAATACGATTCGCCGCTTTTTAGATCAAGACATCAGGGTTTTCTTGCAAGAATTTGGGTGTTTGGGAGGTGTAAATGTATATGTAGGTCATTCCCATTAATGTAACAGTGTTCTTTAGCAACATCACTACATGAAGTCAAAATCTGGGCAGTAATAATGAGTTGTACAGTCACCTGCAAGCACATTTACTGTTGTTTGAAGACCTTTTGTAACAAAATCACCCTATTATTTCTCAGAATCCTGTTTCCTAATGATCACACAAGATTAGCATCAAAGCAAATTCTGGCCACTTAATGACTAATTTAGAAGGCACCTACAGCGGTTGTGCGTCTTTCCCTGCTTGAACACACCTGAGGAGTCATTGGTAGCTTTCATCTTTTGGGGAGATATACTCGACTTCTTTCTGTAGTTCTTGACGGATTATACATTAGATCATATTATTTGCTTCAGTGTTTCCTGTGTATATTCATTTCTATGATATCACCATTTGACTTCCTTTTAATTTACTAATTTTCGAAGCCCTTTATCTAGGACTTTCTTCTTCTACTGTTGACTTGGTGTTCTTTTGCCATTTTGACCTGGTCTGTAGTATTTATTCTCTTGGCAGTTCCTCTAGGGATTCTTTTATTGCTTAGTCTTCCAGCATAAACCTTACTAACGTACAACTATTTATTGCAATAATGACTTGGTTGTATGCCGTCAGATATGATGGCTAAAGTAGCATAGCATCTAACACTACTCTTGCCATCAAATCGTCAGAATCCGCGACGGAACCCTGACAAACAACATTATAACTCCATGGTGTCTATCTGGCGACCCAAAGATTGGGGCTATTAGGGCTATCATTACGAACTTCAGTTAGATAAGTGCCTTCTTGCTGAAATGATAAATCGCAGAAAATGAATGATAGTTTGCTACAGTTCGTCTAAAGCATATGTAGGCATTATAGACTATTTACATACTTTCTGTATAACAGTTTTATTTTCTATTAGAACTGTTAGTGTTATTCTAACCAGCCTGTCATGTCTATCCTTTATTTTGTCAAAATATGTGGGTGACCATACTGCATGATCGGCCCACACAGGCTCTCACTGATAGAGTTTCTGCATTGGGATCATAATTTAATTAGACAAAGCATAAAAATATTTCCAAGGCTTTCTTTTTCAATTCCACCTCACAAATAATTTTCTCTATACATTATATGGTACATACAGTGATGCCATTAAAAATACAACTCTTCCACAAAATACAAGTTCTGGCAATGACGATGGAAAAAGAAACACATTGTAGCTCTTGGAAGGCGGGGATGAAAAACAAATAATGGCTGCAGTGGGAAGGGGTTAAATAGGAAGAAGAAAATGACAAAAACAGCTAAACACAACCAGGGGAAGATTTATTTGATCGGAGCTTCATGCGCCAGTCTTAAATTATCGAAGAGGGCACACATCTCAGGCGATCCATGCACCAGAAAATAAAATCTATGCTTGCTATGAGCAGGCACTTATGTAACTATAGGAATCGCAGTTGTGACCAGACCTTTAAATTAGAGGGGACCACAAGTCCACCTAGCACAATACAGGCTGATTTTACTTTAAAGGGGTTTTGTCATAAAAAAATTCAATACTTACCTATTCCTACCCAGGCAGTCTTCCTACCAGATCTTCTCCTCGCCGATCTTCTCCTAGCTCATCCAGCCCCTCACCTGCAGCCAGCCGGCTCTTCTTCTTCCTGTGATGAAGTATACATTGTCGGCATTCTGCTTCCTGCAGGTCACTGTACCTGGTCACTAGTGACAAAGTGTTCATTGCCTAGCAGGGAATGCCAAATCCACGGCAGCCTGCTGTTTGTGTTCATATACTATGCATAGTGGTGAGACCCAGCGCCTGCGCACTAAAGCAGGCTGCCGAGCATTCAGCATTCCCTGCTAGGCAGTGAACGCTACGTCGCTAGGGACGTAGCGTACACTGACTGGCAGGAAGGAGAATGCCGGCCATGTACGCTTTGTCACTGGAAGAAGAGGATCTGCCAGCTTGAGGTGACCTGGAGGACTGGAGGAGCCAGGAAAAGATAGGTAAGATGAAGATCTGGTACGTAGGTTGCCTGGGAAGGAATAGGCAAGTACAGAATTTTTATATTTTTTTAAAGACATAACCCCTCCAATGGTTTGGTCTCTCATACAGTTCACTGTTCAGCAGTGTGTATGGCTTGAACTGTCCTCTTGTCTCTTCTCCTTTCCTTCTCCAGCACAGAGTGGAATAGACCTGGGAGAACAATTCAAGCTTTTTCTTTTACTATTGTCATCGATAAAGGATGATAGGCAGAAAGGCATGTCTGATACACAAAATACATTAGTTAACATTCATTAGTGCAATAAGTGAATTCACTATTGAAGCTTTAGTGCAAACTGGTACAGTAAAGTCAGAAACTAAGAAAGTCAAAATGTCTTTAAAGGGCTACTCCAGAAAAAACACATTTTTCCATCCTTGGCCCCTTTACTTAATTTCTTGTCACACTCTGGAGGTCTCTTATGTATATTGCAGCGACTTACATGCAGTGCATCCTGCTGTCTGATGCTCATCAGGCACCATCTTGATGTTGCTTTCATTTTCCCATTAATCCCATGATGCATTACCAAGCATTACATAATCAGCTAGAGGCTGTACCATCTCTACAGCACTACCATTACCATCTATATAATCATCTAAATAAACTACAGACTGTAGGTATACAGTCAAGAAAATGAGCTATGATGTCCTCTATTATAACTGTGTGACAGGAGCTGTGGGATCATCTCAGTAACTGTTAAACAAGTCTCTGTGTCCCCGTCTAGGCAGCTTCTGTGGAAGGGTCTATGTAATAGCATCACACTGGCTGATAAACTAATTAGAAGCTGAACACATAAACCCAAGTAGATCTGAGCTGGTCAGAATTGAGATCACATGACCATCTGAGGAGAAAGAGGCCAGAAATTTCAGATGGAAAGGAAAAACTAACAAAGATAGCAATAGCCGACTTATATATACATGGGTGTGGGGGGCTAGCTACACAATGGATGGGAAAAAAGAAACAAATTACCAAGGTGGCCCTTTAAGAAAATATTGGACAACATTCCCCAGTATGTAGCACATAAAAGGAAAGGTGTTTCATGCATGAGAAGGGTTAATTTTCCATAATTTGCAAGTAATCACTGTACTTGTTTAGGATATGGTGCACACATCATCCGGATTTGTTTTTAGAATGAGAGCACTTGAAGAATTAATCCCTCTAATGTTAAATATATAAAGCTCTTTCAAGACTATTTTACAAATGAGTGTAGAATTAGCATATAGTCTCACTTTTCTTTTATAAATTAGTTCAGGGGAAGGTCTGGGATTTTCCGCTTCCTATTATTTTCCCTTCATGGCTCAAACAATATTTGTCATCTGATTGTTTATTATTGTATTATATAAATCATCTCTGTACATTTTAATATTGCAGATCTAATCCACTTAATCTTGAAATATTTGCAGTTGTGTGTAAATATGCATAAGTAAGGATAATTAATCACTGTAACAATACTCCGCACTGAAACGAATTGAAAACAGAAAGAAATGATATATTATGTATAAATGAATTATTTAAAATACTATAAATGAATAAACAAATACAGATTGTGCAACTTGGTTTTAGATTTTTGAAGAAAACTTCACTTGCCTTTCCATCTGCGCGAAATACCGCAACAGTAAAGATATGGCAACAATGACAATACTTGATTCTCCCCGCTCCAATTGCCATCTTCTACACCATTTCCTATGCTAAAGTTTTATATTTCTCTCAATAAATGCCAGTATTTCTATAATAAACAGCATTTTTCTCACTAAACACAGGACTAAGGCCGGCTTCACACGGCCGTGACGGGCTCCACGGTGGAATTCCGCGGAGGAGCCCGTCACTGCGCCCCCCCAGAGACCCCAATTCTTACCTCCGGATCCGGCGTCCTACGTCCCGCAAGACGCTTTGCGCAATAGAGCGCATGACGCGCCGCAGCGTCATGTGACGTGCCGGCCGTGTCATATGACACGCCCACAGCGTCACATGACGCGCCGGCCGCATCATATGACACAGCTGGCGGTAGGCGGGGAAGCGGTTTCACGCTATCTTCCGCTGTGCTACAGCGGAAGATAGCGTGACGGACGGCTTCCATTGACTGCAATGGAAGACTTCCGCGAGTATACCTGCGGCAAATAGAGCATGCCGCGGGTGAGGACGGGTGATTTTGCGGTGCGGAATTCCGCGGTGGAATTCTGCACCGTAAGCATTGTGCTATTAGGTTCAATAGAACCTAATAGCTGCGGGCAACGCAGCGGATTTACGCCGCGTATTACGCGGCAGAAATCCGTCCGTGGGAAGGAGCCCTAAGGGCAGGCTCACACGAGCTTAATTTCATTGCATATTATTTCATTGCGTATTGCCCTATTGTTCTCTATGGGCACATAATAAAAGCTGTACATACGCTAAATCGGTGCCCTAAGCAGTGATATTACTTCTCACCGCCGGCTCACACAGCAGTAAAACACTGCATTTTACACATACTCTTGTGTTAGCCCACCCTAATACCACTTTCCTATGTAGTACCCCAGAGTTGGGGTCCCAGAGCAGTAGTATTACTACCTCATGTAAATGTGTGTAAAACTGTGTGAAATTATGTCTGTACCAACTAACACTGCATGACTATGCAGAATTCACCCTAACCTGCTCTACTACTTGTCAGTCACCCCTAACTAGTTCAGGGATTGGATAGTAAGTATTCCCCTAGCTCAGGATTAGTTGACAGGAACAGTATAAAAGACAGAGAGTGGGGTTAGACTGTCTAGTCCAGGCCTGGACAGAGTCTAGTCCTGAGGAACCTGAGATAGAGGCCAAGTAAGCTGAAGAAGAACATCTGCCATAGCCGGTGCAGTGGGAAGCAACAACTAAGTGTGAGTACAGAACCAAGTGTGTGCTGAAGAGACAGAGCGGAGAGAAAGAAAGAGTCAACAGAGAAGATTGTTAATAGCAAGGAGAGAGAGTTAACCGAGAAGGGAGAAATAGAACAGAAGAGGAAAAGAAAGATGAGTTGGTTGGAGCAAGGACAGGAGCAAGTCAACAGTTAACCCTTTCCAGTCCCCGTTCGCTGACAAAATCTGTTGTGAATTATGCATGTGGCAGCTGTGATCTACTTGAGGTCACCGTAAAGTGGTTTACGTAATTGTGCATATAGGATGAAGATTCTCATCTTAAGAAAGCGTGGAATTGTTTTACCATCTAAAGTCTGCTTCCTGAAGTACTTCCCACCACCTACAGAAACTGCACTGCATATCACACAACAAATGCTAAATACCTCCTAAGTCTGGGTCGCTACACCTACACACACCATCATTTACACTACTCTCCTCACTGACTGATAACAGTTATATCACATTTTTAAATTAACTTTATTATACTACATCATCTTTTTAAGTACACAGCAGTAATAGCATTTGACTAAGGGGGTTTCTAGAGATGAGCAAGTATACTCGCTAAGGGCAATTGCTTGAGCGAGCATTGCCCTTAGCGAGTACCTGCCCGCTCGGGAGCAAAGATTCGGCTGCCCGTGGCGAGCGGGGAGCTGCGGGGGAGAGCGGGGAGGAACGGAGGGGAGATCTCTCTCTCCCTCTCTCCCCCCCACAACCCCCTGCTGAATGCCGCAACTCACCTGTCACCCGAGCTGGCAGCCGAACCTTCTCTGCCGAGGGGGGAGATACTCGCTAAGGACAATGCTCGATCGAGCAATTGTCCTTAGCGAGTATGCTCGCTCATCTCTAGTGGTTTCACATCTGCGTTGGATGCTCCGGCCGGAGGGTTCATCGTAGATGCGGCTGAAAATAATGCAAGAAAAAGTACAGCATGCAGTGCTTTTTCTTACGTCCAAAAGCCGGCCAGCTGGGTGGAAAGTGGACGAACCCCAATATAGTCAATGGAGTTCACCCGGCACTGTTCAGTTCCGTCCAGAGACGGAGCTCTTTGGCCGCAGGGATTGTCCTATCCTGCTCACCAAATGGAGCAGGAAATTGGAATCCCCAGCGCAGGTGTGAAGGAAGCCTAACTGCTCTAGCTTAACTTTCCTCATCCCACCTAGGGCTCTCTCACATGGGCCTGCATGCTGCAGGTGTATTTCCCAAGTGGGGAGCAATGCATTGTATACTTCTGCATGTTGACAAATCCCCATTCACTAGCTTGACGTGTATGTGTGCATAATATGCGCCAAGACAGGGCATTCTTTTTTGAGCTCACGTTTTGAGCGTTGTGCGTGAGAGGCAATATTGAAAGCAATGTAAAGTTTACCTCCGCGTGTTGCCGCGTATTACGCGCACACAACACGCAAGCATATTATGCGGTAAAAATGCTCAGGTGAGATCCCTAACAGGTTTTCTGGAATGACGCACTTTAAAAGAGTTTTTTGAGACCCCCACATATGTAGTTAAAGCCACGAATTTTCTTAACTGCTTTGTGACCGCCCACTGTAAATTTACGTCCCTGCTTGTTGGGCTCTGTGCAGCAGTGACATAAATTTATGATCTTCACTCCACGGCTGATTGTGTACCCCAAAAGTGGGTGAAATACCTGAAAAAAGCAGCTGCTAACAACCTGTAGTTCAGATGCTGTCATAATGATCTGATTGGTTTAGTTCCTGATGACATAATCAGAATAACAGCCACTGATAGCTCTGGCAGGGAAAGTTTGTTGTAGTAACAAACTTTTCCTACATATGAGTGCTGTAATCGCCTCTTTCCCCGTGATCTCCTGTGAGAATCAGACTGTCTGAAGCTTTCCATAGTGTTGCTATGGAAAGCGCTGCCCCCCTGTCCACGAGCGGAGAATCATTGCGATAGGCTGACAGCAGAGACCCGTCTGCCGGCTCCTGCTCCTGGGCGGTGGCTGCCACGGCAGAGATCCGTCGCGGGATACCGCAACGCCTGTGGACTGGGAGCCAAAAAGTGACAAATACTAGATTTACAAAATTTGGCCTGGTTTTTAAGGCCCAAATAGGTTTGGTCTTGAAGTAATTATAATAATTAAAGATACATAATTCACCTGTTTATACCGCCACTGTACCTGCACCATGATTCTGATGCTCCCCATTGGTCTTTGTTTTCCAGCTCTACTATAATGATGTCACTGACTACCCACATGACCACTGAGGCCAATGATTAGCTGTAGCTATTACATGGGGAGTCAGACATTGACTACCTACGTGACCACTGAGGTCAGTGATTGGCTGCAGCGGTCTTGTGAGTAGTCGATGAGGTCACTGTGGCAGCACTGGAAACAACGACCGGTGGGGAGCACTGAAGTAGAGGGAAAAGCGGGGCATCATTAAAGTCAGTGGGGCTGCGGCTTCAGAGCTATGCCGCCCTCCTTGCTGACATGAGGACATGACCGGTCCTTTTTAACCCAGGTTTAAAAAAGGTTGTCCTAAATCAGCTGTGATCACCAGGGCAAACTAGAGGTGACCACACATCCTATGAGAGCGTGACCATATAACATACAGTTGAGCCGAGTCTGCCAGAGTGGGAGCTGCTCTTTTTACCTGGTGAGTGGATGACAATATGCTCTAATATGACATATGCAAATAGAACATATCTGTCTACATCTGCCACTAATATTTAGCTATGTTGTTGCTATTTAAAAAAATCTAATAGCAAATAATTTGTGCTGGTAGTTTATCCAGAAAGCAACACATGAGATGCTCTACTATGTTTTGTAATGCGTAGCGATCTTTTGATCCTTTTGGATAACTAGAGCATAATGTCTTAACAGTCAGGTTGGCATTGGCAGCACTCCCAGGTTGCTACTATAGAAAGTGCAGGCAGAAGTTCTTTCAGCGGTCATATCTGACATCATCGGTTCACGTGGGAACAGTATTTGAAACAGAAGGAAGACTTTACAACACTTAAAGGGGTATTTCCATCTTGTAAAGTGATGACATGTTGATCCTGAGAATAATGGGGCTGCAGCACTACATATTTTTTATTAGCACAAAGGGGCTCCAGGCAAATCGGCTATGCAGGGAATTGCAGCAGGCCCCATTCATTTGAATAGATGCACTGCAGCACCGTGCACAGCACATGGCCAGGGCCCCGACAGTGAATGGGTACAGTGTTACATCAGCGCAATGGTCATTTCACCTACAGGACCATTGGGAGTTCCAGAGGTCAGACCAACACTTAATAGAGTGATGACATATTCTAACAATGTCCCATCATTTTTAATGATGGGAATAACCCTACAGGTTTACAGTAGTACATTGTTTCACAGTCCTTCACCAACACAAGAACATATAATGTAAACAATCGAACTTACCTGCATTTAGTAAAGGCAGATTGTCATTCCCACTGATCATCTCAGGTGAAGAACACTCACAAATTAAAGCACACTGCAAAAAGATAGAAAGGAAATGTAACGACTATAATGCCGCATATACTGCATATTCATATAATTTGGACTTTAGGGCTTATTAATCATGAGAATGGTAGAGGTTGTACATTCTGAATTTATTGGCTGACCACACATTTCCAATGCAGCACAAGGGAACTATAGCATTACATGGTACCATTAAAGGTGGATAAGGAAGGAAAAAACTGATAGGTTGGCGCAACTTTTTAGATAGATGTGCACATGCTTGAAGTTCAAAAGAATAGTTCTTTATTTGGTAAAAAACAGCATAAAACACAAAGCGTTTCGAGGCATATGCGCCTCTTCCTCAGTCTTGCTGGAGACACACTGCATATAATCAATATTATAACAAGTATGTATAATACAATAATAGAAATAAATGATATAAGTGTATAAAGTTTGAAAAGAATAAATAGACGTAATTAAAAAGGGGAAGGATAGCGGAACAGGGTAAAAGATATAAATAAAACCAAAAATAAGTAACAATGTATACGTAAATAAGTAAATAAACAGTTGGCTCGGACCAAATGCATATTCAGCGCTCAGTCACACAAGCGGATCGGCGCCCGTGTTACTGCAGAAAGAAGACGGCCATCTCTCTGCAGCACCGGGAGAAAGAACATGTGACCGGCTTCATTGACGGTCATGTGTTCTTTCTTCTGCGCTGCACAGAGACGTTCGTCTTGAGGTACGGCCGTATTCTTCATGCAGTGAGGGCTCAGTCACATGGGCGCATCTGCGCCGGTGTACGGATGCCGATGCGCCCGTGTGACTGAGCCCTCAGTTCAGGGTATGAACGTAAACAGTATGAAGTTGGGAAATATAAAGCAAAATTCAGATATCAAAAGATATTTTTACTAGAGATGCGAGCGTACTCACTAAGGCAAATTACTCGAGCGAGTATTGCCATGCCCGCTTGTGCCAAAAGATTTGGGGGGTGTGGGGAGGAACGGGGGGGAGATCTCACCCCCCGCTCCCCCATGTTCACTCCCACAACTCACCGCTCACCCCCGCCGGCCCCCGAATCTTTTGGCACGAGCGGGCATGTACTCGAAAATGGCAATACTCGCTCGAGTAATTTGCCTTAGCGAGTACGCTCACTCATCTCTAATTATTACCTTTTACTCCCTATGGTTTTGTTTATGTCAATGCACTATCAATATCCATCAAATATGGAAAAAATCACTGTATTTTAAGTCAATACAAAGGATTTATTTCTGAATTTTGCTTTATATTTCCCAACTTCGTAGTGTTTGCGTTCATACCCTGTTCTGAATATACATTTGGTCCGAGCCACTGTTTATTTATTTATGTACACATTCTTACATATTTTTTATGCTTTATTTATTATCCTTCCCTTTTTAGGCCCCTTGTCCACGGCCGTAACGAAATATCGCTAATGATATTCCGCCGCCAGGGTGCAGGGGGAGAACTGTCAGGTCTCCACGGTGAGCCTATCTGACAGATAGGCGCACCACGGAGAATCACGCCATGCCGCTATTGGAATCCCATGAGCAGAGAATCACTATGATTCTCCACTCGTGGATAGGGGGCTAATGAAGTATCGCCCGTGGACAGGAGCCTTAAATCACGTCTATTTATTCTTTTCAAACGTTATACACATATATCATTTCTATTATCTATATATATAAAGACTAAAGCCCTCACTGACTCACTGACTGACTCACTGACTGACAGACTGACTGACTCACTGACTGACTGACTCGCCACTATTTCTCCAACTTCCCGATGTCGTAGAAACATGAAATTTGGCATGAGCATTGATTGTGTCATAAAAGGGAAAAGCTAATGGGCACCAACTCGATTATTCAATTCTAAGTGCAAAAGAATTAGCATCCAAATTTTACGTCCGTAATCTAATTCTCTCACTTCCCGATGTCATAAAAACGTAAAAAAATTTTCCACGAGCATTGATTATGTCATAAATAGGAAAAGCTAATGGGTCTCAACTCAATTATTCAATTCTAAGCGCAAAAGAATTAGCGTCCAAATTTTACATACGTAATCTAATTCTCTCACTTCCCGATGTCATAAAAACTTGAAATTTGGCACAAGCATAGATTATGTCATAAATAGGAAAAGTTAATGGGTCCCAACTTGATTATTCTATTCTAAGCGCAAAAGAATTAGCATTCAAATTTTACGTACGGAATCTAATTCTCTCACTTCCCGATGTCATAGAAACATGAAATTTGGCACAATCATAGATCATGTCTAAAATAGGAAAAGCTAATGGGTCCCAACTCGATTATTCAATTCTAAGTACAAAAGAATTAGCATCCAAATTTTATGTCCGTAATCTAATTCTCTCACTTTCCAATATCATAGAAACTTAAAATTTTTTTCCACGAGCATTGATTATGTCATAAATAGGAAAAGTTAATGGGTCCCAACTCGATTATTCAATTCTCACGCAAAAGGACTAGCGTCCAAATTTTACGTACGGAATCTAATTCTCTCACTTCACCATGTCGTAGAAACATGAAATTTGGCACAATCATAGATCATGTCTAAAATAGGAAAAGTTAATGGGTCCCAACTCAATTATTCAATTCTAGCGCAAAAGAATTAGCATCGAAATTTTACGTATGGAATCTAATTCTCTCACTTCCCGATGTCATAGAAACTTGAAATTTGGCACAAGCATAGATTATTTCCAAAATAGGAAAAGTTAATGAGTCTAAACTTGATTGTTCAATTCTAAGCACAAAAGAATTAGCGTCCAAATTTTACATACGTAATCTAATCCTCTCACTTCCCGATGTCATAGAAACTTGAAATTTGGCACAAGCATAGATTATGTCATAAATAGGAAAAGTTAATGGGTCCCAACTCGATTATTCAATTCTAAGCGCAAAAGAATTAGCATCCAAATTTTACGTACGTAATCTAATTCTCTCACTTCCTGATGTCATTTTATATAAAGAAAACGCCGCATGGTTACCTCCACGTGGTGTTTCCTGGGTACCGCAAAGAGCCATGCAAAATGGTGAGCATATTTTTTCCTTGGTATCTCTAAAGTAATTACGACTTTATAAGATTTTCCGTGTGAACACCAGATAAACACCAGTACCCAATTAACTCGGGCGAAGGCGGGTATATCAGCTAGTTGTATTATAAATTCTTGTTATATAATTGATTATATGAAGTGTGTCACCAGCAAGACTGAGTAAGAGGTGCATGTGCCTCAAAACGCTTTACGTTTTATGCTGGTTTTTACCAAATAAAGATGAATTCGTTTGTAATTCAAGCATGTGCACATCTATCTAAAAGGTCGCGCCAACCTATCAGTTTTTCCTTATCCACCTATTGTATCACTGGCCAACCTATACGGGTGGCACAGTCATTTTTTTTGCAGCATCTCAAATTCAATGCACACAGTTTTTTCCACCATAAAAAGGAACTACCTATTGGAAATAGCACCCCACTATACTCTGCATTGGATCCTCATTGAAGTAGCTCCACCTCCCCCCTTTTTTTTGCCACCACTACTCTTATGGTACCTTTAAATGAATGGGAGATCACGCAATTGATGGCCTGGTTGAGTTTAACATAATGGAAACTAATCTTTCTTAAGAGTGTTCGCATTGAATACATCCTTCTGAGAAAAGTCATGTTGGCTACGCACATGATAACTTTGCTGGGGGACACTACAGGAACAGGGAACCAGGTGAGTATAACACCCAGCTCCCCGAACTTCACATCACCTAAACTATAAGCATCATAACTTAGTTTATGGTGAATATAGTGGATGACAGGTTACCTTTAAGGTTTTATGGAGTGTCATAGCCTCATAAATGGTTTTGTAACCTTGTTCAGACCGCTGTATTTAATATTTTTACATATTTTGCAGATTTGTCTTTAATCATGCAACAAAACTTTTATGTCAACTGTACACTCAGATATAACTTGAAGCCCTTAAGCCCTAAAGCAAAATCTCTAGCAAGTTCCCTATACATCATGTACCAAATACTCCAATCAGTCTTAACATTGAAACCACTGACAGGTGAAGTGAATAACATTATTTCCTGACAGTGGCGCCTGTGGAATATATTAGGCAGAAATCGAACAATCAGTTGTTGATGTGTTGGAAACAAGCAGAATGGGGTTGGAAAAATGGGCTAAGGCTCTGAGCAACTTTGACATAGGCCTTATTGTTATGACTAGGTGATTGGATCAGAGCATGTTCAAAGAGCAGGTTTGTGGGGTTTTCTTGGTATGCAGGGGTTGGTACCTCCAAAGAGAGATCAAAAGAAGGACAACGAGTGAACTGCTCAAAACAGTCATGGGTGTCTAAGGCTTATTAATGCTCTTGGAAAGTGAAGGCTAGCCCATCTGTTCTAATGCCATAGATGAGCTAATAGGGCTAACGAAGAGAAAAAAAAAAGATTGCTATCGCAGCTTGCTGCCATTAGGTTCCCATTAGGTTTTCTTTCCACTGCTGAAAGTATTTACAGTGGCCATACGAGCAGCGACAGAAGTATGGAATACAGTGTCCTGGTCTAATCAATCATGTTTTCTTTTAAATCACGTGAACATGTGCGTCACTTACTCAAGGAATATGTGACACCAGGAGGCACTATGGGAAGAAGACAACTCAACGGAGCCAGTGTAAGCCTCTATGCAGTGTTCTGCTGGGAAACCTTGGGTCCTATATAGGTAGGTGTTACTTTGATATATACCACCTGTCTAAACACCACGGCAGAGTAAGTACACCCCTTCATGCCAACAGTATTACATAAAGCCAATACCTTTTCCAACAGGATAATACGCCCTATGTCTAACAGTTAGTTTAAACTGTCTTCGAATACGCCAAATTTATCACAGTGACTCTAGTGCTAGATAATAAACTGGCACATCTTTAACCATTTCTGTCTAACTTTATACCACCTATTAGTAGGTAGCAAACTTTTGGCACACAATGTCATATTCAGGCCACACCCACTTTCCATTACAGCCATACCCTTCCCAATGAAGCTATGCCCCCTTTTCCCTAAACACGCTATAAAAGTGTGTAAAAGT
The DNA here is from genome assembly GCF_035609145.1 of Eleutherodactylus coqui. Lineage (NCBI taxonomy): Eukaryota > Metazoa > Chordata > Amphibia > Anura > Eleutherodactylidae > Eleutherodactylus > Eleutherodactylus coqui. Next base: position 132,728,828 of record NC_089843.1, on the reverse strand, counting down.
AAATAAAAAAACATTATTAATGTTGTGTAATGCATTTAACACAAAACTGGCCAGTCTTCAATAGTCAATCTACCTGTATGTATATATGAGAATAAGTTTAGATTCAGGCATTTCAAGCTCTATCATGTTGGCGATGTTATCATGATTTGCGGAAATCACAATAATAGTAACATTCTGTACCATATTTATATTGCATTTGTACCCATTTACATTTAATACAACTCTATACATTTCTTGCTGATAGACTTCGTTGCAGCGTCCCTATCTGACTTCCCGTGAATCTAAATGTATTTAAGATTAAAAAAAGCTGCATATGTTTCCTGCTATCATATAGTGAGCAGGTGTAGCAAAATGTGAGGTTTCATTGCTGTTCTTTCCACTTCCTAATTGCTATGCAAATTGACCTAGCTGATGAGTGATTTTTTTTTAAAAGTATTTATCCATGAAGAACATTTTACCTATTGATAAAAACACAGCTGGAGCGTAATTTTAGATTAGATTCCTCTTGTGCCGTTTTACTTACAAAATAGATGATATGCATTGTTTAGGCATGAACAAGTCAAAGGCAAGCTTGACTCTATGCAGTGAAAAGGCAATTCAAGATGGAAAATGAGTGGGATGTAAAGCGAGATTTGGATTGTTGAGAAAAATTGCTGGCCGTGCATTAAACTGTTGGTTTAACATGACAAAAATCATATTAAAACACGTCTCAATGCCTTACATCAACTTTATTTGGAGACATGTGTGATGAAAATTGTAATTCCTCAACCTAAAAACTTTCCTAGGTAACCGGGCTAAGTTCGGACACAGCAGACTAGCATTTCCCTGAATACCCCAGACATGTGAACACTCAGGTTCGGCCAAGTATATGTTTGCTTTACATGGGGACAGCAGAAAAATCTGTAACTAGTCAGCCCTGACAGTGGCTTATCTCCACGGGGAACAAGGTAGTCAAGCATTGTAAATCAGCGGGATCAGACAACTCTCAGATGTGGCCTTAACCCTTTCCAATCCAATTTGTATCCTGGTTTTCCTAGGGGGCTTACTCTTTTTCTGCCGTTATACAACAGCACTATATGCTGGCTAAAGCCAGTACTGCATGAGGTGACACATTGGATAGGCTCCAACAGCAGAGAGGCTGGCAATATACACTAAGAGAATCCCGATGGACGTCTTCCAACATCGAAGCTGTACAGCCTTAAATCATAATGTCTTCAGAGGTCAGACAGTGGATTGGAAAGGGTTAATTGTGTTGGGGGAAAGTTGGGAGGGTCCCATACACATATGAGAGTCATCTGGTCCCACTGAAATTGGCAGGTTTCGATGACTTAGCCAATGTCTTTGGAGGACTTTAGCTGGACATGCTAGTTTATGGAGAGTGCGAAGGGGAAAGGGAGATTGCCTGCCAAGTTGTAGTTGTTTTAGGTACCATTTTGGAGTACATATGTGTTACCAATTGATTGATTTTTACTACCTTAGAAATGACAGAAAATTCTTAAATATTGTAATTTACCAATCACCATAACTAATCTGCTCATGTGTTATCAAATATGTACAAATTATTTACTTTGATATGGCATTTATCACATTTTTTAACCTGTAACAATAATTGACACATATGGACAGCTGCTCTTGCGAGAACAGAGGGGGCAGTCTCAACAGGACTGTATGTAGGAATGAGACTTCTGCAACAAGTAGACAACCCATCCCTGAGAAAACGCTGAGTAAGTACCACCACGTTTCCCCAAAAATAAGACCTACCCCAATAATAAGCCCTACCCTTATTTTTGGGTGGGAAGGGGGACTTTAAATATAAGCTATCCCCCAGAAATCAGCCTTAGCTACACTACATGAAAAAAAAGCGATACTCACCAAGTAGTCGGCGTTTGGGTCCCTCGTGCTGGTCGCTAGTGCTGCTGCAGGTTTCTGTGTAGTCCTGAATGCCAACAGAGCATTTCTTCCTAGTAGCAGGACTTAAATACCCTGCTTGTAGCAAGCAATTACTCTGATTGGTTCATCAAGTGCTGCCTCAGCCAATCAGAGCTAGCGCTCGATTAACCAATCACAGCCATTCAATGATGTCAGTGGCTCTGGTTGGTTGAGGCGGCACTTAATGAACCAATCAGAGCAATTGCTTGCTGGAGCCAAGGTATTCAAGCCCCACTACCAGGAAGAAATGCTCTGTCGGCGTTCAGGAGTACATGGAAGTCTGCAGCAGCGCCATAGACCAGCGCGAGAGACCCGAATGCCACCTGCTAGGTGAGTATTAAGACACCCCCTGAAAATAAGACACTGTGCCTCTTTTGGGGCAAAAATAATATAAGACAGTGACTTTTCTGGGGGGAAATATGGTATTGAGGGAAGGAAAATATTTTGCATAGCACCAAACCATATTTTCATTCAAAAATAGCTCTACTTCAAACTTGGCAAACAGAATATTGTTTGTTTAATAGCAGTGTCCTAAATTACAAACTAGCATAGAATAAACACCATGCTATTCTTTATGCTAATTATATGCATCATTTTTCGGTAGTTCGCACACTGTGTCAGTATCAGATTTTTGGAAAATTGTACACTATAAGCATTTTAATTGTATATTTTTGTTTTCATCTTTTTCAAATTTTCAAAACAGACAATCTCAGCCAGCTTGTATGGGAGATGCAGGAGACGGAGAAGCTTGTGGATTTCAGGGACATCAGTGTAGACATACCGTATCAAACAGAAGTGCTCCGCAATTATGTACTCAAAGATGGACTATAAAAAGCTTCTCTTTGTCTGTTTTATTATAGTTTCTTTATACGAATATTAAAACTTATACGATTGTGACACTGTTGAAAACTTTATTTTAATGTTGTATATAAACTTGATGGAAACACAGTATGCTGTACCTTATCTTTGTCTTATGTAATGATTGGGGGGGGGGGTGATTTGCACGGGTGCAGGTAGGTAGCTTTAATACATATATTCCAATTTCCAGTTACAGTTCAAAGTCGGTATTGTATAAAGCATCTTTCAAAATAGGAAAAGTTGTCATTTATCAGGCATAGAGTAAAATATTATAAGTACATTGAGGCCTCGGTCACACGGGCGTTTTTTCCCGCGATTTGCGGATCGCATGCAGATGCGCATCTGCAAATCGCGTGACCGAGGCCGAAAAATCGCCCGAAAAATCTGCTCCTAGCTGCGCTTCATTAGAAACGGGCCGGAGCAGTGCAGCGCTGTCCAGCGCATTGAATTCAATGGAGCCGGCAATACAGCCGGCTCCATTGAAAGCAATGGGCTGCGGGCTATCTCACGATTAATTTTCGGGGAGGGCTTAAAAATATAAGTCCCTCCCTGAAATTCATCCAGAAATGTGTAAAAAGTAAAAAAAAAAATATACTCACCTTGTCCCGGCAGACGGAGTTCAGCCGCGGCCGGCCAGCAGTTCTCCTGAACTGCTATGAGTAGTATTCAGCAGCCGGGGATTTAAAATTCCCGCCTGCTGAATGAGCTGCCTCTGATTGGTCACAGCCCTCACCAATCAGAGGCAGCTCTCACTCACCCATTCATGAATTCATGAACTCATGAATGGGTGAGTGAGTGCTGCCTCTGATTGGCTCAGCGCAGGGACCAATCAGGGGCAGCTCTCAGCTGTCATTCAGAAAATCGCCCATGTGACCGAGGGCTGAGGATGCATTCACACAGCCGATTTTCAGGCGCAATATCTGACTGATCTAGATATTGTCAGATATTGCGTGTGTAAAGGACCAAGTGACTGAAAAGATTTAATTTACATGGGAGATTTTTTTGGGGGGACTGAGATAGGCCGCCTGCAGACGAGCGGGTCGGATCCGGCAGCGAGAATTCTCGCCGCGCGATCCGACCCGAGAGCCTGCAGTGACAAGCGCGTACTCTCCCGCGCCTGGCGGCCCCGGCTCTTTCATGTGCCGGCTGCCGCGCAGCCGGCGCATGCGCAGACCGGAGGCGGCGGCCAGGTGAGTGTGTGCCCTGCAGAAAATTAGGACATGCCGCGGTTTGTTTGCCGCGTGAGATTTCGCGCGGCCAAACCGCGGCCGTCTGCATAGGAGTGCGTATTTTAATGCACTCCTATGCAAACTTTCAGCGGTGGAAATCCTGCGGGAAATCCCGCGGCGGGATTTCCGCTCGTGTGCAGGCGGCCATAGTCTGAGATTTTTTTTAAAAAAATCACTGCCTGTCCTATTTCTGGGTGATTTTGCTAAAAAAAACAACAAAGTATTAACTATACGAGTTGTAAGTAAATAACTAGTGACTAAGGCCCAATGTCCACAGGCGGATTTTAATTATATAATCTGTGCATGTTTCCCACGCGGGAGATCCGCACCTCTTGACGTCCATAAGGATGCATTAGCATCCGCACGACAATTTAAAGCATGCGGATGTGATTTTTTTCCCGGCAAGCGGATCGCACGTGGGGGAAGAAATCGCAGCATGCCCCATTTTTTTGTGGTTCCCGCAGAGACGGCTTCCATTGAAGTCAATGGAAACCATCCAACGCACGGCACACCCGCAGCTGTCACTGTGGCTGTGCCGTGGATCTGCGGGAAAGCAGGAGATTCAAAAACAAAAAAGAAAGCACTGCGCATGCGCTTGGCGCATCAGCTGGCGCTACCGGACGTATCCCCCATGCTGAAAAAAAGAAGATCCGGCCGGCTCAGAGGAGACCTGCGCTGGATTCGGAGAGGTAAGAAACTGTCTTCTCCTCACCATGTCTGCAGCACGGCTGGATTCTGCTGCAGGACTCAGCAGTGGAATCTGCATGTGCAAGTGGACATGAGGCCTTAGTGTTCGGCACTCTGCTTGTGGCAATGTTTACACCGAACAACTGTCATTTGTATTCAATCTTTTGATCCATTTTTCAGCTGATAGTTGGCCCTTATAATAGGTACCTTTACGGCCCATTTGCATGCAACAATTGTCGTTTGAACGAATTAACGACTATAAAGATAATTGTTTGAAATTATCTCCATTTCCCTTGTTAGCTATGTTAACATTACATATGTTGTTTGCTCAGGTGGGTGTGTGTTTATGCAAAGAATCTCTAGGCAGGAGGTTTTTAATTAATTAGTGTGAATAAAAAGCCATTGTCTTCTGTGATGTGAATCATTGTGTTTAGCTGGGCGAACAATCACCCCTCCACTCAAGTTTTTTGAAAGACTAAACAACTGAATGAATGCCATTTAGACCAAATGACAAGCGAACAAACTAACGACTACTTTTATGGCGGCTGAAACTCGGCGATAAACGACAAGTGAACAAATAGGGCACGATGGCCGCATGTTTACAGGTAACAATTATCGCTCACTTTCGCTCGTTTGAATGCATTTTGAGTGATAATTGTTGCGTGTAAATGGGCCTTGAGCTGTGGGCAGACAGCTATGGATTGTCTGGGATCATAATACTGATGGCTTATCCATGGAATAGACAAGGTTTACTCATTAGTAGAGATGAGCGAACGTGCTCGGCCACGCCCCTTTTTCGCCCGAATACCGCGATTTTCGAGTACTTCCGTACTCGGGCGAAAAAATTCGGGGGTCGCCGTGGCGGCGCGGGGGGTTGCAGCGGGGAGTGGGGGGGAGAGGGAGAGAGAGAGGGCTCCCCCCTGTTCCCCGCTGCTACCCCCCACGCCGCCACGCCTCTCCCCGCCCCCCGGCGCACCCGAGTACTTTTCACCCGAGTAGTGAAGTACTCGAAAATCGCGGTATTCGGGCGAAAAAGGGGCGGGGCCGAGGACGTTCGCTCATCTCCACTCATTAGAGATCTAACCGCATGAATAGTGATGAGCAAACTTTCAAAAGTTCAGTTTGGCCGGTCCAAGGAGTTTGAGGAAAACCTCAATTTGGTCCGAAAAGCTTTTACTGAACCAGAAACTCTCCAATACCCCTAAAACTGGTGTGTAACACTATCTAAGAGGCATAAAAACCCTTTGAACAGTCTTAAGTAAGCTAGGAGTGCATCTAATTACTTTAAAGCTGTTTTTAAGGCAATGTTAATGTAGGGGAAGAAGAAAAACTAAGAAGACAAGAAGAAAGCGGAAGAATAAAAAGAGTAAAAAGTGGAAGAAAAAAAGGAAGAAGAAAAAACAGGAAAAAAAGAGGAAGAAAAAAAAAGAAAAAAAAAGAGAAAGAAGAAAAAAGGAAAAAGATTATGTTTCCTTTTCTTTTCTCCCATCTTTTCCCTTCTTTTTCCGTCCATTTTAAAAGAAGGAAATAGAAGGAAAAATTGGGGGGGGGGGGGGGGGCGGGGAAGAATAATTTTAGTGAGTTTGTCCAAGGCGAGCTACCTAAGGTTCAGATTCTCACCGAAACAGGGTTCTAAGGTTTGTTTGGTCAACACTGCTCATGAACCATCACTGATCAGCTCAATGAACAAGTGACATGTCCCTTTCGTTGTTTACACTGGCACAGTGGCTCATCTGTACAGATTCCTGTGCCTAGTACTGCACCTTGTCCAATCCTGACTCATTCAAGTGACTAGAATGAACTGCAGTAGCGGGGACTGTCTTTATAAGCTGCCTTTGACTAACTAATGAAGGGGTTGTGGCACTCGCAGAATTGCCTGCTGTATTGCAGATTCATAAAAGCCCACCATTTGCATGGACCATTAGGAATAGATCCATTTTGCAGCACGGCATAGGGGGTTCGAGCTACATGTCTGTTTAGAACAAAGAGGTTTAATGATTTGCCATTTAATGCAAGATATGTTCTTATGCCATTTGTGGCAGGAATTAATAGCTGCTTACCTTTTGTCCTTGTGCGTCTGTTGTGATGTGATCTGCCTCTCCATTCTGAATCTCCCCCATGTTCAACAGACTCACTTCAATACTGCCAATTTTCTTTCCACCATTTAAGGTTCTGAAAACAAAAAGTTAAACACTGAAACGTCTGGACAGTTGTATAGTGAATGCCAGTCATGTATCATATAGCATTCCATGGTGATAGTACTCTACACAGGACCATGGGTGATATAAATATTAATGTATGGGATATCCTGTTACAAACCATAGACTTTTAGTCACAGCGTGAAAAATGATTAAGTGTGGTAAGAGAAAACAAACAGAGAAACTGAATTACTTGCTTCCTTCCATCAATTGTTATCAGTTGTTTGATGTTGCTATCCGTATTAGACTGGTGATTATGGACTTAACCATTCTTTTTCCAGTACGATAGCTCCACCTCATTCTGTTAACAGGAATGGCTACTATAATGAAACTGGGAAATACTAAGTGATCTAGCTTGCTTGCCTGGCACTAATCATCATGTCCTACATAGCTATGAATAAGAGAAGAGGTCACCATTCTACAAACATTGTAAATAAGATGAATCTTTAACAAAAAGAATCTTAATACCTGTCTATAAAAAATAATTTTACAGAACCCCTGATATGAGAATATAGATGTCACACAAATTAGACACATATAAGGTTTATGCTATAGTCATGAACCAACTTGGAGGATCTTAGACAATGGCATGCCAACAGTAGGGACTCTATGTAGAACATCATTTAAAGGAAGTCTGTCAGCAGTTTTGTCTATGTAAAACTGCTGACAACACTTTGTAAGGGTGATAGAGTTGGGCATCATCATACCTGTCTTAGAGCTTCTATTATCAGTTGCAGAGAAATGTGCAGTTTTCCTCACCAGAGCCTGGCTCCTGGAAGTGCCATGAGGGTAGGACTCCTCTCTGAAGAGTCCTCTCTCTGTCCAGTAAACTACTTCACAACTCTGATTGACAGCTGTTGTGGTCTCCTGGTTGGTCTCTACAGTTGTTACATAGTAACATAGTATGCTAGGCTGGACAATGTCCATCTAGTTCAGCCTGTTTCCATTCCCCCCCCATGTTGATCTAGAGCAGTGGAGGCAAACCTTTTAGAGACTGAGTGCCCAAACTACAACCCAAAACCCACTTATTTACCGCAGAGTGCCAACATGTCGGGGCGGGGCTTATCATGACGTATGATTTTTACCTCCATCATTATAAAAAGGACAGGGCCAGTTCAAAATAGACCCGGTGCAGATTTTGACTGCTTTTTGGATGCAGTAATGCTGCAGAATTTGCCACGGAAATTTCCGCTGAGGGCATTCTGCAGCATTTCTGCCACGTGTAAACATACCCCAGCAGTGACAGTCACCCCCAGAGCGGCCCCAGTGGTGACAGTGAGCCCCAACACAGCAGCTCCAGCAGTAACAGTAACCCCCCACAGCGGCCCCAGCAGTAATAGTGGCATCCCTTAGTGGCCCCAGCAAAAATAGTGGCATCCCACAGTGGCCCCAGCAGTAATAGTGACAACCCACAGTGGCCCCAGCAGTAATAGTGACATCCCACATTGGACTGAGTAGCAATAGTGCCCCCTTGAGAACCATATACTTACCCCCTCCTCCTCGTGGAAGCGCTGCTGCTCCTCTGCTCGGCACTGCTGCTTGCGCTGATCCCAGGTGCACACTGTGATATTAATGTGTGCTGCCAGACGCCTCCTCCCCCTGCTCTCGCGGAACCATGGAGGAGACGTTAGGGGAGGGGGGAGAAGGATTATGGCTGCACACTGACGTCACAATCTGCGCCGGGATCAGTGGCTCTAAGTGAATACTGGCAGGGGAGCCGCTGTACCACTGGCAGCAGGGAGGGCTCTGCGTGTCACCTCTGGGACTCGTGCCATAGGTTCGCCACCACTGATCTAGAGGAAGGCAAAAACCCCCTATGAGGCAGAAGCCAATTCAGTCCATTTGAGGACAAATACTCCTTCCCGACTCCATAACGGCAGTCAGAATAATCCCTATGTTTGAAAGTTTCTACCTGACTCCAAGACCCAGATCAACAACCTGCTGGTTATTTAATGTCTATATCCTGTAACATCATAGCGCTCTAAAAAGACGTTGTTGAAACTATAAGATACTTTTAAGTGTGCATGCCGTAAAAGTGGAGTATAAAATAAGATAAAAAAAACATATCAAAACTCAGTACTTATTTTCAGCTTCTGCACATAAGCAAGAATGTTTCCAATCACTGAAAACAAGCACAGATCTTGACAATGGCGAGAAACTGGGACTTAAGTATATAGGAACGTAGCAGAATTCTCATTCATGCAATGAATGTTTATTTCATAAAAAGCCAAAAAAAAAAGAGTTAGAAATTAAGGTTTATGTTGTCAAGTTTTCATTTTTAGATCCTAGTATCAGTAATATATTATATGACAGCTATCATCTATAAAGCACTAGACAAATAAATACAACATACGTTGTAATATGTAAGGCTAGCCGATCGAAGCAACGCTATTAGTATCACCATCATGTACCTTACTGCACATAGATAGAGATCAAATGTGTTACATCATCAGCTGCAGCTATTTTATTCATCCTATTTGTGTCTTAGTCGCCTGCTGAAGGTCACTGCTGAGCTGATTGCATGCAGAGCAAGGGACTTTAATTTAGTACTTTACAGAGAGCTCCTACACTAAGACAGCTGCAAAATTCTGGGTTCCAAGATTTATCCGCAATCTCAGTTTCTAGGAACCTGGTAAAGAAATATTTAGCTACAGCATATGTTGCTTTTAAAATAAATCTCATAAGCAAGGAAATTAAATTACCGAGGTCCACAAGCATAGTAGAATAAACACATTGCACAAGGCATACCTAAGGTCATTTGATTGCATGTAGTATGAATGTACTTTCTTTATATACCTGCAAAGTGCCATTCTAGTAGAAGCATATCACACGTTAGGGTTTTTGTATAAAAATAAGTGCAGACAAAAGGTGGAGGCGTTGACAGAAATATCCAAAAAGGTGACTGCTGTTACTTTGGAAGTAGCTGGACTTCCGTGTGTTTACTGTAAACACTTCCATTTCTTTAGTGTTTTCATAAACTAGCCCTACGTTTTCCTTCTGTTCTGTAGGGCTGCCGTGTAGGCGTCATTGGGTGACGTGTATGGAGGTGTTTTCCCTAAAAACAAAGCTTTTAAATGATAATTCTACAGATGTATTCACGCCTGCAAATTCTGTTAAACACTCCAATTTCTTACTATACAAATTCAATATATTATCCCCAAATGTTAGCAAAACCCAGGACAGGCTTCATCAACCATTACAAGCACTTGGGTGGTCACATCCTCCGAAAGGCTATTGTGAAATCATGGCCTTCTCAAAGCTGTTCATCTCTCATCTACAGATATGTTGAGCCATATGTTGAAAACATATGTAAGGACATATCTTTAAGGCATGCCATTTTGGAAAACAAGAAATCTTACTTCTGTGTGCGATCAGGGGCAGACAGAGATACAGTAAAGATCTCATGGACTTCTACACGAGCACTAGTACAGCTGTGTGTGTGTGGCTTCCTAGAAATGTGTTTTCGTCATTTATCATTTTTAGTAAACTGGTTACCATAAGGTAGCCAACACAGTGGCTACAGGTCTATGAGCCTCAAGACCGTCCCAGAAACCAAGACTCTCCCATGAGCCCCAAGATGCTCCAGTGAAGTTTTAAGCTTGCTATGTTATGGGGCTCAAAGCTGAGAGAACAGGGAGTCCGGGGAGCTGTGTTTCATACTCACCTGGTGCCCCGTTCCAATGCTGTGTCCCTGTAAAGGTGGTGTGTGCACACAACATTACTTTTTTCAACTAACTGCATGACCATGCATCCCCATTCACACAGACAGATGAAAGGTCATGCAGTTAGTTGACAAAGCCCCCATTTGTGTGTATTCTCGTTCTAACCCTTGCTGGCTCTGATTATTCTGACTTCTGTGCTCCCTCACCTTGGCTCTGATTACTGGACTACGTTATTGCTCTCTGCCCGCATTGACCTTATTATTGCTTCGGTGCTGCCAGCCCTGAACTTTGGCCAGCCTTACATTTTCCCCAAATCCGCCACTGCAGGCAAAATGTATTACAGGATGGCCATCTTACAGAACAGCTTTTCATTCAGGAACACAGAGGGGAACCTTGCTCTAAGAAGTTCATATAACCTAATAGAGCATCTGAACAGGGAATGCCATCATGGCACAACCCCTTTAATTCCTTGATAATACAGTATGCATTTGGCGACCTACACATACATTAAAGTTTGTTAGGATGAACTTTGCTAAAATAGTCTCCCATTTCAAAGGACATTTATATGAAACCTTTGATAATGCAAATTGAAACACCTTCCTAAATCACCGTTACACCAATAAGAGGAAAGAGGACACCTTGTTCTAGTATTGTTTATAGACCTTTAACCATCTGGTAGCTTATTTTAAAGTGCATGGAGCAATCAACATCACGTGCAAAGTGCTTGATCATGCCTTCTATGTAAGACAAATGTGTGCCATCTGTATAATTTATAATATCTATTCCAGCTTGAAAATTAACTTCCTTGAAAGTTAAAAGCTAAAAAACAAAAACGGAATAGCACACAACATTAATCTGACAGCTGACACTGGAAGGCTATGGTTATATGATACAGTACCACCAGCTGCATTTAATGTACTGCGTGTCTTTTGGTTTCCCGAAAATTCTCATGTTTATTGAAACAATGGATCACAATCCAGTATTTTACTACAATGGCCAATTAGACTGTCTACTAAACTTTGATATTGAGATATCACTCTACAAACATGGACATAAAGTATATGGAATCGTGGACCCACGGTGAAAAAAATTAATCTTTTACTTCGGAATGCTACCAGCACACAAATCAACAAACATCTCCATAAATGTCTGGGGAACAGCCATCATTAGCTGTGTCAGACGCTGTGAATGTAAAGTACCACTGGTGCAGTGCCGCTATGAAAACAACAAACATGCCGTGCATTTCAAGCACATAAACACAGGAATGTAAGATTAATGTCCTGTTGGGTCAGATTGAAAGGAAGTGTTTGTGCAAAATAATGAAGTTGGAAAAAATAAAGAGGCGAGATTTTAGAGAAAAGGGAAAATGCATTCTTAAACTGTATGTGTTGTCTTCAATATTTATTTGTGTCGCATTGAGGAACTAATTTTCGCTGCTCAGCACTTATCTTGGAAGCCCTGCTGTGCTCATATAGCTGGAGAGGAAACAACTTGGCTTTGCGTCAGAAATTCTTTATTAGGAGTTTAGCAAAGGTAAACTTCCCCACTGAAAAAAAAAAAAGTTCTTTCTTGAGATGTAAACCATATTGTGGCACCTGTCACGGTTGGTAGATTTAATTCTATCCAGGGCAGAGTCTAATGAATATTAAGCAATTCTGAACATTTGCTTGTGCAGATAACCGGTATGCTACATTTAGTAGATCTAAGATGACTGTACTTTGTTTATCACACACCAAACTGTGCAGAGAACAGAAATAATAGTTTTGTAAGAGAATTTTAAATTAAATATAAATTATTTACTTTGCTACCAAACTCCGGATCACTGGCTGGGAGAGAGATAAAATGTCAATTTACTAAAAAGGGAAATGTGGCAACCACACAAACGGAATACCAAAAAATATTTGGACCTGCTTTGACTGAATTAGTTTTACCAAGCAAACAAGAAATAGGATTTGAGGTTTTTCTTGGATTTTTTTTCAATAAAACATAAACATTATAGATCATTTTTCACTAAAATCGGAGCGGCGATAGCTAGATGCTACATGGTGGGGTTGGAAAACACAAGATAAGTCTATCCAGTTCAATCTAGAATCTTTCACTGTTGATCCAGGGAAACACCAAGCTTCAGCATGGTAATGAGAATAAATCCCAAGATTAATTAATGACGTCAACAATCTAGTACGGATATGGTCTTTCTGAAGGCATTGAGACCCCTTTTAAATAACCATCACAATGTCTTTAGTGAGGAATTTCATAGTCATACTGTTGTTAAAGAAACTTCTTCTATGTTGGTGTAGAAACTGTTTCCATAGACATCAAGGATGCTCTCAAGATCATTGGATAGATCTCCTGACTGATTAGTCTTCTTGGCATGGATATACAGGCCTCACAGTATGGGACACAGAGCCCACTATAGAGGTAACTTATTCACAACTTCCTCGATCCTGCACTCGTTGAAATGCAGAGCCTAAATCACACCCAGAAATGGTCTTGCACATGCCAAAAAACCTCACTGCCACCACTGACTGTTTTACCGCAAGGCAGGTCAGCCATTAAGTTTCTTCTCACTGACTGGATATGGACCCTTCCAGCTCTCCAGCAGCACAGGTTGCCACACTTATTAGGGTCTATGAGTTTTTTATAGATCTACAAGGATAGACTAATAAAGATTTAAGACTTTATTCCAAAAAGATAGCAGTGCTTCTAAAAAAAGTGTATAAATAAGGCCGCCTGCAGACGAGCGGGTCGGATCCGGCGGCGAGAATTCTCGCCACGGGACCCGACCCCAGCGCCTGCAGAGATGAGCGTGTACTCACCCGCGCCCGGCGGCCCCGGCTCTTTCATGTGCGAGCCCCGCACAAAAATAGGACATGCCGCGGTTTGTTTGCCGCGCAAGATTTCGCGTGGCCAAACCGCGGCCGTCTGCATAGGAGTGCGTATTGTAATGCACTCCTATGCAGGCTTTCAGTGGCGGAAATCCCACGGGAAATCCCGCCGCGGGATTTCCGCCCGTGTGCAGGTGGCCTAATATATAACGAGAAAGGAACATACAATATACATACAAGATAGTTGTTGAAAAAATAGAAACAGTTGCTATGGATTGGATTTGTGTAAATCTGATGTATGAGAGGACATATTGGGGAATAAACAGTTCCTTGTATTCACATACAGTCTTCTAGAATCTGACAATTTGGGGTTTTGCACCCCTAGAGTTGTAAGGCTCCACAAGCCACACGTCTAACCTTTTACATCAGGGAGAGGCCAGCTGAGTGTATGCACAAAATTGCAAGATGGAAATACAATTCAATATTTCAGCCATATTTTTGGTTGCATTCCGACAAGAGGTCACATAGTATTGTGGCCTACATTGTCAAAGATGCCATGATAGACTGTCAGCTCATTAAAATAACTAGGCAAGGCTTTCCTTCTATCACTGCATACAATGTCACTGGCAATGGAGGCTCTGATACCATGTGACCTCTTGTCGGAACGCATGCGGAAGTGGTGGGTCCGAGTGTTGAGGGAAAGGAGCTTGACAAATTCTCTGCACAAAGGCCCATTGAACTCTATATCTGTTCCTGTAGAAAACAGATGTACAGATCACATATGGATCTGACAGACGGGCGCCCGGAGCGGGGAACAGCTGGATGCAGAAAACAAGTGGGGACACGCTGCTTGTCTTCTGCATCCCCCGCTTCGAGCGCTCAGCTGTATAACAGCCGGGCTCTCAGAGCGGGGAACAGCTGGATGCAGAGGACAAGCGGAGATACCCCGCTTGTCTTCTGCATCCTCCGCTGGCAGCGCAAGGTGATCGCTCATCTTGAGCGATCATCTTGCGCTTTAAATAACACAATGATTATCACTCAAAAGCCGCTTGAGTGACATCTTTTGAGCGATAATCGTTGTGTCTAAATGTGCCTTAAGGAAAAGTAGAGGGGGATAATTACTTCACGTGATCTAGACTCTATGCTTCTCTTAATACATCCCAGAATTGTGTTTACCTTTTTGGCTGCTGCATCACATTGTTGACTCATGTTCAGTCTATGATCTATTTGTATACCCAAGTCTTTTTCACATATGCTGCTTGGCCCAATTCCTCCCATTCTGTATGTGCTTTTTTCATTTTTCTTGCCCAGATGTAGGACTTTGCAGTTCTCCTTGTTAAATATCATTCTGTTAGTCGCTGCCCACTGTGCAAGCTTTTCTAGATCTTTTTGGATACTCTCTCTTCCCTATATCACTTCCTACAAGTAAATTAAATGCACATAAATTAAAGGGGCATGTAAACCATGGCTGTAACTATATAGATCACATGCCTCAGTACTCAAATACACTTACTACCTGAATAAAATTGCATGACTGTTGTATCTATTGGCTACATAAAAATTCAAGGCTCTTAGCACATATTTTGATTAAATCACGTGGGCCCATCTGCCACGTTGAGGCGGCCAGCAATCAAACAGGTCCTAACTCTGAAACAGGCTCACCTGTCCCAGGGCAAAAGCCTCAAATAAACTCGGAAAAGTAGAACTCAAACCATACAGCCTAATTAAAACATCTGTGATGGATCGAAAAATAGGCTGAAGGGCAGACATGGCAGCAGCCATTCCTCCACAAATGAACAAAAAACAAACTTTGAAGCACTTTATACAAGTAAAATACGGTAAATGCAAAGGTGTGTGCAAGCCATGACTGCAACAGTCTAATAGAGAGAATATGCATCTTAACACACACATCCATTTAATACCTGATTAAAATTACACAATTGTATCAGAATATGTGCTGTGATTTATACAGTTAGTAAATACAACAGTTGTCCAATTCTTTTCAGGTATTAAATGTATTTGAGTGTTGAGGTGCGTGTTCTTGCTGCTATGCATGGATACCACAGTCATGAACCTCAGACATTGTAGAATGTACAAATTAGACAATACATGCTTGAAGAAATATGCAAAATTCTTGAAGGTTTATTAAGAGACTCCAGTGCACACAAAAAAGTAGGCAATGCTTCAGGCTGGGAATCCTTTATCAAGCTGGGAGAGAGGAGATCCATGAACAAAAGGTTGTAACATAAACTCCAGATATGTGAACCTGACTATAGCAACATTATCATAATGTAGGAGAAACCTTTGTGGATTTTAAAAGAAAAAAAAATCCCTGGAAGTTGTACATTTACTTAGAGCTCTAAATAACCTGTACAGTATTTAATAAGAAAGCGGAGAACAAATCACCATATGTACTCGGACAAAAACTACACAGACTTCTCTTGCTGCACAGCTTCAACTAATAGACTAATGGTTTGTTTACAAAGCTTAGTTATTCAAATCTGAATAACTTGACAGCAAAGCAATGAAGTCAATATTTCTAGTGTGAGAACAATGCTCACTTTCAAGTTTCAGCCTCGCAGCATAAATCCTTGCTTTGGTTTAACACCGCATGTGATGCCAACACCTCTACGACAGCAAAGATGGAGTAGACATGTCTTGTGTGATGTTTTTCATCTGTTCATTACTCAAAGCTTTTGTTGCTCTCTCTGAAACAAAATATTTTAATCGATTGATAGCACAAACATAATGTAGATGATATAAGGAGAGTAAATTAGCAGTCTACTGACAAGCAATCAAATCAACGGGCAGATGAAATGACAGTACTTAAATCTGAAGTGAGATCATACTTCTACGAAATTGCATAGAGATGAGTTTACATTATATATATATATATATATATATATATATATATATATACACACACACACACACACACACACACACACACACACACACATATATACAGTAGAGGACTTTCCTGGTTCCCCAGTCAGCTCAACTGTCTCCACTGAGCTGGTTACTGGGACATAAAAATCTACAAGCCAAAGCAGTCTGGATCAGAGCCTGGGAGTGAACACAAGTCCACTGTGAATTTCTGATTGTTTGCCGACAAACACCACATGTTATTGCTAGGTGAGAAAAGTGCTGTCTAGTTAGTTTCCAGCCGGGCAGCAGTTTTATTTTTATTTATTGCACAAAGTGCAATGCCGCCAATGGCTGTTTCTCCACTAATTTTCTGTTAATGGAATAAAATAAATTTGGATGGACTTTATATGGACTGGGTGAGTGACTGTGTCCTTGGTGAACCCCACCCTGAATGCAGGTATTGCTACAAAAGTTTTGTATGTGGCCAAACTTGCTGAAAGGGGCAACATCATGACAACTTGTTGGTGGTAATAGGCAAATGGTCAGCAGCAACATGCGTTCAAGCAGCAACTACAGGCACAGCAGGAAGAAATTGAACTATTGAGAGAGACCGTTGCAGGACGCCCTGAGAGAAAGGATGAAAGAGGGCCTCTATGAGTCTAAGTGCAAGAGAGGCTGTGCAACGGTATCTACAAAAGATGAATACTGAGGATAATACAGAAGCATATCTGACTGTATTTGAGAGGACTACACAGAGAGAAATTTCCAGAAGCGGAATGGATGTAGGTTCTCACGCAGCATCTCACTTCTGAATCCCAAAAAACCAACCATGATCTCAGCATGCACAATGTAAAAGACTGCATACTGAGACACTTGCTCTTCTAGGGGTCACGGCTGCTATCCATGCCAGAAGAGTACACAACTGGAGTTAGCGTCAACCAAACTGCCAGGTCCCAGATGTTTGACCTTTTCTACCTGGTCAATGGCTGGAACCAGATATCTGTATGCCAGTCCAGATCATGGAAAGGGTAATGGTTGATCACTACATATGTGCACTTTATGTGAGCTGCAATGCTGGGTTGGTCGTAAAGTCCCCAAAAACACCAACCAGCTGGTCAACCTCATAGAAATATACATTGTAACAGAGGACTATCTATGTGATGTCCCCGCTGCACAGATCCCCCTAGGAGCAATGGGACTAGTGCTGATAAGAGACTCCCATCTGATGGGGGAGGGTTCAAAGATGCAGAAAAAGGGACAAGAGTTCCTGAGGTGGCATAACATTGGCAAGGTACTGATGAGCCCAAGGGTGCAGTCAGCCCTAGAAAGTACTCCCTACCAAGGAGACTAGAGCTCTTGCAGTGTTGGAGGTGCCAGGATTTGGGTCATATCCCAGCCAATTGTCCAACAAAAAGTTCTACTGGCATGGAATTTATAAAGGGATAAAAGAATACTGTGAATCTTGTCCCACGTGTCAGATGACAGTACCTATGTCACACTTTCACAGCTTATTAGTGCTTCTCCCTATTAACAAGGTACTATTTGAGAGAGTTAATATGGATATAGTGGGTTCCATAGTGAAGTCAAGCAAAAGGACATCAGTTTATCCTGGTCGTGCTAGACTATGCTACTAATTATTCTGAGGCTGTCCCTTTAAGAAATACTGGCATCAAAAGTATTTCATGGGAATTGTTTTATACTTTTCAGGACAGGCATCCCCAAAGAAATTCTTAGTTACCAAGAGCTTACCAAGCAGATATATACCTCTGTGTATCACAGATGGGTTAGTCGAGAGGTTTAACAAGACCCTAAAGTAAATGTTAAAAAAGGTAGTAGAAAAAAAAGGGTGTGACTGAGATTGTCTATTACCATATGTGATGTTCTCCATTAGCGGAGAACCACAGATTTCTACAGGATTCTCACCCTTTAAGTTGGTCTATGGTTTTCATCCAAAGAGTCTGCTAAATATAGCCAAAAAGACGTGGGAAACAGAGTTTGAACCCTAAGAAGTGTTATTAGGCACATGGCACAAATGCAAGACCAAATTGCTATAGTAATGCCTATTGTGAGGCAAACCCTGCAGAGGGCGCAATAAGCCTAGAGCAAAGTGTATAATCAGTCGGCCAAAGTTGAAACTTTTAACCCTGGGGACCAAATCCTGGTCTTGATGGGGTGAAGGTAAACTTCAAGCTGTACAGGGTACCTGCAGCAGGTAGAGAAGCAGTCTATGCGAAGGTTAAGCTAGGAGTGATTGAGGAGTCAAAAAGTGAGTGGTCAAACTCAATTGTTTTGATTCCCCAACCAAATGGCACTCAGAGATTTTGTAATGACTCTAGAAAACTAGACAAAATCTCCTAGTTCAATGCCAAGGGCTGATGAGTTGATTGAGAGACTGGGTAATACAGATACATCTCCACTCTGGATCTGAGGATGGTTTCACATCTGAGCTCAGGGTTCCGCCTTCCTGCGCCATTCAGGGAGCAGGATAGGGGAATCCCCGTGGCTGAACGGCTTTGTCTTAGGATGGAACCGAACAGCGCTGAACAGACCCTACTGACTATGGGTCCATTCACTTTCCGCCCAGCAGCCTGGCTTTTAGCATGCAGCGCTTTTTCTTCTGGTGTTTTGTGCCCAATCTTCTACAGAACCTCCGACCACAAGTTCCAACACACATGTGAAAACAGCCTTGTAAAGGGCTAATGGTAAATATCTTTACCTGATAGAACAAAAGAGAAAACTGCTTTCTCCACCCTAGAAGGTTTGTTTCAGTACAAAAACATGCTGTTTGGTTTGCATGGGGCACCTGCTACTTTTCAAAACAAAGATGATGGACTGAAACGTGAAGTGTCATCATGACTATTCAGCTGCATACCTGGACGATGTGCTTATTTACAGTTCGGATTTGGAAAGTCACCTTTGTGAAGAACAAACAAATATTTCAAAAGTTCAAAGTCACTTCCCTGTTTGAAAAGCCCCTGAACAGCCGCTGTTTAAACTGAACGATGGGCTTATAGTTCATGTAGCATAAAAGATCAGCAATGAGCTCATCGCTCAGTTAAAACAGCGTCCGTTCAGTAGTGAACAGCCGCTGTGTTATCTCAATGGAGAGGGGCGGGGGAGCAAGAGGAGAGAAATCTCCTGCACTGCCCCGCCCCCCTGCTGGCCACTCCATGTGTGAGAGAGTTCTGCTAGCTCTCGTGCAGGAGCAGGGGAGCAAGGAAACACAGGGACGAGTGTTGGGCATAGTTTGCCCGACAGCCGTCCCGTGTAAATGTACCTTAAGTCTCTAAAAAATTTATAGCAAATAATTTCTAGAATTTAACCCTTTTGGACGTCTGGTGAATAGAGATGAGCTAGCGTACTCGCTAAGGCAAATTACTCAAGTACATGCCCGATCATGCCAAAAGATTCGGGGGCCAGCGGGGATGACCGGTGAGTTGAGTGAGTGAGCATGGGGGAGCGGGGGAAGAGAGAGAGATCTCCCCACCCCACCCCCGCTCTCCCCCGCCGCCCCTCACCAGCCCCCGAATCTTTTGGGACGAGCGGGCTTGTACTAGAAAATGGCAATACTCGCTTGAGTAATTTGCCTTAGCGAGTACGCTCGCTCATCTCTACTGGTGAATAATTTTAATATCCAAAATGCCTCTCCGTTAGGCACTCGTTTTCTCCCTTCTCCTCCCCTTGATAGAACATTGATTCTTTCAATTGCTTTAAAACGAAATCCTTCCAAAGCCCCATTATGTTTGTCAATACGGTGTTGAACTGCTCCTGAAACATGCATTTGTTTTTTCTCTATACGTGATAAATATTTTGAAATTCTGACCTTCGTTTGAATAGTACATCCCACATACATCAAATGACACGGCTTGAATGGACTGCTATAAATAACATCATGTGAATCTTTCCAAAACTATTTTATATTTAATGTATTTGTACTGTCACTAGAAGAAAAGCTATGACTCTTGTCTGCACAAACATTGCATTGACTGCCACCGTAAGCATAAAAGCCTTGCACTGACAACTAATCGTTTGTGCGTCTGAACTGGGACCTAAATTCAGTAGGCGATAACACGCTGCCCAGAGTTCTCCCGCGTCTTGCAACATACAGAATACTATTCTTTAATAATTCACACGTAGAGATGAGCGAACGTACTCGGTAAGGGCGATTTCGCAATCGAGCACCGCGATTTTCGAGTACTTCACTACTCGGGTGAAAAGTACTCGGGTGCGCTGTGGGGCGGGGGGTTGCAGAGGGGAGTGGGGGGTAGCAGCGGGGAACAGGGGGGAGCCCTCTCTCTCTCCCTCTCCCCCCCACTCCCCGCTGCAACCCCCCGCTCACCCACAGCGCACCCGAGTACTTTTCACCCGAGTAGTGAAGTACTCGAAAATCGCGGTGCTCGATTGCGAAATCGCCCTTACCGAGTACGTTCGCTCATCTCTATTCACACGGTATATCATCTTGTGTGAGAATAGGAAGATATTTCTGTAAAATTGCTGCTAAATGCAGTAGAAAATATCAGCTGTTCAGATGGTTTCATGACTTTACTTTTCTTGGTGGCACATAATAGAGCCTGTTATGATGGAGTACTGCGGGGCGTATGCTGAGCACATTGTGTGGCTCTGTGCAGCATCCCTGGTCCGCATCTTCTTTTTAATAAACAATGTTGTATATGTCTGAATGAACACTTAAAAAGTCTGAATCAGATGAACACGACCCTTTAGCTTTTGTTATTACACTTACAGGGATGACTTCTATTGTATGATGGGGGGTGACAACTGTCCACTATTAAAATGGTGTTTCCCACATTTGGTTTCCGGAAAAGGGTGGTGAAAACTTAACTTATTTGTATGACATTTCTAAATTTGATATACAAAAAGACAATACTTATTTTATCTACTTTACCGGTAAATTTGATATTAAATGGATATTGTTGATATATATTAAAAATAATAATAATAATTATACAGACACATCTCATTGTCCGCTATGCTACCACAGCTAGACACCACATTGCAACCCCAAATGTATAAGAGGTCGTCGATGTAGCGCCCATACCATAGCAAGCAATCAAAGGGCTTTGCCTAAGAAAAAATATATCGCTCCTCCCACTATGCCGTAAACAAATTTGCCAAAGAAGGAGTGAATTTTGATTCCACGGAAGCACCATTAATTTAAAGAAAAATAGCTCGAGTTATGTTCAAAAATTGTACTTGAACAGATAACCAATTGCCGGTATAATGAACTACTGAAGCGACTGTATCTGCGCAAATGATGAGACACAGCAACACAGACTAAACCATGTGGTATACAGGTGTATAAACCTCTAACATCACAGCGGATCCAAAATTAATCCTCTTTCTACTGAAAGTCCTTTAAAAATTCTGAAGCAGCTGTCTTGCAAATATCCCGCTACCTTTTAGACCTGGGGCTTTTAATTGCTGATGATATAACAAAAAGATTTTGCAAAATACAGATTATTTTTGTAACTTTTTTTTAACCTTACAGCTCTGACACACAGGGGAGGGAGGGGGGTCGCCGGCGATCACATGATCAACAGGTCCCATACAGGAAACAGCACTGCCGCTTCCTGCATACTCCACATAGTGCTCCTTGAGAAGCCCACTAATTGCTGAAATAGTGGGCTTACAGTGCTCGCTGGTCGTGACAATTGAAGATGCATAGAGGTCTATAGAAATCTATATGGCCGTCTTCAGCTCTTAAGAGCAGCCAATAAGCAATGAAGACAACTGAAGGGGCACAGTGCTTGAGTGAGCACTGCAGCCCTTTCATATCAGTGATTAGTTGGGGGTCTCAGCACCCGGACCCCGACTGATCAAAACTTTTGACATGTCAGTTACTCTTTAATTATATGCCAGCAAAGTTCGTTTTCTTTGACTATAAAGCTAAAAATACTTAGTTACTTGTGGCAAAAGGCAATGCAGCATATTATGGAATATCTAGACATATTAGAAATCCAAGGGTTTAGTAATTTCAACTTATACCTATGCCAGTTGCAGGGGACAAAAGCTAGAAGAGGGTAGCTGATTATAGCTGGCTTTTGTATTTTACAGTAAATTCACTTTTACATTAAAGCGACCCTCTGATCTTGGACAAACAAAGATGGCTGCACAACTTTCTCTGACTACCTGATACACACTGTGCATTAGTATGTATCATTTAGTGTCTTACCAATGGATACCAATGCACAGTGCACATCAGGTAGCCAGAGAAGTGATGCGGCCATCTTTGTTTGTCCAGGTCCGGAAGGTCACTTTAATAAATATACATAAGTAGAACCTTCTTCCCATTAAATTGTTCTTATCAGGTTTGCAACAAGTCCGGGTGAATACCTGATTAGGGTAACAGACATCCAGCTCTGTATACTCGGTGAGGACTCTAAAGGACAGAATACTAAATCAATGGCATAAAGCTCGGTATTAATATAATCTGCTTGAACAACAAACCTGCAGGCCTATGTTGTAATATTAAATGGCCTATTATTGGTTTAGCACATGCTCCCATGATGCAGCACACAGAAATTTCCCTTTACTATTCAAGTTTCAAGCTTATCAGTGTATGAGAATATGATTAGATGGATTCAATTTCTTGCTGAAACAACAGAAAACTTCAATATATATTTGGATTTCTACATATCATTTTGATTATTAATACATTTTTGGACTATGCAAATCAGAAATCTGCTAATTAGATCCCATGGCCATCACTAGCCTTACATAAAAAGGAGAGAGTGTATTTGCATAACCTTCCTATTTAATTATGTATGGCAGCAGAGGGGGGAAGGCAGAAAAGCAGGTGGTTTCATAATCTTGTCTTCTTACCAAGTTTACTAAAACTTTGTGTATAGTTCTAAAGGACAAAATAAAGATCCTAGAAAGGTGACATTATGGAGTTAAATTATATGATAATTACATGTCTATTACAAATAACATCGAATAGCTCGACAGTATTTTATGTGTCCTTGATCCTGATGAAGGGTTGTTTCCATTAGGCACCTGTACTGTATCCCTGGAGGCCCCTCTTTAAGGGAGAAGTACTGTAAGGGTTGTGCTGGCTGAGATCTGTTGTACCACATAGGTTTCTAGCAGCACAGCCCCACAGGTGTATAATGATTAAGCTGGCTGGGTGTGGTGTTCTCCTGCTAGTCAATCACCACCGGTCTGTTTGCAAATAAATATCCGCCCTCTGCCTGGTTGGTTTGGTTTTCCTGCATGCTTGCTATAGCTGATCTGTATCCTGTCTGCCTCTCTGTCTTGGGTCGGCTTCCTGACCTTCTGTCCTGTATGAGGTTTCCTGCATATCTGCGTCTGTTCTTACGTTTCTTTTCTGTCACTTTCATGTCAGTTTGTCTCTGCTCTGTTCTGCATCTGTCTGCTGCCAGCTCCGTCTGGTTCTATGCATTACTCCTTCAGGGATAGTCAGGTCTGAGGTTCCAGCACGGGGCCGCCTTTATCAAGGCAATCGCCTTGCTTACAGGTAGGGTTCTGCCATTCTCCCTGCAGCTTGGGATCAGTTGCCTTGCTAATGTAGGGACCCCTAGACAAGGAGGAGCCTTGTAGTGGCTTGCGGGCTTAAGTGACTTGGCCAATCCACGAACCAATACTTTCATAGTATTTCCATCTGTTATGTGTGCTGGTATGCAAGGTGAATGTTTGGGTCCTGTTTGCAGTCCCTATCTCCGTTAACGTTCACTTGCTCACAAGAACGTAACAGTTTCCTTCTGTTTAATTATATCTGATTTAGTTAATCATGTTACTAGAACCACACAAGAGCCATTCTATTTTGGATTTCTTTGACTAATTAACCAGTTTTAAAGGGTTTGATTGAAATGGAAACATATAAATCTACTTTGGAGATTATAGAGCTGAGTATTCTGGTCACCCAACTACACACAGGGATGCACAGGCATTTCTCTCTTCTCTGTTCTTTCGTCTCCCTTTCTATGTCTGTAAATATTAGGTGTATTCACCATTGCACTCCGAGCATGCTAGAAGTGCAGAACACATGCTCTAGCTGTGCATCATTAGCAGCAGCATTTCTGCAGAACATGCTCTGGCTGTTCATCAATACTGGAACACACTCCATAAGCATGGATTACACTCGGAGTGTGCTATCTGTACCCCATCCAAAACCAGGATTGAAATCAGAGCATCAAAAGGACGATGCCCACTGCAATAGCTGTGATCTAATTTATTCTGCACAGACAGTAGTGCAGCATAGAACGAGATGCAGGAACCACAGGGATGTACCTCTCAAGTAAGTATCAAGCCAGTCTTCAGTGTGATCATTATTTAGAAGCATGTATAAGTTAACGCCTTAAGGACAAGATGATATTTTGTGATTTTCATACCTCAAAAGCCATAACTTTTTTTATTGTCCGTCAACATTGCCGTTTGAGATCTTCATAATTTTATTGGTACCATTTTGGAGTACATATCACTTTTCACCATTTTTTTTTTTTGGGGGGGGGGGGGGGGGTTGTGAAAGGAAGAAAAGCAGCATTTTGGCATCATTTTTTTTACAGTGTTTGCCTTGCAGGATAAAGAGTAAGTTCAAATCACATTTTTTTTTAAACTCTTTTCTTTTGTCCAAAAGTAATTCAATACCAATCACATCATTATCACACTGTCCTCACTGCTCGATAGCTCATCCAGATTGTTGCTGCTAATGGATAAAGCAGTTGCAATAAGTGCTTTTTGTTTAGGAGGATCCATTTTCTTCACATGAATATGTGATCTGGCTGCTGCTCAGGTTGTTCATTATTGCATCTGCTGGAGCATGAGCGCTCTGCAATCCAGCAGGTCACTCTATGATGTCATGAGTTACTCTGGGAGTAATCCAAGAGCGTAATGAAGAATATACCCATCTACTCCCATACTTCAGAACCTTCTGTGCCTCTTGCATTACACACAGTAAGAAGGTACGTCTACACCAAAAGGTAAGAATAATAATATGAAAGCCCATGTGTATCTTGTTGGATATAAATACAAGCTTCTTGTTCTTCTACTTGAGGTTTTATTTATATAGTCGGAAGAGTAGCCAGAGAGGGAATGGCTTTAAAATATGATAGTTTGTGCAGTTTGTAAATATAGCATTGTAACAATGCACCCTGAGGCACATCTGTATAAGAAATGTTGAACAACTAAGTGGAAAAACGGTTTTAACTTATTAGCCTATTTGATCAAAGCAAAGGTTTGTTTTCCTGACATCATGCACAGTAGTAAGCGTGACTTTGACAGGACGGATTACCTCACTGCCAATTTATTACCAAGATTCATAAATAACATGAACATTGGTATTTTGTTTTCTTGTGATCTTACGAATACGAATGTCAAAAAGGAAAAAGAAACATAAATACTACCCTGTCATCAAATTTCCAATATTTCCGAACCCTTAGTTCAGATCATAATACAAAGGACATATAGCAAAGTTTATAACCAGCTATAGATGGGAACAGATCTACACAACCCAAATTAGGTATTAACTGCATGAGGTGACACATTGGATAGGCTCTGACAGCAGAGAGGCTGGCAATATACAGTAAGAGAACCCTGACGGATGTCTTCCAACATCGGAGCTGTACAGCCTTAAATCATAATGTCTTCAGACACCAGACAGTGGGTTGGGAAGGGTTTACTTTACCAGTGGTTTTTCTGTTTGGACTAGAGATGAGCGAGCATACTCGTCCGAGCTTGATACTCGTTCGAGTATTAGGGTGTTCGAGATGCTCGTTACTCGTAACGAGTACCACACGGTGTTCGGGTTACTTTCATTTTCTTCCCTGAGAAATTTGCGCGCTTTTCTGGCCAATAGAAAGACAGGGAAGGCATTACAACTTCCCCCTGCAACGTTCAAGCCCTATACCACCCCCCTGCAGTGAGTGGCTGGCGAGATGAGGTGTCACCCGAGTATTAAAATCTGCCCCTCCCGCGGCTCGCCACAGATGCATTCTGACAGAGATCAAGGACAGTGCTGCTGATGCCGGAGCTGCTATAGGGAGAGTGTTAGGAGTGATTTTAGGTTTCAAGAACCCCAACAGTCCTTCTTAAGGCCATAGAAATCGCAGATTGCACCTATGTGCGATCTGCGATTTCTGTTCTCTTCTCTATATGCGCTCAACGGGGCCGGCGGCAGCAGCGCCGACCCCATTGAGAACATATAGAAGGCAAATCATTCAGGGGATTTCAAGCCCTGCGTCCAGAAAGCAATGCTCTGCCGTGGACCAGGAGAGAGCGACAGCCTGCAGCAGCGCCGCAGAACGTCAGAAGAAGTGAGTAATGATTTTTATTCTTTGCTCCACTGTATTGCCGGCGTATAAGGTGACAGTTGGGGTGGTCGTCTTATACGCCCCGTCGCCTTATATGCCGGTATATATTTTTATTGTAACACATTTCTGGATGAATTGCAGGGAAGGGCTTATATATTTAAGCCCTTCCCGACAATTCATCCTGCGATCGCCGGCAGCCCATTGCTTTCCGTGGAACCTGCTGTATTGATGGCTCCATTGAATTCAATGGGCAAACATCGTTCTTCTCTGCCACAGCTGTTACAGCTATGGCAGAGGAGAAAGATCTTTACGCTGACAGTACGGGGGGGGGGGCCCACTCTTGCCGCTATTGTGGCTTAATAGTGGGACCTGTGAACTTGAGATGCAGCCCAACATGCAGCCGCTCGCCTGCCCTATCCGTTGCTGTGTCGTTCCCATCACTTTGTTGAATTGCCCAGATTTTCACAAACGAAAACCTTAGCGAGCATCGGCGATATACAAAAATGCTCGGGTCGCCCATTGACTTCAATGGGGTTCGTTACTTGAAACGAACCCTCGAGCATTGCGAAAATTTCGTCCCGAGTAACAAGCACCTGAGCATTTTGGTGCTCGCTCATCTCTAGTTGGGACCTATTGGTGTATGATGTCCATTATTCTTATCTGTAATGACTTGTGAGAGATGCTATACTGTTCTTCTTGGGGACGTCTCCCAGTAACAGGTTCTCTACAGCTAATTAAGCTCATTCTCTATTATTTTCCTTCTTTGCAGTAAGCCGCTAATATAAAGGAAGGGATTGTTAACTAGTACCGAAAGGGAAACTGACAGCTTGTCAAGCTTGCTATGTCTAAATCTATCAAACAATCTTGATGGAGGTAGGAAGGACATTTATCCAATCAGTTATGAGCTTCAGCTGTCAGTAATGGACTGTTGCAGTGATATTTACTGGTTCGGTAGAATATGTGGATATCAGTGAAAAAACTTTTTATAAGTAATGCCATTTGGTCAAGAAATATGTTTTGGATATAAACTTTATTTTGATTCTGTGTGATTTTGCTGATTTCCAAATGCACCCAGTATGTCAATAATAGAAAAACCTCCCCTGAGGAAGCTGCCTTGAGCAGCGATATGTGTAAAGTTTGTTGCATTCGTATTTGGATACATTCATTCTCATACATTCTTATTTCAAGCATTAGTTTTAGGACACATGGACTAAGTATATATACTTTTTTCACAGAATTTTCTCTATTTTAGCTATTAGATCATTTCAGTGGGATATTTGTATATGTTTCAAATGCAGTATTTATATCATTGACACCTAATTAGTATATATTGGCACTATAATAGAACTGTATTTTCAATTTTTTGAGGAGTATTGGAATTCATAGATATCGCAAATATTCACTTTATTATAAGCTTTTATTTCAAATATAAGGTCAAAATAGCCATGCAAGGGTGGTTTCACACCTGCGTTGGGGGTTCCACTTTCCTGCTCCATTCAGCAAATCCCCGCTTGCTGAATGGGCTGCCTTTGATTGGCTGAGCTATTAAATGGCAGCTGAGAGCAGCCTCTGATTGGTCCCTGCGCTCAGCCAATCAGAAGCAGCACTTACCCATTCATGAGTTCATTTGGTTTGCCGCAGTTACATGCATTCTGTGAACCTGTGTCCTATAATTTTCGCTGCGGGCGTTTTTCCGCATGTCAAATTCACATATGTGACTGCTCACATTGTAAAGCATTGGTTCTATCTAGTGGAAATTTTTTGACGTGCTGAAAAATGCACGTTAAAACGCCCGTATGACTGAGCCCTTAGGGTCTGTCACTCTGGTGTCATGGCACATGATACATTATGATGTGTTTTTCCCCCACCATTGGCGAGTTTATGATTGGACTATACACAATGTTTGAGGCCTGTAACAAAGAATTACAGATCTGCATTAGAGCTGTATAACAAGACACTGGAATTTTATAATGAAGACTATTTGCAAAATTACTTTATGTTAAAATTTAGCTGCATTGGAACATCCTCATGCAGCTCACAATTTAACTTCAATGGCCGATTTCTTTGAAGGCAGCGGAAAATGGAAAATATTTTACGGTATGCAGTTCAAAAAAATCTTAACGGTAGCCCTCTCTAAATATACATGTATGTGGGAATGCATGTCCCTGCAAAAGGTAATCAGAAAGAAAACCATTGTGTATAAGCAAAGAAAGGTTTCGTTAAATAGGCTTAAGATTAGGTTTACTTAAATTTTACAATGTATACGTTTTTTCCCTACTTGCTATTCAAAGGTCAACGATTCAGCTGTGAAAAGGACCACCGACTACTTCAGAACTGTCCACTCTAGATCAAAAACTTATTTTCGGCCGACCTGAGAGACCTGTCTGTGATGCTCTCCTCTTCACATCTTTGCCTTGCTCTGTTGGTAAGCTTGTGTAACATCTACAAATCAAACAAAACACCTTTCATCCCAAGTTTGATAAGGACATCACTGTAACTTCACTACTCCGCATACAGCAATGCCAATCTCAGTACAGTAAGAGAAGTGTTGGCCGTGCCGGCTCCACCAGAACAGAGACATAATGGTATCGGGACCACTATTAATGATGTTTGTCTATTTATATCAAAATAGCAGCTTTAGTAGAAAGCACAGTCGGTTCCCTGTAATATCAGATAATGATTTACAGATTTAAAACCTTACTTTACCGGGTAACATCTAAACAAGATTCCAGCTATGAACTACAGAGAAGCTTATTCTATGTGTTATTCACGTACTATAAAATAGATGGAAAGCATCAATGATGTGAATTCATTCCTGTGGTTTTCTATTATCAAGATGGCAGGGAGAATTAATTACAGGATACTGGACAGGAGTTGGAGCTCAATATTTTCCAATATTATTTCAAGTTCCGAGAGTTAAATCAAAAGTAAAAAATCTATGCCGTGTACAGCTGTAGGCTCCATGCTAATGTGAAAGTGCCTAGAATGGCATTGATTCACCTGCTTTCTTCCTTCTTTGCAGTGTACCCTCCGAACGTGCCATCTGCTACTTGGCATTGGATTCACTATAATGTGTGAGCCTTAGTATATCCACATTACTGGACACTAGAGATGAGCGAGCGTACTCGGTAAGGGCGATTTCGCAATCGAGTACTGCGATTTTCGAGTACTTCACTACTCGGGTGAAAAGTACTCGGGTGCGCTGTGGGGCGGGGGGTTGCAGAGGGGAGCGGGGGGCAGCAGCGGGGAACAGCGGGGAGCCCTCTCTCTCTCCCTCTCCCCCCCACTCCCCGCTGCAACCCCCCGCTCACCCACAGCGCACCCGAGTACTTTTCACCCGAGTAGTGACGTACTCGAAAATCGCGGTGCTCGATTGCGAAATCGCCCTTACCGAGTACGTTCGCTCATCTCTACTGGACACTGAAGTGATGGAGAAAGTATTTAGAATTACTCAAGAAACCTCAGCCAAGTCAGGTTCTGCTGGATCGCCTTCCCTCATAATCTAGACTACATTATGTGCTTAACAGTGGTGGGGAAATAACTAATGCAACCATCTATGGAAATAAAACAGAAAGCTGTCATCCACATACAACGTCCAATGTCATGACCTCTGCATGTAGCAGCCATATGTACACCGAACAATCCCTGCAGTAGGAACAGCTGGCGTGTGACATCAGTAAAGTGGTACCACGTCATGTCAGCATCACAATCTGCTCTAAAATAAGGTGCTGACCTGTCCTCTGCATAGCAGAAGTCAACATTTGGCATTCATGGGTCAACGTGGTGACTTGAGTGACTTTGACTGTGGGCACGCTGTAGGTGCCTTGAGGTATGGTAGCCAGTATTTATGAAACAGTCACACTTGTTGGCTGTTCATGAACCACAATAGTAAGACTGGTTGAACCATGAACAGCTATCAAACAGAAGATCACAAAGCAGCAGGTCATGTGTGGTTGAGCCTATAGGCAAGTGTTCATGTGACACATCTGGTATCTGAGCATCAACTGACCCAGCAGTACAAAAAGACCAATGGTCATCATACCACAATCCTTGCATGGTGGACACCACAGGGACCTGTTAGCTGACCATTTGCACCCAAATCTTCCGGAAGTCTTTCAAAAGAGCAACATTGACCTCGAATAACTAGGAAATGGTTGGAAGAACATGACAATAAATACTTCACACTGCC
Organism: Eleutherodactylus coqui; assembly: GCF_035609145.1. Classification (NCBI taxonomy): domain Eukaryota; kingdom Metazoa; phylum Chordata; class Amphibia; order Anura; family Eleutherodactylidae; genus Eleutherodactylus; species Eleutherodactylus coqui. Next base: position 132,698,097 of record NC_089843.1, on the reverse strand, counting down.
TTGGCCCCCAAACTCACTGGACTGTAACCCATTGAGTATGTTTGGGATATGCTGGAAAAGGATGTGAGATCTGCTCACACTTATCGTCAAAATGTGCACCAACTGACAGAGCGGCTACAGCAGGCATTGGTTGAGTTAAGTATGGAGGATGTTTGCCACCTTGTGGAATCTGATGTCTGAAAGCTGTGATTGCCCAAAAAGGGGGACCAACCTGTTATTGAGTAGGTGTTCCTGATGCAGCAATCATTCACATGTATACCATATACTTTAATACCTGTACTCAATGAATAAAAGTTACATTTTTATTAAAGTGTACTCTCTTCTTATCCCTTCACAGTTTTTCCGGGCCACCCCACTCGCTTGGAGTGGATGGGCAGACACCTGAGAGTGACCTCACCAGCTGTGCCTACCTAACCCATTCACTTTGGACCACATGGATCCAATATGAATAGCAGAGCTTAACACAGTCTATTTTAGTGCACAGTACACCTGTTTACCTACATCTGGTAATGAAACAAATTGGGCACCATGCATAAAAGCTAGTGCAAACAAAAAGTAAAGGAGTTATCCAGTGCAAGCAATTAAAAGATATGTTTGATCCTTCACTAGGAAGATCAAAACTGGGATCTGATTGATGTAACGGGCACTAGTTCTAGTAGTTTGCATTAGTTTTACAGTCACCCAACTCATGCAGCAAGAATGTTCCTTTTTTTGTTTGCTTTAGTTTTGCCTTGGAGTAGGACTTGTAACTATACATTTATGTAATCAGACAGAGTTATTTGTACTGCCCTAGGTTATAACACATTGGTTCCCTCTTGACACAGCTGTTTCCAGTTCAGAGAACCCAGCAGACCTTTGCTGTAATACAGAGTACAAAAATAAACTTCACTGCAGATATTATCTGTGGCTACATATCACATGGCAGAAAATATAGAAAGATGATGCGGTATCTGGTAGCGGTATGTCACAATTATTATTAATCACTTTTAAAACAATAAATCCAATATGCTGCATATGCAAAAAGGTTTCAGTGTATAGCATAATAGAATAAAAAACAAGGACAATACACATGACTAAATGAGTGTCAGGCGGGTACAAAGGGAGAGAGAGAACCCTACCCGCAAGGACTTCTAATCTACAATGGAGGGGGAAGGAACCAATAGGTGAGGGCTGGAGGTGCTTGCATGGTAGCGGGGTTCCTGGAGGTGGTAGGCTTTTCTGATGAGGTTGGTTTTCATGTTGCTTTCAAAGGTTTTGAAAGGTGGGGAAAGAATCTGATTGGTTGGAGCAGTACATTACAGAGTGTGGGAGACATATGGCAGAAATCCTGGAGATGGTTGTGTGAGAAAGTCAAGAGGAGACCAAAGAAGGTGGTCTTTTAATGACCAGAGATTACATGTGGGGAGGTATCGGAAGATTACGCTAGAGATCTATGGAGTCAAATGGAAGAATTCCTCGCTCATGTTATATAACAGCTGTCATTTAGGTGGGTGCACCTCTAGTAACCCCTGAGGATGCCAGTATGTTGGCAAAACATGTTGGTGGGATTCTGTGTTTCTTTTAGCTTAAAGGGGTTGTCTTGCGAAAGCAAGTGGGGTTATACACTTCTGTATGGCCATATTAATGCACTTTGTAATATACATTGTGCATTAAATATGAGCCATACAGAAGTTATTCACTTACCTTCCCTGCGCTGGCGTCCCCGTCTCCATGGCTCCGTCTAATTTCAGCGTCTAATCTCCCGATTAGACGCGCTTGCGCAGAAGGGTCTTCTGGCTTCTGTTCGGTCCGGCACGAGCGGCGTTCTGGCTCCGCCCCCTTCTACGTGTTATCGCGTAGCTCCGCCCCGTCACGTGTGCCGATTCCAGCCTCCTGATTGGCTGGAATCGGCACATGTGATGGGGCGGAGCTACACGATGACGCGTAGAAGGGGGCGGAGCCAGAACACCGCTCGTGCCGGACCGAACAGAAGCCAGAAGACCCTTCTGCACAAGCGCGTCTAATTGGGAGATTAGACGCTGAAATTAGACGGAACCATGGAGACGGGGACGCCAGCGTAGGGAAGGTAAGTGAATAACTTCTGCATGGCTCATATTTAATGCACGATGTATACTACAAAGTGCATTAATATGGCCATACAGAAGTGTATAACCGGACTTGCTTTCGCGAGAGAACAGCTTTAAGCAAGCAGACCTGGTGATAATATTTAGGCAGTCATGAGTCAGCAGCAGAGACCTGCTTCATATCTTCTATAGCTACTAGCTATTCAGGAAAGATCTATAGAGCCCATCATACAGCAGACTGGAGCAGCATTGAATGATATATATTATTGGTGTCTTAAAGGGGTTGTCCCACGGCCAAAACAAAAAAATTTTCACACTCCAGTCCCCCATGTTAAGCAAGCATCACAAACTACCCATGTAAATCGTTTTTTTAGAGCGTTTCTACTCACCATGAAGCTGTTTCATGAAGTTATAAAAATCTTCTTCCAAGATGGCCGCCATCATTTCGCAAGGTGCACCGCTAGTCTTCTCCCATGGTGCACTGCGGGTCTTCTCCCATGGTGCACCGTGGATGTTCTCCAGTCTGAGCTCCACTGCCGATTACAGCCACCTCATTGGCTGATCGGCACCACGTGACGGAGGCGGAGCTACGCGATGATGTTGAGAAGGGGGAGGAGCCAGGACGCAGCTTGTGAGCCCGGACCCTCCAAAAGAGGATTCTTCTCTGCGCAAGCGCGACTGTTGCGGCGACCAGAGAAGAAGTTTGGTCGTTGCCATGGAGACGGGGACGCCAGCACCGGAGGGGGTAAGTGTATAACTTCTGTATGGCCAATATTTATTGCACGATGTATATTACAAAGTGCATTAATATGGCCATACAGAAGTGCATAACTGCACTTGCTTCTGCGGGAGAACCCCTTTAATGCTCCCAGATTTGATAGGCAGGGGGTTGTACTTTTAATTCCTCTTAATGCCTCTTAGTATTTTTAACTGAGTTCAATAAAAGTTAGATTTTAATGACTGTATTCAACCGATGTGTTTCTTGCTCTTTGGGCAATTTTGGTGTTAATTATAGTTAATAAGCCCAGTGTGCACCACGAGGTCTGTTTTGTATACTTTTTAGATCTATGGAGGGGGAACAGCTTCTGGGCAGTCTTGTATGTAATTTTTTAATATTTGGGATCAATTTGCTGGGTAATGGGCAGCTAGTGAAGAGATTGGCAGAGGGTAGAGTAACAAAGGGAAGTACGTTTGATGGTGGATTGTAGGGGCACAAATGGTTGCATTGGAGGCCACAGAGCAGAATACTGCAGTAGTCTAGGCGGAAGATTATGAGTGCATGCACTAACATTTTGGCTCACTCAAAGTGGAGGAAAGGATGTAGTCAAGAGATGAAGGAGGCTGTAATGTGGATATATGGTTTAAAGGAAAAGGCAAATCAAAGGACTCCCCGAGGGATAGGGCTTCACACCGAGCCATCAGTGCTGCTATGAAGACATGGCACTATTAGTAAATGTCAAATTGCAAGATTTCCAGTTTATCTTTAAAAATATACTGTATAAAGTGGCTTACACCTTTACAGCAACCTTCCAGTTTTGGGACAGAACCAGGGCCGGGACACTGACAGTTATGGTTCTCTGCCATCTTTTTGATCCACTTATTCCAGGTCCCTGGAATACAAGATGGCCACTGCAATCATCAGGCTACCTAATCCTCACAGTGCATTGGTAGCGTTTGACTACCAATGCAGTATACCTGCTCTCTGATTGGTCAGAGCTGCTCATGTGATCCACACTGGCCAATCAGTGAGCAGTGCACAGTGTGCATTAGGTAGTTGCAGCAGCCATCTTTGATGTGTGCAAACGGGGCTTGTGGATCGTCGGAACAGCAGAGAAGAATAACTGTAGGTAATAAATACCCTCTCCTCTGGTTCTGGAACAGAATTTTGTCTCAAAACTGGAGAGTCTCTTTAAGTTCCCAATCAGGGAGTAGAGGGTACAGAGGCAGCAATGGCACATTCACTCTAGTGCCTGGAGGGCCCAAACTGTGTTGCTCAAAATAAGAAGAAATTTGTGCATATTTAAGCTGGGTCTCAATGTGGAAAGCATCTACAGCTTTAATTTTGGAATAGCTATATTCTTCTATGCCATTCCCACAATAATTTCTATATTTAACACAGCATACATACTTATCCATATCTGTTGTAATTTGCTATTGTACTATTGATAATAATAGGTAGTCCCCCCCCCATTTAATATTCAGATCTATTTATGAAAATGTGCGGATTTTAGTAGCAATTCTTAAGACAGCTATATCATAATAGTTGTTGATTGGATTCCACACTGCCAAGAAATGTGTGAAGACTAATGAAACTGAGCTAATCACAGACAAAATTATGTATAGAAGCCAAGCCTATGCACTCAAGTCTGGGTGACTGCACAATCTGCGTTAGATCAAGAGCGTAGGAAGTAGATGACATACTACAAAAAAAAGAAAAAAAGAAAGAAAAGTTTCCAACTTCTTTTAGCCTTTTGTTTCACAGTGAGTTCTAAGATGTGACAATAAATAGGTTTGTGAAGGCTAAGTATTAATAAAGTTTACTTAAAGGGATAAAAAGTGGAAAAACATAAAAATAATAAAATACATTAAAGTATACAAACAGTATATCAACAGAATAAAGAAAAGCAATACAATGTATTCTCTAGTGCTTAGCATCCATAATATTCAGATAGCAATCTGGGAAGAGCCATGCTGATTCACCAATCAACCTGAAAGTTTGAAACAAGACTTCACCTGCATTATTCTTTGGTGGGCTCTCTTTTCCTTTTTCTAGTAGCAATCTTATATACTATGGATGACCCTATATGATATTTTTACAAAATATCCAATGAGGCATACTACAGCCATTCATTAATCACGTGGGAGGCCTCTCCTAATCAGCTAAAGAGCCTCTGAATATATAAGTAAATGAAAGTTAAAATCTATTAACCATTCAGCTAAATGGTTTGGGGACAAAATTCTGTCCCAGGGCTGGAGTGAGCGGGAGTATATTACATGTAGTTGTTTTTTTCAGCTTCCAAGATGACTGATCAGACTACCCAATTTCCACAGTACATTCGTACTGTTAGACTACTAATCCAATATACCTCCCCTCTGGTTGGACATAACTGCTCATGTGATCAGCACTGGCCAATGAAAGAGCAGTGCACAGTGTGCAATAGGTTAGATAAAAAACATTGCTGCAGCCATCTTCGATTGCTAAAATCAGGGCCCAAAACTAGTGGATCGGAGGTATGGTAGAGAAAAACAACTGCAGGTAATACAGCCCCTCCCCCTCCTGTCCTTTGAAAAAATTTAGTGGTCGCTTTAAAACCAATCAGCTGTTCTATAGACGTTTATTTCACATTTTTATGGAACTAATTTTTTTGTATGCGGTTAATAATTTACTTTAGAACCAACTGGAACAAATGTTTTTGTTCTATGCATTCTCTACAGTAAGCTTGAAACAAGACAAGTCAAGCTATAACTGCACTGTTATGATCCTTTTTAATTTTTCATGTTTTAATCAATGTATTTCCCCAAAACTTTTCTTAAATCAATAAAAAAACAGACCATTTTGATCTTCCCTGTTTTACTGCTTTAGTAAACAAAGAAAGCATTACAAAAGGGGAACCAATTATTTTTTAATAGCGTCATGCGTGGGATTATTTTATGGATCTTAATGCCGTGTTGGAGATTTTATAAACAAAGCACATCTCATTTTACATTCGCTAACAAGCTCTGCTAGAATGTAGTTAACCCATGAAAAATCAAGCAAAAATGTGACGTGCGTCCTAGGGTGGCCCTAAGCTATGGGTCATTTTCTGAAAGTTAAACTTTTGCTGCTCCCATCCTCTAATCCTGTTCCAATCAACAACAAAAAAGGCGGTGCAAAACTTCAGCTCAATTGGACAACTGCTAGGTGACCCTCAAACGCCTTGAAGTTGGAACATAGTACATGCATTACCTAGAAATTGATTAAAAACATAAAAACATACAAAGTAGGTAAGTAGAATACAACCATCAGTTTCAATAATGAATTATCTCTCTTTTTTGGCAAAGACTAATAATACCTGTGCTTATCTGGCATAGATATATTTAATGGTGAAGATGTGACAACTTGACTCCCTGAAAATGGGGGTTCCCATTTGCTGGACCCCTCCCACACATCCATGAATCATCATATAAATACACCATAACTGTTTAATAGAAACTAGTTAAAAAAACATTGAACATTATTTTTTCCTAAGAGGATTTAGTAGCAGTTGGGTATTTTTTATGGTCTCTGGCAATGATCTGTAAAACAAAATGTTGGTCAGCGCAGCCCCTCCCACCTGATGAATAATTCACTGCACTCAATGAAATTTGCTTTATGAAGGGCAGTGATAAAACCAATAAGGTTCCCTATGTATAACCAAAGGTGTTCAGCATTATACATAGGGAACCATGTTAAATGTAACAACGGCGTTAATGGCGACGTTACTTTTAATGCAGGCAAAATACTCCATGCAACGTTATTGTGCAAATCACATAACATAGTTATATGTTAAAGCAATAGTAGAGCCGGCTTAACTTAGCAATAGCAATGCTAATTAAATTAATGAAAACTCGCATTGATTTCCATTACTGGGGCTTACAAGTGATTCTAAATAAAATACCAAAGAAAAAATATTAAATTTTATCTAAAAATACCAAATTCCGGGTGAAAATTTCTAAACTTCATGGTTGATGAGAGTCGCCTCGCAGTTGTCCGACTGACCTAAAACTTTGCACTGATCGCTTTTTTTGTTGATTGGAACAAGATAGAAGGGTGGGAGATGAACTTTTAGAAAGTTGAAAAATAAGGGCCACCCTAGTGTATCCTTGCATCGTTAAAAACGTATAGAAAGAATAAGTTATAGTTTTATGACGGAGTTCTGTGCCTGACATCACTGCCTAGGCCTTGTGGAAGGGATTTAGATATGATACAGAAGCTACAGGCAGTATACACAAACCAAGTGTACTGGAAGCCAGAATCAGACGCATCGCATGTGAAACTGCACAACCACTTACAAAGGAAAAATATCAGCATTTCATACCATCTACTGGACTGCATGTAAAGGATTCAACTACATGAGCTCACAGTTAAACGAACATAGCAGCCAAAATGGATAAGAGGAAGGCGACCTATTAATACTGGAGCACAGTGCATAGCTGGCTAGCAATCTATCAGTATTTCCTCCACATGCATCATGTGCCGCATTTATCAATGGAGCATAAATAAATGTGTTTGGGCTTGAGGGGATTGCGCACAAAAATAGAGAATGAGTCATGCCCTTGCTTCAAGCTTTATACTAGACATAACATACTATATCAATTTTTTTTCACAGTGCTACTTTCATAGTGGTTTGATATTTTAAAGTGGTGGAGGACCTCACCGCTCCTCCACTGAAGAATTGAGTGGCTCAGCTACTCTGCCGACCACCAGAATTAGAAGTCCCGCTTCATATCCATGATACCACCACTCTGGTGGCCAGGAAAACGTCTGCCCCTGTTGATGTGGGTAGTGATGCAACCAGTGTTTCAGAAGATTTGCCCCCCCAGTAAATGTGATGTTGCCATCCAATAGATTGCGCTGCAGAGGTATTGTTTCATCTTCCTTATTTGCATATTACCCAGAGGAGCATAGATGGCCTTATAAGTCTCCTCACTCACCTTCTTGGTGCTCTAATAAGGAGTGATGTTACCCCTCCCGACCCATGTCATAGGCCTCTCACTAGCTAAGCCAGGATTCTACTGCACACTGAGGAGGACAAAGATCCCGAAACAGCTGTCTGTCCATGGATTCTGCTTCGGTTTTCAATTCCCAATCATTTCTCTAAAGACCTGTATAAAGAGTCAAGCATTGATTTGAAGGAATGCTACCATCCAACAGGTGGGGCTGCAGAGGTATTGTTCCATCTTCCTTATTTGCATAGCACATCACCAGCGCCTTTGTCAAGTAGGGGGCTCAGATGGGCACAATTATAAACAGTTAGTGATGTAATAACCTTGGGAAGTGGTGGAGGTCGTATAAAGTGTGGTGAGCAATGTCAGCAGTCTGTGCGGCTGCATTCATACCTCTGACAGTGGCTTTAGCACACCCCATCATTGATGAGGTGCGCTACATGCAAAAAAAATAGAACAGACAGCGCTTGAAAATTCATGTTTAAAATATAAATGGGAGCGTTATACCACGATTACCGCGGCGTTAATCTGTGTGCTACTTACCTAGTACGGTCCAAGTCCCTCCTGATGGTCTGCGGAGTCTCGGTAGCTGCTTTCTGGTAATGGGGTTCATGAACCCCGCTTCCAGGAAGTGATGGCTCTAATTGGTTCTTGAGCGCCATGGCTCAGCCAGTCAATACAGCGCTCAATGAACCAATCACAGCGCTGCAGCTCAGCCAATCAGAGCCATCGCTTCCTGGAGGCGAGGTTTGTTAACTCCCTTACCAGGAAGCAGTGTTCTGTCGGCTGCTGAGGACTGCAACCAAGTTTCCAGAACTCCACAGAGTGTTGTGAGGGACCAAGACGGCTAGTTAGGTATTGTTTTACTTCTTTTTTATTTACTGTAGCAAGGGTTTATATTTCAAGCCACCCCTTGAAAATCAGGATGTCTTATTTTCAGAGTAGGTCTTTTTTTTGGAAAAACATTATATAAATATATGATATCTGAGCAGTCTCCCTCCAAGCTTATAGTCCATTTAAAGAAACAGTGAACTATAAGAGTAACTAGAGCAGTCCATGGTCTACAGACAAGGGTATTTGGTTCATCCTTTTAAAATCTTGCCGAAAATCCTGCAAACATTGTGGACTACTTCACTGTTAAAGCCTGACTATACACCTATAAACTAATGACAGTGAAGTTAAAAATGTGGTGTATATGGTGTCCAAAAAATATCTCTTATTCATTTTACAACTTCAGCTTAACCCTTTGCAATCCAATTTTGGATTCAGGGTTTCCTAGGGGGCTTTCTCCTTCTGCCATTATACAATGGCACCATCTGCTGGCTAGAGCCAGTACTGCAGTATGGGACATGCTGGAGAGGCCCCGGACAACAGAGCGGCCAGTAATCTACAGTAAGAATACCCTGCTGGACGTCTTCCGACATCGGAGCTGTACAGCCTTCAATCAGAATGTCTTTAGACGTCAGACAGTGGATTGGAAAGGGTTAATTTGCCCTTAATGAAATGGTGTGAACATATAAATAGTGGTAAACAGTCATGATATATAATCAAAAAATGCATATTTGATAATGTACACATGACCAGATACTTAATATTCAAATTTTAGAAGTCTTACCAACAGGCTAGACTGAGAACTCGTTCTGCAAAATAAAACTAATTGATGGATGTTAATCCTATTGAATCCTATGCAAATAATAATGTATAGATTGTTTTGTAATGACTTTTCAGATTGGGTTTAGGCACAGAATAAAATGTACTAATGTGCCCTTACACGTGGAGATCATACTAAGATAATATAAGCGAAGAGAGATCCTTTGATATCAGACCATATAACTTACACTAATTGGCTCTGCTTTGGTTGAATAGAAGACAGAATCTTATTTTATTCACTACAAGCCTGTGATGTTCTACTTTCTAGAAGAATATCTTATCCTGATCTCACATCTATTTCAAACGACAAATTAACTCAACTGAAAAATTCACAAATAAAAGAAACACAGATTTTGAACTTATTTAACTAATTAGACTAAAGAACTGACAATGATTTGACTTTCAAATTTATATAAAATTGAGCAGGCAAATTAGAATGTACAATATTGGGTAAAAAAAAAGGGAGCTGCCGAAATATTTCCTGTCTGCAGCCCTTCAAAAGTTTTCTTTCAAGCAGTTTTCAATCAAACTGAACAAAAACGGAGAAGGCTGGTTTAATGAGCAAAGATGATTTCATGAGTACGGCAATGAATTTTCTTCCTGCTACTGGAATCTTGAAAGCACTTCTCAGCTCCAACTTTACTGCTATCTTACCATAGGGGATCATATCAAAGAGGCAGCAGCTTTTCTGACCGATCATAACAAAATACTTAAAGTGAATAATTGCATTTTGCTTTAACTTTTGTGCAGGGTGAAAACAGGAATTAAACCCTTTATCTATGGGGGAAAAACACAAGTCAGCTCCAATGGATATATAGTACAGACGTTTGGAAACACTAATAAATCAATAGAGGATCTTTTTTTAAGCTTTCAATTAAATTGATCATGAATTATAATTAGTACCAATAAAGGGGTTTTCCAGTCATCAGCTCTGTTGATTTGATGCTGCCAGGGCTTTCTGTGGGTGGGATTATGCTGGCCAACAGTTCTCATGATTTCTTACCCCTCTCATAGACATTGCCTATATTCACATCTGCCTGTATGCCCCTACAAGGTGTAAAGTACTGTAATTGTTCCATCTTTACATACAATACAGATCTGCTACTGAAACACGGCTCTGCTATTCTGTTGCTCACTTGGCTACGCACTTTGACTATTATTTCCATCAACTCTAGTCTACACGTTAGACTCAAGTTGATGGAATTGGATGATTTCACCCAAAGTGATTATCAGTTGGGTAAAACTTAATAATGAATGATCGCTTTAGCCAACTGATGACACACAGTCATCATTTACAAAGAAATCGGCCTAAAGCTGGATGAATGTTCTTTCATTCTTAGGAATGTTCCCAGAAATAGTGTTCTCAGAAATATATAGTTTGTATTTTGCCAGGTGCCATTGAAAATATATGGCTGGCTTCAACAACTGTAAAGGCCAATATGGACTAAAATCTGTATGGCTGTGTTTGCAAAATGATCATGCATACGATCATTCATTGAACGCCTATTCAACCATTAATCTACATCCATGTAATCTGTATGGCCACCTTATCTGCTGCCCAACAAGACTGGCTTAAGAAAGGCTTTACATGGGACAACTATCATTTAAAAAGTCACCTCAAAGAGTTGCTAGAGGGAGTTGCTAGCATACAAATGACTGTTTGTGTCCTTTCCAATTGAACTATTATTGCTCAGTTTTGGTCGCTGAAGATAGAGAGAGACAAGGGAGCGAGAGGGTGAGACTTCCAGCTAGGTTGTTGCCTACTCATTGAAGACAGAGAATTGTCTGCTTATACCAGGTGAAAAGAATTCATTAGAGAACAGTAAAAAGTTTTTCATTGGTTGGCATGTTTACACAGAAAAGCCTTTTCTTATATTTGCCCCATTGAGCAATGATGAGTTGTTCCATGTAAAGCCACCCTTATAGAGGCATCTCAGCACTTTAAGGGGTTATTCAGGATTTTCTGGGAAGGTGCAGTATCAGGCATAACCACACTGAGCTGTGCTTGGATAAACACTGAGGAAGCCCCTTCATTGTGATATTCAGTGGGTGGACTGTGGGTAGGACCCTTATCAACCATAAATGGATTGGCCCATCCCAAGGACAGGCCATCAATCTAAAAGCCCTGATAACACCTTTAAAATTATTTGGAATATTTAATATAACCATTCATCAAACATTATATTCATTCATAGCTAATTCTAGCTGCATTAGTAGATGTTCTTTCAAGATAGTATTAACACACTGGCAATGCTATAAATTATTCTTTCTTTCATATAATGTTCCTGATTTGTAGGGATTTGTCTCATTAAGATCTTAACAGACTTGAGATTTGGCAATTATAACAGCAAGTTCATCTAAGACAGTACTCTGGCTTCCTATTTCTTCACCATATAAATGTTAACTTTTTATTCCATTTTTTTGTGCCAATCTTCCACCTTACCAACAAAGAAGCAGCCTCTTTGTCAAAAAGTAAATAAACAATCTCGGCCGCTAGAAGGAGTTGTCGTTTTACTGCAAAACTCGGCATGCAGTTACATCTCAGGCAGATATGCAAATGATGAGAGTTGTGGAGTGATTAGATGAACAGTCTTGCCATCTGAGGCCCTAAAGGGGGTTCTACCCTTGGCCTATACAAAGGCTCTCAGAGGCTACTTGTGTGTAATGGACCTCTTTTTCCGCTTGTGTAGAGCTTGTTGACCACTAGACGCCTCTACGACAGATTCAAAGAGATTTAGCCCAGTTAACAGAGTTTGAGAGCATTGGAATGTGAAAAGCTTGATGGTCATATCAACAAATTGCCCGCCACTTGGGTTGTTCTAACCAGACTGTTAGGAGGTGTTATTGCACCAGTGGATGCATGAGGGCATATATACAAGGCGACCGAGCTTAAGACGCTCTCAACAGACTACCAATAGAGAGGATTGTCTGCCATCCAAAGACAGATGGCACCATCATTACAGGCCCCTGTGTCTGTCGGAACCTTTTCCAGGCGCTTGGCTGAAAGACATTTGGTCTCATGGAGTCCATTGCATGTTCCGCATTTGACACCCATCCACCGTCACCTCTGTTTACAATGGTGTCATGAGCGATGAAACAGGACTGCTATGGACTAGAATTGGTTCTCTTCAGTGACTAATCAAGGCTTAGTTTAGACACTGACAATGGACGTGTTTGTGTCTGGAGAGCTAGGGGTGAGCAACTCAATCCTGCCTTTTCTGTGGAGTGGCACACTGCCCCCACTGCTGGTGTGATAGTCTGGGGTCCATCACATATGAATATGACAGTTGGTCACCACTAGTAGTGATACAATGGACAATGACAACTCAGCAATATGTTCAGGACATCCTGCAGCCACATTTGTTGTTTCTCAAGGCAGTGCTTCCAAAAGGCATATTCCACTATATTTCCACACTTCCGTGACCTGCCCATTTGCCAAATATATTGCCAATAGAACATGTATGGAACGATATTAGATGCCAACTTCGATAGCTTACAAGTTTGCACAATCTAGGAGGTTCAGTAACAGCAAATGTGGATTGATATGCTGCAGGATACCATATCGAACCAGGATACTGCCTGTATCACATCTTGTATCCAAGCTAGAGGCAGCCCAAAAGGGTACTAGAGCCTCCTTGCCCACCTGCATCACATCTTACATCCAAGCTAGAGGCGGTATAACAGGGTACTAGAGCCTCCATGCCCACCCATATCACATCTTACATCCAAGCTAGAGGCGGTACAATAGGGTGCTAGAGTCTACATGCCAGCCTGTATCACATCTTGCATCCAAGCTAGAGGCAGCCCAACAGGGTACTGGAGCATACATGCCCACATGCAAAACATCTTACATCCAAGCTAGAGGCGGTACAACAGGGTACTAGAGCCTCCATGCCCACCTGCATCACATCCTGTATCCAAGCTAGAGGTGGTACAACAGGGTACTAGAGCCTCCATGCCCACCTGTATCACATCTTACATCCAAGCTAAAAGCGGTACAACAGGGTACTAGAGCCTCCATGCCCACCTGTATCACATCTTACATCCAAGCTAAAAGCGGTACAACAGGGTACTAGAGCCTCCATGCCTGCCCGTATCACACCTTGTAGAGGTGGCCAACAGCGTACTAGAGCCTCCATGCCCATCCAGATCACATCTTACATCCAAGCTAGAGGAGGTACAATAGGGTGCTAGAGCCTACATTGCAGCCTGTATCACATCTTGCATTCAAGCTAGAGGCAGCCCAACAGGGTACTAGAGCATACATGCCCACATGCATCACATCTTACATCCAAGCTAGAGGCGGTACAACAGGGTACTAGAGCCTCCATGCCTGCTCGTATCACATCTTGTAGAGGTGGCCAACAGGGTACTAGAGCCATCATGGCCGCCCGTATTACATCTTGTATCCAAGCTATAGGCGGTACAACAGGGTACTAGAGACTCCATGCCCACCTGTATCACATCTTGTATCCAAGCTAGAGGCGGTACAACAGGGAGCTGGAGCCTTACTTCAAGTGTCCAGTTTTCCGCAATAAGTTATCTTTTTGCTCTGATATTATAATCACTTACTTCTATTGACATTACAATCACACACAAAATTTCATTCAATTTCAACAACTACTTCTAGGTGCTTGGTTTTTTTTTTTTATAATGAGCGTATTTATTACATTTCAACCGCCATGTCTACCAGAAAGCATCAATCATTCCCTGCATCATTTTATTTGCTCTACATATTTCTATTTGTTAGTTGCAAATATGCTTTTCTCTTTTAAATTCTGTCTGTAAGACAGGCATCCTAGAGTTGACATTTTGTTGCAAATTGAATTGCGTGCCTAAAAGGTACATGCCAAATACCAAACAATTGATGACCTGTAAGAACGAAATGTATATATGCACTTTATTATAGTTTTTACTGTCTTGAAATATTGGTCTGTGAGTAAATCTGAAAAGTTCAGACAGGCTAAAAGATTACCGTCATCTCTCAAGACAGTAGTGGACACCTTTGTATAAAATTGTCTCTTCATAGTCTGACTAATGGATTGGCTTTTACTTCGAAAAAAAACCTGACTTGACATTACTACAAATACATTTCTGCTACACAGGAGGTGGACCTCCAAACTTTCCTAGGGGAGCTGTTGGGAAATAAAAAAGTTAAGTATTCGAGGACTTGGAATCAGAACTAGGTGTAAGTTTCTATTATAATTCCTTTTTCTACTCTGCCTCTGTACATCAATTGGGGGGATTTTGAGGGGAGGGTAGTAGGTTATAAAATAAGTGCTTCTACATAGACATCTAGGATATGATCTCCCCTGCTGTGTCCGCTTCCCATAAAATCCCAGTGACGGGTGAAGCATATTCAGGACAAAATGTATTTTGTCTCCAGGGAACAATTTTATTGAAGTGTTTGACTCCTTTAAGAGTTTCACACAATAACTCGTCTTCAGTTTTCAAAGACTGTTACAGATTCTAGTGCTGATTTGCCTGGCCTTTCTATTTACACCCTTGGCCTGTGCTTCTAGAATAACATGTACTAAGAGCAAAAGTGTTATCATCCTTTAGAAACAGAGAATAGAATACAGAATTGTGGTTAGTTTTTGTTCCGGCACACTGCAGAACATGAAATGAGGATGACCCAGACTGAACCCCAAATGTCCAGACAGAGACAAGAGTAAGCAGTTCAAATTAGGTATTATTCACACATACATCCAGCTTCCAGCAGAGACATGTCCTGTCCTTATTTGTCCCCAGCATTACACATAGTGAGAATACATAAGCATGTCATAGACTAGTCTATAGGGAATATATAATGCATTTGCATCATAACCTGCACTTCATTTGGAGCAAAAAAAAAGGAAGTGCAATATGGGCTGTTTATATGACTAATTTATTTGTATGTAATAATTTATCATACATTTAAGGGCTAATGCCCACGGTCGGATTTCTGCCGCGTTTTACGTGGTGAATGTGTGCGGTGTTATGCCGCAGCTATTAGGTTCTATTAAACCTAATGGCTCAATGTTCACACTGCGGAATTCCGCAGCATGAAAGAAACCACGGCATGCTCTAACTGTAGTCAATGGAAGCCGGCCATTACGCTGTACTCCCGCTGTAGCACATACTGTACTGTACTGCGCATGCGTGCCGGCTCAAGGGACAGGAATAACGCGGCAGATCCGGAAGGTGAGTATAAGGGTTTTTAGGGGCCGCCGTGGTGGACTTCGCTGCGATATTCCACTAGGGAATGGGGTGTGCAGGATGTCGCAGTGGAGTCCGCCACGGCGCCCCCCAAAACCCTCATACTCACCTCTTGGATCCACCATGTTATTCCCGTCTCTCAAGCTGGCGCGCATGCACAGTACAGTGCGTGACGCCCCGGGAGTGCGGGATGCGTATTCACACAATAGTTCCGCTGTGCTTCAGTGGAAGTTTAGCATGATGGCTGGCTTCCATGGACTACGAGGGAAGCTGGCCACACGTATTCCCGCGGCAATTAGAGCATGCCGCGGGAATATGTGTGGCCGGCACATATTCCCGCGGCATGAGTAGTCCACATCCTATAGACTAACAGGTCTCTCCATGACTGTATATATGGACAGACCTGTCAGTCTCCACAAAAGGGCATACCCCAAAATGTGTAGCTTTATTATACTAGAAAGCGGCCTTGATTAATTTCCCCCAAGTGTTTATCAGGGGTCGCTCTATACTTTTAGGACCGCTGATATTTTCGCACGTATGTTTTACATTTAAATAATGCTATATTGGATTTATATCTTTTTCAGCTCAGTGGAGTTCAGTAGACTATACAGCCCTTTAACAATGCGGCACATAATTCTGCGTTTGGCCTCATCAACTTCATATCATAATATGAAGACAACTAATGTAATGAATGGACAAACTCCCGCTGACCTTATTTACCCAACTCATCATTTGAGTTTTTTTCTAAAGTTCTACACTGCATTGCTAGATGTATTGTAAAGCGTTATTATGATGTTACCATGCTAATATGAAGGTCACATTGACATATGTACCTCATTGCTGAAGTCATGGTACATACAATTACCTTTTGTCAACTCTGCGCCACAGTTCAAATGGGCTTAATCCGTGACATGAATTTGAAGTTTAACCTTAGTGTTCTTCCATGGATTAAGTATCATTATAACGTCAAAAAGTTTTGCCATAGAACTGTTGTATTTTTAATAGTAGATCTGCCCATTGAATAATTTAAGAGATAGCAACAGTGGTTCCTCGGTGTCCCAACTAGTTTTGCCTTTCCAGCCTCCTTAGGGCAAAAGTGAAAACTAATTGGGATATCATGAAACTGCTGTTGTTATCTTTTAAATTATTAATGTGTCTTATGCCCTACGGATGTAGCAATCGTTAACATGACCGGTGCATTGTGATTACTTGATTTACAGTATTGTAGTACAACACATCAAGTGTAAAGTTAATCTTTGCTACGTCTATACATTTGCTGACCTTTTTACTCTATAGGTAGAACAATGAAAAGAGTGAATTAAAGCCCAAAAGGTACTGTCCAATGTTTGCCTTCCTTTTTACACAGGTACAGTTGCTATTGATTGCACTGAGGTGTTTACAGGACCCAGAAGCAGTTGAAGGTGGGGACATAGGAGCAAGATGGTGCTAAACTTGACGACGGTACTTACCAGCACCCGTAGTGTCAAGGTTACGGAAAAGCACAGAAGCAAAGGGAACAGAGGTGATGACTGTCCAGATTATACTAAAAGGTACAAGCTAATCAAAAGCTTTGATAGCGTAAATGGAGAAGTTGAAATCTTCACTATATAAGCCCTAAAGAAATGGAGCATCGAGATAACCTATATTGCACTGAACTAACCCACTTGCTTTGCATTTATATTGCTATTTTACTTCTAAATATCAAAGCTAATTAAGTAACATGGATATAAACTGCATAAGGCAGCTATGCTCAACTACAGAAAGCTAGATGCAGATAGTTCCCCAGGAGACTCTGGTCTCCATGAAGCCAACCTGCCATATGTATAGTCTTATTAAAGGATATAATAACTCATTACACTGCATCTACACCACATGCGATGGTCTGGTAAGAGTTTTGGTGATGCAAGAACAAGAGGACGAAGGAAGATGGTAGAGGATAGCTTGATTATATTAGCTGAATATAGAAGATTCATGGAGAAAAATGAAGAGAAACAAATATAGAAGACTGATGGAAGTATTTTCTCCGTTGACACCTGTTTGTCCGTCATTACATCAAAACATATGTTCATTTAGTAATTCTACCAAAAAGTATGGAACCAGAGTATTGTATTTTTATGTGTTATTTCATCTCCATAGATGTCTGTATATAAGCTATGGCATGTACTTTCACTCCCATTCATCTGGAATCTGGGTTTGTAATGTGCTTCCTGCTCTAGTTGTCAACGACTTCATTAGCATGATGACAGTCCGTAGACCCATCATTTTCTAAAAACTACAGTATGCTGATGAGTACCAGTAAAATACACACAGTATACCTCATTGGACAAATCAATAATAGAAGATCTATTATAAAAGACCTTATAATCATGAAGTGTTTTTATTGATTATTATACAGACTTTTGACCTGAAGAAGTATGAACTTCAGATTAATTAAATATAACCTGTATATTGAAACACAAGAGAGACAGCCATCACTTATACTAGTAGTTACAAATAAAAACTAGGACACCCGCCTACAGAATATAATACAATAAAACTCCCTTAATCTGACATACTTAAGCCCCATTTACACTGATAGCTGATCGCTCATACGGTAGTGTGAGTGACAGTTTTAAGCGGTCATCTTTGCATACTTTATAGTAGCTAATTGGCTACTATAGAGCTGTGCAGCTGGAGCAGGACACTGCTGCGGCCGCTAATAGAAGAATACAGCTGTTTTGCTTATTCAAACAGCTGTAGTGTTCTCCACATTGACTGCCAGTGTCCCCGCTGTGAATTCACAGCAGGACACAGGCACAGAGAATCTTATCAGCTCAGCCGTCTGATAACAGCCTGCTCCGCTAATAACAGCTGATAGTCTGATTCTAGCAAGCTAGAAATCAGCGACCAACGACTTGTGCACGAAAACTGCCGGATGTCCCTGCATTTAGACAGAACGAGAATCGCTCAAAAGATGGCTTTGTGCGATTTTTGAGTGATTCTCCTTGTGTCTAAAAGGGCCTCTGATTTGAAATAGACTTAGGATCAGTCTATTTCAAATCAAAATAGAGCTAATTTCCAACAGCCACATCTCTATCCCAAAACAAAAGAGAAGGCGCTAATCTCCTGTGCCACACCTCGAAGTTTCATTCTTTGTATGAAAGGGGCAGTCTGAACTTTAAGTGCTCCTACCCCTTCTTTTTCCCCCATCTCCTGGCTAGAGGGGGATTTCCTGCTGGTAGGGCATATTTATTCATATCTATATTTGATAACATTTCTATGCTGCCTTAACTTACTTGTCTTTTTTCTTTTTTACCAATTATAGCAAAATTGACATCAAATTATTACAGGTTACTTTTTCGGCCACCCATTTCAACAAGCAGCACTCATTTATTCTTTGAAGAAAAAAAGTAAATACACCTTGGATAAAAAGCAAATATATCCATAATATATAATCCCATATAATTGGCAAAATATCCGTTTGCAACTAGTAAATATATATTTTTACACACATCATATTATGGTCAACCAACCTGTGGCTGGTCAATCGAATGGCATGTTGGATGACTCAACCAGTAATATGTCAAACAGAACCTGAAAATCTGAGACATGGTTACAAAAATGTGGACAAAAAAAAAATCAACTCAACTGTTCATTTATTTTGGCAGGTTTTGGCCAAATCAAACTATCATTTGCATTAGCTGATTGGTCAGATTTACCCGTTTCATCCAATGTCTATGGGCAGCTTTGAGCTGATTCCATAGAAAAGAACTCAATTTACTCAAGTTTTACACATGATTTAGTAACTACTAAAGAACAAGTTGATATCACCTTTGAACTTTAAATGTATCTTTAAGAAAAGTTAAGGAAGAAGTTAACCTACTTGAGATTGAGAGACAATGGTTGCTCCTTTGCTTTGACCAGATCCTTCACTTTAAATGTGCTACAGCCCAGGAAACTCTTCTAGAGATGAAAAAGAGAAAAAAATCTTTGATGAACTCTGGAATGACATTACGGTTTTCTCTTAACAGACAAGCGCAAACTACAAAGATGACCTATTTCACCACGGATGAAAATATGATAACTCTTATTACTGAAGGTGAACTTGTATGTAGAAACAGTACAGAATCAGAAGAGATATAACATAGAAGACACTTGATATTGTTCTTAACCCTCATCCAAATTAATGACGATATTCATGCTGTAGGACCTGTTATTGGGCCATGGTGTTTGGGATCTTTAGCCCCAGATGGAACTTCCATTTGTTGTTATTTATTAGAAAGTCTTCTTAATGAATATTTTCTCACATTTCCATGTCTGGACTGTATTTGCTGGACTGTTGCCTTTCTGTAATAGTCAAATGATAAGTCTGAACCTCCATGATCCTGTTGTCACTTGCTATTCTATGTGTGGTGAGTGAAAATAGCCAGAAAACGTTTTGTCTTACTCCCAAAGTAAGGGGTAAAATCTGACAGACGCTCCAATCTGTTCTTGCTGTTCTTTTTCCGCATATTAACTATTAGGTGTCTAAGAACTCTTTTCCTAGTTTTGTTGCATTAAATGGCATTATTTTCATAATTTAAAACATTTTTAATCTCCTAATTTTTCCACTTTAAGCTGAATTCACACTGCAACAGATTAGTTGTAGAATTTTCTGCCGATTCATTTAAGAGGGGTTGTAGAAATCTATGTGCATCCTGATTATAACAAGAAATTCGGATGCAGTAGATGAAATGGATTTCCAGTAACACAAATTTCTGCCATATATGAATATAAAGTTAGGGTGAGTTCACATACAGTGCAATTGCTAAACTTCAGCAGCAATGTAAGAGAATGGGGTTTTGCTCAATGGGTTTGTTACGCTATAGTTTTGGAAGATGATGAGGTGCTCAAACATCACTCCAGAATTGTGATCATCTGACTTACAGAAACACCATATGAAACGCATGGGAACTTAATCATTAGCACTGAGCTGCCCTTTTGACCTCTGCTTGGCTGAGAGCTTTCTCGCTAAATTTGTGTTTACTTCACCTCTTACCCTGCTCTAGGTGGGTTTGGGAGCCAGCTAGTGACAGCAGCTGAGTGGCTCAAACTCCTGACCAATGGAACTTTGTTGCTCGGGCAGATCTATGTTGTATTGCCTCTAGAATTGAGGGAACATGCTCGTCTGAGCTTGATGCTCGTTGGAGTATTAGCATACTCAATGTTGCTCGTTACTTGAGCGAGTACCATGCTGTGTTCGACCCCTCCCCACAATACCACTTCCTGCTGTGATGTGCCAGAGTGCACACGTCCATAGCAGTATGTAGCTGGCTGGCTGGGAGAGAGAGAGACGGAGAGGGAGAGAGAGAGAGGGAGAGGGACAGAGAGAGAGAGAGAAAAAAAAAACAACTCGGCACCTGGTGGGTGAATTGCAAAAACACCGGGGTTTCCCATTGAAGTCAATGAATGGGGTTCGTTACTCGAATAGAGCTCTCAAATATTACGAAAAGCTCGACTAGAATAACGAGCACCTGAGCATTTTGGTGCTCGCTCATCTCTAATTACCTCCACTTAAAATCGGTCTCTACACGTCTTATTGAAATATGACTAATAATCCCATGTAATTTTGGGCACCTTCATACTGGCAAAAAAATTGTGCGAGATTTGTGTGTTGCAAGACGCACAAATATGAAACCATTCTTTTGAATGTGTTCATTCACATTTGCTATGTTTTCCTGCATGGCACAGCAATGCGATGCAGGAAACGCTTTGCAGCACATCCGTTCTTTTTGGGATATCGCCCATTGCTTTCAAGCAGCAGCACCGGCCCCATTGAAAACAATGGAAGAACATTGTGATCCCCCTCCACTGCTGTGACAGCTGCAGCGGGGGATTTATTCAACCCTGCAGGGATGTGAAGTTGTCGCATCCTGGGGCTAACACATTATTGCAATGGAGTTGGTGGCAGCAGCGCTGGACCCATTGAAAACAGTTGGAGAACATCGTGATCTCCTGCCACAGCCGTGACAGTCGCAGCGAGAAAGAAAAGAACCCCCGCAAGGATTCCCAGGCTGTTTCCATGTGAAAACGCCTCACATCCAGGGCTTTTCAGAAGGATTGTGAGGACGATATCCGGCCGTGAATCCTATCGCCCTCACCAGTGTGCATTTCATACAGCATTTCCATATTTTTGTCCACCCCCTGTATATCTATGGCATATCAGAAGATCACTTTTAGGTGAATCTCACTTTTAAGTGTGAGTTTAGCAAAGTTTAGCCAATGCTAACCAACTTTTAATTTAGACTTGTGGTTCACTATTAAGCAAGTTAAATATTATTCATATATGGAAATACTGAAGTCAGTGTCTTGTAAAATATATGAAAACGGCATTTAGCTCTATATTGTTAAATGGCTGATTTATTGTCTTGCGATGCATTATGGCATAGCGATTGTTGGACACTTCGTCACAATCCACATTCTGCTTCCCTTTTAGTATTATGCTCATACAACTTATGAAAGCAGCAAAACATTCACAAGCATTGAAGCAAATAAGCAATGTAAGCAGAGCCTTTAATTGTCTTCTAGCCGGGGAAACAATTTTGCGAGCAGAAATCCTTAGCTACAGTTTCTGAATTGACAGGGTAATTACTACATCTTAGTAAGTCTCACAGTATTTCTCAGCTACCTCTGGCTGCTATCAGAAATGTATTAGGGGGGCTATTCACTAAACGCTGAGCGTTCTTACACCCAGTTAATGGTATTTCAAGTGAAAAGCAGGAAAATGGGAACAATTACTTCTGTTTGGTGAATAGTTTTCATAGGGAGAGTACTGGTCATAGTGAGATGAATAGAAAGGGGATACTTATTGCAGGTTCAAGTCCTATTGCCAGCCCTATTTTGCATGATTTTCTGTAAGAGTATTGTCATTATTGTGTTGTTCTGCTCCACTTTACTGCCAATGCCATGCAGTTGGAATTACAAAGGTTAGATGATGTAAAGTGAATTGTTAAAACTTATGCAAATGTTCGGTACTATTTCCACTGCTGAATACAAACATTATATTCACACATCAGACTGAAGAGTTTTCTCCAGACCCAGAATGTCACGGTAGAGATAAGAGGCAATGGAAATTCCTGCTCTTTTATTCTATTTACAAACATCAGACTATCTTAAGGTTAAAATGACAATTGTACCCGAAAACTAAAATGAGAAGATGGTTAGTAGCCTGTATGTTGGCAAATGGCGTCTCTACATATACCGAAATATGGTGCACCATATTCCGGTGGTGAATACCTCCTTAATATGAATGCTACAGTTGTTTACTGGGTTCATAGAGAATCCAACAGAAAGAACCTCAAACCTCTCATGAGTACCACATTATGGCTCAATCCAATTGGAAAGCTATATACAGCTGAAATATGCCCATGTAGAGGGGCCTAATGCCTCATGTCCATGGGTGGATCGGATTCCGTATGTGGGAGCCCACAGCAGAACCCAACCTTGCCTATGGCCAAGGACACTGCTTACCTGTCCGGGTTTTCTATTTTCTTCACTGTGGATGTGTGTGGAAGCTCCGTCCGATGCTCCGCCGCACATGTGCAGTGGAGTTTTTTTCTTTTTTTAATTCCTGCTTTCCCACGGAATCTGTGGCCTGTCTGTAATTAGATTGCGGATGGCCCGCAAATCGGACGGCTTCCATTAACTTCAATGGAAGCTGTCCATTCAGGAACCGCACTGAGATGGAGCATGCTGTGATTTGTATTCCGCAAAACAAATCCACATGCTTTAATTCATGTGCGGACTCCAATGGCTTCCTATGGGCGGCTTGATGCACAGGTGACCCGCGCAGATTATGCAAATCAGAGCCGCCCGTGGAAATTGGGCCTTACAATGAAAGCCATTATTTACTTAAACAATGCTGGTAATTTTCTAGGACAGCGTTTCTCAACTCCAGTCCTCAATTACTATTAGCAGGTCATGTTTTCAGGATTTCCTCAGTATTGCACAGGTGATGTAATTATTGTCAGTGCCTCAGATATTGCCAGAGGTGTTCTCTCTATATGATATCCTCAAATAATGACCTGTTGGCTGTACTTGAGGACTGAAAATGAGAAACAGTGCCCTAGGGTACCCTGGGAGCTTCATGTTCTAGTTTCAGTCTGACCAGCTGCAAAAAACCTCAAAACTCAACATTTCATCTCACGGAATTGTCTGCTATTCTCCAATATTGTAGCTGCACAGAAGACGCAATAGGTATACATCACACCTTTAATGAAGGTCTGTATACGGTTGCTTTCACATCTGCAGTGGGGAATCCATTTTCCTGCTCCATTCCAGACAACGGGAATCCGTTGACTGGACAGTTCCGTCTTATGACGGAACCGAACAGTTCTGAAATTGACTATAATGGGGTCCGTTCAGTTTTGGCTCAGCTACCCGGCCCTTTTACCGGAAGAAAAAACGTTGCATGCAGAAATGTAGCTCTACACAACGCCGCTTTCAGATGAGCATATTTTCAGTTCATATTTGTTGTGTGTAAATATAT
The DNA here is from genome assembly GCF_035609145.1 of Eleutherodactylus coqui. Classification (NCBI taxonomy): domain Eukaryota; kingdom Metazoa; phylum Chordata; class Amphibia; order Anura; family Eleutherodactylidae; genus Eleutherodactylus; species Eleutherodactylus coqui. The sequence goes on along the minus strand of NC_089843.1, from coordinate 132,673,995 downwards.
ATCTAGGTATCTAATGATATGGGGTATTTTTCTCACAACATGCCACACTTTTGTCAGTATTGCATGAAAAATACGCATATTCCAGTCTATGGAAAGTGATTAAAATACGTTTGCATCCTTATGTCATCATTAATGCTGTCAGTATTTGATCAGTATTTGCTTCCATATTTGTATTTGCCCAGTTGAAAATAAAACCAAAGGCATATTAGGAATCTGTATCACGGACATGTTACAATTAGAGATGAGCGAGTATATTCACTAAGGCACATTACTCGAGCGAGTAGTGCCTTAGCTGAGTATCTCCCTGCTCGTCTCTAAAGATTCGGGGGCTGGCGGGGAGCGGCGGGGGAGAGCGGGGAGGAACGGAGGGCAGATCTCTCTCTCCCCCCTCTCCTACCCGCTCCCCGCCGCAACTCACCTGTCACCCGCGCCGGCCCCCAAATCTTTAGAGACGAGCGGGCAGGTACTCGGCTAAGGCACTACTCGCTCGAGTAATGTGCCTTAGCGAGTATACTCGCTCATCTCTAGTTACAATATCTTCATGTGAAACTGGTATTATACAGCAGATTGCAATTTTCAGGGTTCGCAGAAGACTGAATGACAACCTTGAATAGCCATGTAGTAGCCCATGTATAGAAGACTACAACACACTGAGTTCAAGGCTCCAGCACACCATTGCTGCATGCATGACCATTTTTTCTGTTGACTTCAGACTCTTATCTCAACTTCAAGAGTTTGAATAGACACGATAAATGTTCAAGTGTGACAAAGGGTGAGGAGCAAACAATACTTTAGAGATTGATCCACCTGAATAGCATAAGTAAACACTGATTCAATATGAAAAGCCTACCAATGACAGAAGTTGCGGAATTGTTGCGATGACATTCCAGTAATACCAGTGTATTATCTGAGTTATTATACTCGCCATATATATTATAGCCACATATATTCGCTGTGAAGTCTAACGGAAAAATCATTGTATCTCTATTAAAGCTACATTCCCACGTATTAGTGGAGCTTTTCATAAATTCAAGCAATTTTAACCTGTGGTTTTATCAATACAGCTTCCAGGAGCAGGCATGAATGGGGAGCCTCTGTAAGAGCCCATTTATCTCCATATGAATATTGATAAACTATAACTGTTTTCAGTGGTGATGCAAGTACGAGGCGCAGAGTGCTTTAAAATAAAGCCGGTAGAGACTCAAGATAAGAAGAATGTATAGAAGTAAGCTCTGTATCACTTACAATGGTCATCCAGACTCTTCTGTAAGTAACCCAAGTGTGCTAATGTAAAATTAAATGACTTAATACATAAAAAGGTGAATCAGGGCTGCACGGTCAGTGCAGCTCGGTAAGCACTTTGATCCAGACTGTGCACCTTGGAAGCAACACATTGGTGGGCATACCGGCAGCTGTACAGTAGAAGCAGCGAGCATGCAGGAGCTGAGAGTTTAGGTAGCTCTTTTACTATTCCATCGGTTAGTGGCAGCAGGTTGAGGGGGGCATGATGGGTTATGTGGCGCAAATACCGTAAATATCTTTCACAGATCAGTCACAAAATTCAGTGATTGACCATTAGAGCTTTGCCTGCTCTACCACCAGTGATAGGCCCATTAAGGATGGGTTCATATCAGCATTTTGACTTCTGTATTAGTGTTCCATAGGGCTCCCTATATGTAAATAAGTGCGATTTTGGGCTAGGAAACTCAGCATGTATATTCACACCAATGCGAGGCGTTTTTCTGCAAAAAACACCTCCCTTCACTTTTGTGAAGTAACAATTAGAGATGAGCAAGCATACTCGCTAACGACAATTACTCGAGCGAGCATTGCCCTTAGCAAGTACCTGCCCACTCGGAAGAAAAGATTCGGGTGCCGGCGGGGGGCCGGGGAGTGGCGGGGGAGAGCCGCAACTCACCGCTCACCTGCGCCAGCATCCGAATCTTTTCTTCCGAGCGGGCAGGTACTCGCTAAGGACAATACTCGCTCGAGTAATTGTCCTTAGCGAGTATGCTCGCTCATCTCTAGTAACAATCCACCAGTGCAGCTTTTAGCTGCGTTAAAGGATCAGCAAGTCTTTCCCATTGACTTCAATGGGAAACTTCACATTGTTTTACTGTCCCATTGAAAACAATGGCAATGCGTTTCGAAGAACGCGAAAAGATATACATGAGCAATGCATGTTCTATGACTCCTTTCAAAATAATGGGGTTCATATTCACCTGGGATTTGTACATCTCGCAACAAACAATTCTCATACGAGTTTCTCAGCCAAGTGAAACCGGCCTAAGGGTGAGTTCACACATTGCAGATTTGTTGTGGATCTGTTCAATATATCTGCGCATGTGCAGTTGTAAACTAAAGCTACCCTTTAAGTAGATTAAAAAAACAGTTCCTTCAAAAAATGATCATAATGGATGTCTAGTCAATGAATAACCCGTTTGCTTCACTTTGTATCAACTAGACTCCAGTTTTTCTTTTGGTGAAAAAACAAAACACAGATCCATTGATAACGGGTAAAAGAATGGTGATATGAACCCATCCTCACTCATTCACTACCGTAGACCGAAAGGAATATGTCCAGTTATTCCTTCATCATCCTGGACCACCAGGAATATGCCCATTATTCTATTCACTGGAGCCAAGAAGGAATTTCTTCCCTTAAATGGGGAAAATTGGCTTTTACCTCATTGGGGCTTTTTTTGCCTTCTTCTGGATCAACATTGGGGGGAGTAGTGTAATTGGCTGAACTTGATGAACATATGTCTTTTTTTCGGCCTAACATACTATGTTACTGTGCTACAGCACCAGGAATATTCCCATTACTCCATTCATAACCCTCTGCTGTCGGGGACTTACCCATGCCTAAGCCACCATTAGTCCCATTACTACCATAGACCTCTATGGTTGTTCAAGTTAATGCGGATCATCCTAGGACACTACAGATCTACCAACTGACCCATTAATTACTTTAGTCTGCCAAATACGTGTGCATTTACCACTTCAATGCACTAGACCTCTACAGGAGGCATTTTTCTCTTGAAAGAGCTAATATTGATGGCTACCCCATTCATTTTGGTCGGATCCCAAGAACAGGAACCCTTGTCTCCCACTCCATTTAATGTAATATACTAGGAAGGGGAGATAAGCAAAGCAGCACACATGCATAGAAAATCTCCAACCTATTTTATGGCTGACATGTAAAGAGCTGGGCACATTCACTTAGTTATATCCATATTTCTCCTAAACCTATATGGACAGCATCTGCATATACAAAGGTTCTGCTCATTCTTCACCTCCTCTCTAGTGAAAATAGAAACACATGATCCCTTTTTGTAGTAATAATTGGGCTTAGAAGCCTTCGACTTGACAGTTGACAAATGTTCAAGACGTAAAAACCCTATTTAAGGAGAATAATAAAAAAAGTTTTAGCATTGGACACATTTACCGTACGTTCTGTAACACTTTTAAAAAACTTCTCTCATATGTGTCATTTTTTTAAACAGTGGTAATACCTCTCCCTGCTCAATTTAGATCTGCTCCGTGTCTAAGTGCCAAATATCGAAAAATAATGTAAGGCTATTTTACTTTGAATCCTTGTCAGCTTTCTTTCAAAAATAAATAAAAAAAGCAAGTAAAAAACACCCATCATGATTGTAGACTTGTAAATCTTTGAATATTTATGAGCCTGGCTGACAAATATTTGAAGGCTGTGTAATTCTCAGGCTAGTTCAATAATGCTTTATGTGGGTTCAATAAAAAGTTATGACCTGCAACTCGCAATAAAACCTAACAGGAGGAGGAGGCCTTTGAGGCATCAAGCTTATTCGAGCTGTTTACTTTTTTGTAATAAATGCTACTGCAGAGGTATGCTCCTGGTATAATTGCATACCTGGTTATAAAAAAGCGGGTAGCTATATAATATTTTAGCATATACCATACAACATAATACAAATTGGCTTTCTAAAATGATCTAAAACGGCATACAAAGCCCATGAGAAATAATGCAACAGTATCTGTGGACCTTCACTAACCAGAACCTAGGGCTTCTTCAGACGACCATAGGTGCAATTGCACAACAAGGTTGATTTGCGTGAGTATCAGCGCATAGTACTGCCCTGATTTAAAATGCTAATTAGCCTATCGAGGTCCAGAATTGTGCAAAGTTTTGAGCTTTGCATGAGCATTGACCATTGCATTTGTGCCTCTCCCATAGACTTCTATGGGGGGCCTTTGCTGCACAATACGCACAAGAATAGAACAGTTGAGACAATAAGGCTTTCTTGCTTGTATGCATGAAAAATATATTGAATACGTATGAAACATGGATGTCAAAAACTGCCATACGCACCAAAAATGCACCAAATGCCTACCAAAAACACACATACACATGCAGTGAAAAAGGTGCATGCTTCACCAACCAAAATTGCATATGCCTGTGTGAATGAGATCTTATAGTTCAGTGTAGTACAGATCTGTAATTCTGCATCCAAAGTTTGCTGTGGTCTCCTACTGTACCTCTGCAGACCTCTAAGGTGTGCAGCAGTTTTCCCCAATGGAGGTCAGATTAATCTGTTAGAAGAAAACAATTTTCCCCTGCATGCCATATTATGGAGGTATTTTATTCCATCAATGCATCCAGGACAAAGGCGATTGCCCTACAACAAAGTGCGGCATGCGCACTCCATGTACCACCATGTCTGGTTTGTGCAGATCCAGCATAGGGCAGTATTCAAAGATGCAACATGCCATGAAAACGGACTGTCTGTATATTGCACTTAATGACTAAAGTTTTTACAAATCTCATTCGCTAATATCTGGCCGATGCCAAGACCACGAGAAAAATGGAACATGTTAAATTATTTTCCAAAAAGTAGACATGTACTTAATACTAGGGTGCCCATTTGTAGGATTTTAAAACTATGAACATTCTCCGTAAGTTCAAAAGTCTTCTCATAATGCTTTCAAATTACCCACAAGCTTTGAAATGTACCACCTGGTGGGAAGGCAAAATTGTAATGAAGACATGAAAGCATCAGAGACAGAACCGGAGGAGAAAAGTGGTGGAGATGGGGAGGTTTTGAAGACAAAAAGGGCAAGATTTCATAGAAGAAAAGAGGAGGAGGAGGAGATCGTGATTCAAAGATGATAATAAGGGCAGGGATGAGAGATGTGAGAAGCTGTTCATAGATAATGGATTGATCTCAGCTGAACGTGATTTCCTACTAAAGTGTAAAGTCAAGAAGGCATTAAAAACTTAAGGTTTAGTACGGGATGGCATATTCTGCAACATTCTGACCCTGCCTGTTGACTCTTCTGATTCAGCCCTTTGGGTACAGTAATTTTCTGGTAGAATGATTACAGCACTTGTCCTTTGCCGGGACTGTGGTGACTACATATAGCTACTATGCCTGATGGATGCCACTACAACTAGCATTCTCTTTTGCTTTACCTTCTTCTGAGTAGAGGTACTTTTACATTGGGCAATAATTGCCCACATAATCAATGGAAGCAACGACTTTCTGTAGTAGTTGTACTGTGTACACACAGCCATCAACAGGGTACTGAGCGAGAAATCACGCATTAGTCACTTTGTTTCAGCTCACTGAAATGAAGCACCTAGTGAGCAAATTCTCGTTCAATGTCAGCAGGAGTTGTTCAATCTACAAATGACTACCTGTTCACTGTGGATGGAGGTGGGCGGCTCGGAAAAAAACTGTAGTGCGTTCCACCTCCATTCATTGAATGACTACTGCTCCTGTGCGATAGTTATATAAAGCCAACTTAGGTTGCTTTCACACGGCCGAGAGAATCGCACAAGCCTTGTGGTTGTGAGATGTACAAAACTCACACGAATATGACACCTTTTTTTTTTGAATGGCGTTATATACAAACTGCGGAAAGTCCTATCTTTGGGCATTCCCTCAGAATGCATCACCCTTTGTCTTCAATGGGGCCGGAAAACATATTGCACGGTGTGCGATGTGCACACAAGTATGTGTGCGATATTGGGCCGAGTTTCATGGTTCTATATTGTGCTGGGCCGTTTGAAACTAGCCTTAAGTTACTTCTGTTACCCTTTAGCAAGCAATGAAGAGATCACAAGTTGAATACACTACAATACTTATGTACTGCAGTGTATTTTGACTCAACAGGTTATTCTGCCTCTGGCAGGGCTTAATAGGGGTATTACAATAGCAGACCTGAAATCTTTCACTAGTCCTCTGGCTGGCATGACAACTATTTGGCACCCCACAATCACGTCCTTAGGAAGGAGTGACAGAGAGATCTCCCTTCCACTGTCTAACCAGTTTGAGGCTACAATCAGCACCTGCCTCATGTGTAGTGGATGTGGCTCCCCAGGTGTCTCCATACTCCACTTCTGACATTATGATGCACACGTACATCAAATGTTAGGAAGAGATTAAAATGAAGAGTGCATGGGTAAAAAAAAAATGAGTACGAATCTTGTTTGAATTTTGTCATTTGTTAATAATGATTCTATGAAACTCAATTTAAATATAAGGTCCATGCACAGTGACCCATTAGAGATCTGTGTGTGAATATGGTGACCCTAACCTGCTAATAACCATCCTGCACCTTCATGCGCACCTGATTTCAAACATTTTAATTTTCTCCCATGGAATCTGTATGGCTAAGTGAGACAAACAATAATGCTATGCAGAAAGTGTTCCGTTAATGCAGGTCTTCTTCACCTTGCCTGCACGATTGTAATAGATTTAGCCTGAAGGGAAGGAGATGCACTCCTGACTAGATGTAGAAAACTAATAACTGTTAATAACTCACACAAGATACGCATAGTATACTAATACATGGTCAGAACAGGGAAATCTGAGTCAACATAAGGGGAAGTCTGACCCTTCACCACAGAAGTCCAGGAACCCTGCTAAAAGTGTAGCAATCGTCTCGATAGGAACGGCCCCAACCTGGAACCTGGGGACACCGGTTTCTCCCTAGATAGGAATAGTCAGGAACACAACATACAACATAGTTTAGACACCTTCACACCCACGGACAGAGGAGAAACTGTTGCCCTTATCCATTCTCGGCTCGATTACTGCAACTCGCTGCTAACTGGCCTCCCCCGCACCAGACTCTCCCCTCTCCAATCCATCCTGAATGCAGCAGCCAGGCTCATCTTCCTCTGTCCCGACGCCTCTGTTCTGTGCCAGTCACTGCACTGGCTGCCCGTCAAATACAGAATTCAATTTAAACTCACCACCCTCATCTATAAAGCACTCCATAGCACCGCGCCACCCTACATTGCCTCCCTCATCTCAATTTACCACCCAGCCCGCACCCTCTGCTCTGCTAACGAAATCAGACTAAGTGCTCCTTCAATTTGCACCTCTCATTTCCGTCTCAAAGACTTCTCCAGAGCAGCACCATTCATCTGGAATGCGCTACCTAAAACTATCCAGGGCAATCCATGACTCACACAAATTCAGGGAGGCATACCATATCTCCTAAACTAAACCCCTCTGTACTCCGCCTGATAACATGCTCCCTGTCCTACAGACTACAATTTCTGCTAGCCGTTATCAACCACTCCCCTGCAGTCATACCGATTTGGCCACTATACGGTTTATGTCTGACCACTGTCTATGACAGTGATGGCAAACCTTTTAGAGACTGAGTGCCCAAAATGCAATCCAAACCCCACCTATTTATTGTAAAGTGCCAAAACATCAGGGGGCGGGACTTATCACGACATATGATTTTACCTCCGCCGTTATAAAAAGGAAAGGGCTGTTTCAAAATAGACAGGGTGCAGATTTTGACTGCTCTTTGGATGCGGAAATGCTGCAGAATCTGCCAAGGAAATTTCAGCGGAGGACATTCTGCAGCATTTCTGCCACATGTAAACATAGCCCAGCAGTAATAGTGACACCCCACAGTGGCCCGAGTGGTAATAGTGACACGCCACAGCGGCACCAGTGGTAATAGTGACACCCCGCAGCTGGGCTGCAAAGCATGCAACAGGGGAATCAGGTGTCTGAACCATCTTCAGGGAGAACAAACTAGCATTACAGCATGTATACCACCAACTAGCAGTGTTTTGAGAGGGAATGATAAGGTAAGTATAATGAGCAGCACCCTCTACTGTTCCCAGACCTCAGGTGATTGGCTGACTTGAGCACTCCATACCATCAGCCAGCCAAATCCACCACACCTGCAGCAGTGTCCTCCTGGAAGAACACAGTACTACAGGTCCCAGGAGCACAATGTGACAGAAGGACTTGTTTGCTGCCATGCATAGTCTGCATGCAGTGCTGTGTGCATGAACTTTTCATAACTGATGCGGTTTTTTATGTAGTTTGTTTTAGCGAAAGCCAAAAATGGAACCTAGAGGGTGGAAAAGTGTGAAAGTGTAGTAGCCCAGAATGCATATTCCTGGCCCCTCCACAACTCTCATATATGTCATGTCTTTGGTAGATGCGCTGTGCAAAGTTGTGTAGTCATTTTGTTATGTGTATTACACAGCTGCAGCAAGTAAGAGGTTAATGAGACTGGGAGATGCCTGCAAATGTATCAATATTTGTCTAGTCATGTGGTATGTGAGAGATTATAAGTATGAGTGTCAGAGAGCGGGAAGAGGTCTTTTCTTCTTCTGGGTTCCTGAGAGATAGTGCCAGTCACATAGGAGTACCTTCAACCCTTATGTGGTGAAGAATGGAAGAGGAAGAAAGGTATCCTAAGGACCCCAATGCAAGGAGCCAATAGAGAGCAAGAGAAGTAAGAGAGAGTTGAAGAGTGAGCGTGTCCACAAAAGGCCGAGATCCCCGTGTAGAGGTACTATAACCAAGAGTGTCTGTGGAGTGACCCCACCCCTATCCTCCTCTGGGGAGTTCCCCTGCCAGGAGCAGTCCCTGTCAGATAACTAAGACTGCAGGATCGGTGTCATCCTGTGTTTCCTTCCTGACCTCCAATCTGCTGTTTTGCTGCATGGCCATCTTGTGCATTTGTGCTTTGTATCACGTTTATCAAGTAAAGTTTTGCCAGGACCTGACTGTTCCCAGGGACCTGAGGTACGTTTCACAGTCTGCGGCTCCTTTATTTACCACTGAGGGTCATTCAGATGGATAAGGGAACGATGGCGTCACCTGTGACAATGTTATCTCGTGTTCCTATGTTAATTGGTCATCCCTCTCCTAGGGGTGTCTGGAAGAGGCCCAGCACTGCCCTGGCTGAGGCTATGTGCGTCCCTCCAGGAGGGAGCGTAGTAAGTGCCACCATGACAAGTGACCACTGTACCCTCCCAGCTCCTCAAAGTAGACCGATACACGTGCAAAAAAACTCAGTCATGGTGCAAATACATTGCGCTAAGTCACACGTGCATTGTGCAATCACCTGTGTGAAGGAGCCTTGGCTAAAAAAAGACATGTCACATTCTACTGTGGCAGCCTGGCATAAAATTTACAATTAAATGAATAAAAGCACTAAATGCTCTGCATAATTTGCGCTGCTCTCACAGGAAATAATCATCATACTAAACAATGCCGGTGATTGGCAAGCTCACCCAATACATTTTCTGACCATAGCACTAAGAACAAGGGTTTAGATTGTTCTGCTGCTGCCAGAAACCGGAATTATACAAAATTACATTGGATAAAAATACATGAAGAATATGATGAGAGTACAGCGTGTGTGAGCGTGGAGACCACCACCTCTACACCGCGCGGCAAGAGAGGGGCGTCTACTGGAGGTACAGAAAGGAAAGTTTTCTGTTTTTACATAACTTTTTTCCTTTTTTGTTTGTCATTCAAAAACTCCCAATTTCACTTCTGTGAAATTGTGATCCCCAGGTGGGTGTTTAACGTACATCAGAGGATCACAAGTGTTTCCCACAGATTTCAACGGCAATCATCACATGCACATCGCATAGCGTGCGAGTGCCATGCAATGACTTTTATGGTCCCATTGAAAACAATGGGTGAGGCATTCCGGAGGAACTCCAAAAGATAGAACATGCTGCGATTTTTTATTTTTTTTTGCTGGGTGGGAAAAAATCACTTATGTGAATAAGTCCATTCAAAAGAATGCAGTTCATATTCGTGCAACTCGGAACACACTAAACTCGCACAAGATTCTCACCCATGTAAATAAGCCCTTAATTAGAGATGAGCGAACGTGCTCGTTTAGGACAATTACTCGATCGAGCATCACTTTTTTTTGAGTAACTGCCTACTCGGGTGAAAAGATTCGGGAGGCGCCGAGGGGCGGGGGGGTGGAGCGGGGGTGAGCTCTCTCTCTTTCACCCCCACTCCCCACCACAACCCCCCGCTCACCCCTGGTGCCCCCCGAATCTTTTCGCCCGATTAGGTAGTTACTCGAAAAAAGCGATGCTCGATCGAGTAATTGCTCTAAACGAGCACGTTCGCTCATCTCTACCCTTAATGTCTCAATAGGCAAATACACAAAAGGGTTCACTCACATGGGCGTATTTTGGCTTTGTACTATGCAAGTATTTTTACGTACGTAATACGCGGTGCTGAAACCCCATAGGCTTGCATTGAGGTATTCAAATGAGTATTTTATGCGCATCAAAATAACTGGAGCATGCGCTATTTTGGTTCATATTACGGATCGAAATAGCCTATGTAAGCCTTTGGGAGCGGTAAAAATAGGCATGATACATATTCACTGCCTAATTACGCAGGAAGAAAGGAGAAATCTCCTGCACCATCCTGCGTTTTTTGGGGGACGGGGGGTGGGGGGTAAGTACTCAGTGATTACTGCATATTTATGCAAGCAAAAGGCCTACATACGCAAGGAATATGCGTACTTCAGTCACCTAAATGCGCTGTATATTACGCGACCAAAATGAGTCAGCAACACTATCTTTTCTCCTTAGGGAGAGCTCCTCTGGGTAATATGCAAATAAGGCAGATGGAACAATACATCTGCAGCGCCTTGTTTACATGGTGAAATAAATGCACATGGATATTCTTACTAATGTTTGTGTAAAAGGCTCTTAAGTGGCCCGGAGGTCTGAACAGATAGTCAAGACGGCACAGATCTGTGGACAGTTTTCTTTATCATGTGTAAGAATATAATGAGATAAATGACCATTTCAGACAGCCATACGCGCAATTGCTCACGCTTCAACACAACATTGTGGTGCAGTGAACAAGGTTTGATGAGGTAGATTTGCACACATATCGGCTCGGCGCATAGTACTGTAGTTTTTGCACATGCAGGACCTGTTCACATGCATGCATGGCACACCCCTTCCGTGATTTAAAAGTCCAATTAGCCTAATGAGGTCCAGATATGTTCTATTTCCTACAAAATTGCGCAATTGCGTGCACATTGAGTGTGTATTGGCGCATCTCCCATAGACTTCTATAGGGCCCTTGGCTACACAGGAAAATAGAGCAAGTCCTATTTCTTTTTGAACGCAAAAAAAAAATCGTTTTTGAGAGAGAACCCATTGAAATCAATGGGTAGTATTTTCTGCATATAGCGTACATATATTTTACGAGCGCAAAACATGCGCAAATACGGTTATCTGTAACAACCCTAGCTAATAAAGACGTGGTGTGGTTATAAAGAATGCAGTGACTCAAGTGAGTGATATTTGTACACTCATGTAATATCTATGCAGTACTAAAGAGAGTGCAAAGAAGTTTGACGCCAATTCTACATTCTGTGCCTCTAGCTTGTTTACTGGTTGATTCTCTTGGTAATGTTAGAAGGAAAAACTAAACACGGAAAGTTTGGAATAGTCACTAGGGGTTACAGCAGTGACAGTCTAATACGATAACTGTAGGAGGAATAAGATGGAGAGGTGTCAAGCAACTCATTGTTCTAAAACAGTGGAGTAGCAAGGCAGAGAGAATAGTCAGAAGAGTTGTTAGGCTATAGAGGATTTGGTCACGTTGATGTAGGATAGCTACAGTAGGTTCATGGTACTGAGGCGTAGTCAGGAGGGTGGTCAGGTTCAGTAACGGTGCTACAGAAGATACAAGTCTGCTATACAGAGGATAATCCTATAGTTCGTTGAAAAAATAAATCACATCAGCAAGATCAAGTTGAATGTCAAAGACATCACAACCAGGGAGGGGGGTAGAAAGTAATACCTGTAACTGGCACTACCAGTGGATTTAGGGGGAGGATGAGGACAATTGCCCAAGGGTAAGGCTTTTCACTATAGCAGGTGTCTAAAAGTCACTAGCTGAAAATATTAAAAATAAAACACACACGGAGAGGATGTTTACTGGTACATGTGCAAAGAATGATCCAGAATAAAAAAACAGGCCAACATTTCAAATATGGGGTGCCCTTTCTGAAGCCAGAGTAGAAGGCAGAGCTCAGACAAGGCCGCGATTTGGACATAATTTGTTCCCTATTATCGGCCCATATAAAAAGTCCTTAAGGCCCTCCTCCTCAAATAGAACCCTGTATCTGCCCCTGATGGCCACTGAGGCCAGCATGCTGGTGCTTTAAATTAGGTGCCTATCAATCTTACAGGTCAGATGGCCATGCACTCTGTGCATGCATTAGTGGACTTCCCCGCCAGGCTCAGCAAAACATATATTGCAGTGGCAGGCAGTGGTAGACAGCACTGGATCACAGCAAGGCGAGTGTGTTGCAATGAGAAACAATCCATCAAAGGTCCTTTTAACAACAGGAACTGAGGTTGCCATAGGAAGTGTATACCACAATGAATGTAACTGATTATTCCATTCACAATCTGAAGGCCCATTTACATGCAACAATATTGTTCAAAATTCATTCAAATGATGGCAAATGAGTTTAGTGCCCCAAAACACCATCCTCAGCCTCTCCATAAATGTCATACATGTTTGTCCTATGTAGATGCACTGTTCAAAGCTTGTCTTGTCATATCCAGTGTGTGTGTTGCACAGCTGCGGCGCTTGAGAGGTTAACTTCACTAAAATCATTGCCTGCATGTAAATGTAATAGTCTGTCATGTCATGTGATATGAGTGAAGGTATAAATAGGAGTGCTTGAGAGCAGGAAAGCGGTCCATCTTCAGAGAGTTCCAGCTTGCTGACTACCTAACACAGAGCCACATGGAAGCACCTTCAGCTTCCTTGTGGTGAAGATGGAGGAGAAGGAGAGATATCCCGTAGCGACTGAAATCTGGATGCGAGTAGATTGAGTCCCAAAACCATAAGAGAGAGCATTCCTAAGTAATTCTGTATAAAGAGACCCTTTGTAGAGGTACTAATTCAAGCCACAAGTTGTTCCTGCGTGGCCGTCCAAAGTTAGGATCACCGCGTATAAGTACGCTACAAGTCACACCCACCCACGCGTCTCCAGTGCGGGGTGTAAATGCTAATCCTTTAAGTAAATAATTGTCCACCAGAGTGTCTGCGGAGTGACCCTACCCCCCTTCCTCCTCTGGAGTGCTCCCAGTCCAGGAGTGGTACCTGACAGATAGCGCAGACTGTAGGACTGGTTTCATCTTGTGTATCCTCCCTGATCTCTGAGCTCCGTTCTACTTGCACTGTGAAGAGTTGTACCAGCATTTCTGTGAATTATTGTTTTTGCCAAAGTTTATTGCAAGTAAAGTTATACCGGGCCCTAACCATTCCTGGTGACCCAAGGTACCATACACAAGTCTCTGTGTTTATTCTCCACCGTGTAGCATACCGGTGTGTGGGAACGGTGGCATCATGTGTGATAACTACTACCCCCATAAGCCCGTTTATTGGCATTCCCTATCCTAGAGGTGTCAAAGGTGGTCTGCAATCCAGCTCTGGCCTTGGGTGCTTGTCATCCATCTGGGAAGCGAGTCTGGTAATTGCCGCCGTGACAAGCCAACACTTAACCCTTTGCAATCCAATTTTGGATTCATGGTTTCCTAGGGGGCTTTCTCTTTCTGCCATTATACAATGACGCCATCTGCTGGCTAGAGCCAGTACTGCGGCATGGGACATACTGGAGAGGCCCCTGACAACAGAGCGGCCAGTAATCTACAGTAAGAATACCCTGCCGGACGTCTTCCGACATCAGAGCTGTACAGCCTTTAATCAGAATGTCTTTAGACGTCAGACAGTGGATTGGAAAGGGTTAACCCTCCCAGCTCTGCACGTTTGTCAAGTGTCTGGGGGGTTGCATGAGCGATAATCGTTGCGTTTAAACGCTGATGTGATCTATTTTTTCCCCTAGCTATTTCCCTCGATCATCCTCTGTACAGCATCCTTGTATCTCAACAGACTCATGTCCTTCTGCACATTGTTATCTACAGCAGGTAAAATAAATGCCCCCATTAAGGAGATAAATATGCACCTGCTTCACTCAAATGGACACTATATCAAGATACTAATGCAATTCTCACTAGTAAGGTTAATCACAGCTGTCAGTCAAGCTATTAGCAATAGAGAAGTGTGCGGCATAGATGGTTATCATCCACTACTGCTCTTCATGTACACGTTGCTGTTGTCGGTTCTACTTTAGAGGTCTTTTGGCACTTAGCAAGACATTATTAGGCTGAAAACTCATGAAGTTATTCAGCCGTGTAACAGTCTCAATTTTAGAATTTCATTTGAAATGCAATTAATAGCTTATCAAATTGCGACTTAAGACATGTCTTAAAAAACAACAGAATGAACTTAATAATAAAAGAGCTGCTATAAGCTATGAACCCATTCCGGAAAGGGGAGAAATAATTAAGAAGCTGGTGTCATAGAACAGATGTTACGGCTCGAAATTTGGGAATAAAACATTTATTTTTACGCTTATTACAATAAATCTGAAGCACTTTTGTAAGTGCCATAAGTAAAGTGCGCTAATTATGATATGCATTCATAATAAAAATATCAAGAAGAATCATTCTCTTCTACAGTCCAGAAATACGGGTAGAGGTCAGGCTCTCATGGTCTCCAGGCAGACAGAGCGCTCAGACTGCTGACGGTACCCAGCGGTGATGGATGATGTACCGGATCCGCAATCTGTCACTTTTTTGTCAATGGGCTCAATAGTTTCATGTCTTGATTCAGAGATCTGTCTATATTTCTCTAATCCTTAAGGGGATTATCACCATTCCTGTAATGTTTGACAAATAGTAACTAGACATAAAAATATAGCAGGAGGTGTGAGAAAAGACAAATACTAACATGCTACAGTGACAGAGATTGCAGCAGGAGGCCAAAATGAGTTTTTCCTGCCCATGTCTGAATTATGGCACTGTACAGTCTCTAGATCAGGGGTGGGCAATTAATTTTCCCATGGGGCCACATGAGAAATTGGAATGGTTTTAGAGGGCCAGACCAACATACGAAGGCTCCATGCACATTGCTATGCACGCCTATCAAAAAACCCTCTATCAGGATCTCCGATCTCCTGCAGCCAACAATCAGGTTCTGTGAGATCTCTAGTAGAGGCATACGTGTGGTGTCATCTGTATATGTCAATCATCCACGCATCTATATTTGTTCAAATAGCTGATTGGTCGGGCTCCTGAACGACAGACCCTGGGGGATCAACTATTGATGACCTATCCTGATGATAGGTCATTAACCCCTTAATGACGCGGGCATTTTTTTTTTTCAATTTTCGTTTTTTCCTCCCCCCTTTAAAAAAATCATAACTCCTTTATTTATCCATCCACGTCGCTGTATGAGGGCTTGTTTTTTGCGGGACGAGTTGTATTTTTCAATGGTGCTATTTAAAGTACCATATAATGTACTGAAAAACTTTTAAAAAATTCTAAGTGGAGTAAAATGAAAAAAAAACGACATTTTGCCATCTTTTAGTGCGTCTTGCTTCTACGGCGCACAAATGGCAACAAAAACGACATAACTTTATTCTATGGGTCGGTCCGATTACTACGATTCCAAACTTGTATAGGTTTTTTTTTACTATACTCCTCTTTTTTTTTTTTAAAGACATAAAATGTTTTTCAATTATTTTCTGCGGTCATTTTGTGCGCGCAATAACTTTTTTATTTTTCCGTCGACGTAGTTGAGCAAGGTTTCATTTTTTGCGGGATGTCCTGTAGTTTCTGATAGTACCGTTTTGGAATACATACGACTTTTTGATCGCTTTTTATTGCGTTTTTTCTGGGAGACAGGGTAACTAAAAAAATGCATTTCTGGCGTTCTTCATTTCTTTTTTCGAACGACGTTCACCGTGCGGGAAAAATTATGTGGTACTTTGATAGTTCGGACTTTTACGGACGCGGTGATACCAAATACATATTTTTAATTCATTATTTAGATTTTTTAATAATAGATATGGCAAAAGGGGGGTGATTTAAACTTTTACAACTTTTTTTTTTTTTCAATTAAAAAAAAACTTTATTGATTTTTTTTTTTACTTTACTTTGAAGTCCCCCTGGGGGACTTTAAGATGCGATGCTTTGATCGCTCCTGCAGTATGACGTAATGCTATAGCATTACGTCATATTGCTTTTTGACAGGCAGCCTATGAAGCCACCCCACGGGGACGGCTTGATAGGCAGTCTGCTAAGGCAGCCCTGGGGCCTTTCATTAGGCCCCCGGCTGCCATGACACATGCACGGCTCTCCCGATCTCACCGCGGGGGGGCCGTGCGGGACCCCCGAACATCGTTCGGACTTCGTTCGGGGGATTTAAATGCCGCTGTCAGAATTGACAGCGGCATTTAAATGGTTAATAGCCGCGATCGGCCGCGCGGCCGCTCGCGGCTATTGCCCGCGGATGTCAGCTGTTATAAACAGCTGATGCCCGCACTGTATGAAGAGAGGTTGCATCGCAACCTCTCTTCATACATACCCCGACGCTCCATGACGTACCAGGTACGTCATTGGTCGTTAAGGGGTTAATAGTATTTCCCTGAAAGACCCCTTTGAGGCTGCATTCAGACGAACGTATATCGGCTCGGTTTTCACGCCGAGCCGATATACGTTGTCCTCATGTGCAGGGGGGGGGAGACTGGAAGAGCCCAGGAGCAGGAACTGAGCTCCCGCCCCCTCTCTGCCTCCTCTCCGCCCCCCTGCACTATTTGCAATGGGGAGAGGTGGGGCAGGGCTACATACCGAGAATTAGCTGCTTCCCGTTGCTGACACCGGACTCTTTGCGGGCCGGTCCGAGCTATTCAGCGGGCCGGATGTGGCCCGCGGGCCGTGCTTTGCCCAGGTCTGCTCTAGATTGTATGGGGCTGCAATATGGGACCTATAGACCTCTGTGAGGGCATAATATATCTCCATTTGTCTACAATTTTACCCAGAAGCAAACAGAGGCTTTTCTGTATGAACACAAAACTGTCAGAAAATAATGGTGACGTACTCTACTGGATGTCATATTACTGAAGTATTAGACGGTGCACAGTCTTGCCTCATCTTTCTGCAACCAGTCATATTACTGGAGCTTATATTAAGGTGAACCTTGGCAAAACCAATAATAGATGGTATGCCTTTAAAAGGGGGTTACATAGGGCTCCATAGCAAAACTCAGAAGTGCCCCTTGCCTCGAAGTAAAAAAAAATGCCCCTCTCATTGCTACTTTAATGTCCAGATGCCCAGCCCTTTAAAACACCCACTGTCCACAAGAAGCACAATAAATGTATTAAAAAATCACAGTGTCTCTATACAGTCAATAAGGAAAATGCAACAATACCTATGCAGTGGCACCTATTGGAAGGCAGCATTCCTGCAAGTCAATGTTATACTCCTTAGACAAGCCTTGTAACAATGACTAGGGATTGAAAGTCAAGCCAGTATATATACACAGACAGCTGTTTCAGGGTGTTTGCCCCTCATCAGTAGGTTTCTGGCTTGGCTAACGAGAGGCTTCTGATGTGAGTCAGCAACACTATCTTTTCTCCTTAGGGAGAGCTCCTCTAGGTAATATCCAAATAAAGGAGATGCAACAATAACTCTGCAGCGCCATCTTTTGGAAGGCAGCATTTCTGCAAGTCAATGTTAGACTCTTTATACAAGCCTCGTAACAATGACTGGGAATGGAAAGTGTATGGATTCTGGCTTGGCTTTCAATTCCCAGTCATTGTTACAAGACTTGTGTAAAGAGTCTAACATTGACTTGCAGGTATGCTGCCTTCAAAAAAAGATGGCGCTGCAGAGTTATTGTTCCATCTCCCTTATTTGCATATTACCCAGAGGAGCATGACTGCCTTCTAGGTGCTCTCCCTAAGGAGAAAAGATAGCGTTCCTGACCCACTATACATTCACTCACTTCAAAGTCCAATGGCCAGTTCCCATGCACTTACAGCCGGGACAGTCTACCCTGGACAGACCGGGCTGGAGTGGCCAGAGAAGGTCCATACCACAGGGCCAACTATTGAGTACTCGACGTATAGAGAAGTTGGCGGGCACTAAAAATATAAATGGAAAAATAAAGAGCCAATACAAAAGGATGGAGTGCTGCAATTTATGTCGATGGAAACATAATATAACAAAAAGAAAAGTGACATAAGAAGAACTGTGCACATCTCACCCATCTATAAAAACCTGCAACAATGTCTCTGTTACTCAAAACATGAACACAAAATATATAGTAAAAGCAATTAAAAACAAAGAAACCACACAAGTTTCCATGGCAATCCAGAAGAACTGATGGCAGCGCTCCAAAAAGATTTCTATAAAACATAAAGAGTATTTGAGACAAAATGTCAGATATACAAATAGAAACAAATAAAGGTGCTTAGAAACTATAATAAAGTGGCAATGCTCAAACAGTAAGTTCAGGCTTATAAGCAGTGGCTCCTAACAGAGCAAGGTTCACGGAAATGCTGTAAATCTAACACATTCCTGAATGTAGTCAACAAAAGTAAAAAGGTAGTGATTTTGAGCGTCTGTGGGCCCATGTAAATATAGCATGGAACATGGTATTGAGCAAGAAGTTAAGTGACAGTGAGCTCAAACAGAATGACTGGTCAGCAACTTCTTGCTCGGTATAAACAGGCAGTTTTGCTCATCTATCTACCTGTTTGCAGTAAATAGAAGCAGGTGTCCAGAAGCGACCAATCGAATATCACTCCTGTGTGAAAGCTCAGGGGCGATAGTCATTGGGATGGCTGTGGGCTGCTTAAGCGACCAACAGTCATCCTGTCTAAAACCCCCCCTAAGTCTTGAGGGACCACTTTATATTCCAAACCTGCACTGTAGGAACAAGTTGTAAAGGAACTCCTTTGTCTGAAATACTCAAATTTTGGTCTTCATTGGAGAATGGAGTCAGATTAGTGTCTGAGTCACCCCTTTGACAATAGTAAAGATGCTCTGCAGGTGAATGTGATAATAGAAAAGCCCTTTATAAAAGGCTGTGACAGATTCATGAATACCAGCAAACTCTGTATGATCTAAACAAAGTGATGTAATGCAACGACGACAGAACAGAATAACTACATTGCCATTACATCCAAAGAGCTTACCTAAGAATACAAATGTTCTCAATTCTGTACTCTAGATCTGAGGTCCAAGATCAGGAAGACTACACTTTTTATACTTCCTAAAAGTCATCAATATTGATAAGACCAAAGATTCTCTGAAAGCATTCCTTCCACTTTCAGTACCAAGCATAGTTCTAGCAGGAGGAGAACCAATTGATACCGGGATTTATCAAAGGTTCCTCACATGCTTAGCCTCATTTAAAATGGCCAACTGCAAGTGGGATTGTAGGCAATCCTACGCAGCTGGTGGTTATCAAATTAATTCTTATAATTAAGATTTCCAATATGTAATGCAGAGACCCCACCAGGCATGTCTCTAAATGTCACCAGCTGACGCTGCTGTCTTAATGCCTTAAGGCTTTTCCAGCTGATAAAGTGTACAGCGCCTGACTTGCATACGTAAGAATGTACAAAACCATAGACCCCCTTTATCACCGGGAAGAAACTGGCCTTATAATTATCATCGGAGCATGTCTCT
This sequence comes from Eleutherodactylus coqui, assembly GCF_035609145.1. NCBI lineage: Eukaryota > Metazoa > Chordata > Amphibia > Anura > Eleutherodactylidae > Eleutherodactylus > Eleutherodactylus coqui. Next base: position 132,654,137 of record NC_089843.1, on the reverse strand, counting down.
AGATTTCACGAGCGCACAACGGCATGCGTAATGCTTTATATGCAACCACAGGACCTGGTTAGTTATGTTCTATTCATCTCGACTGTACATGTCTGAATGTAAAATAATGCTGGTTTACTGCTATAATGCAGAGGTTCTTACCGGTTTTTATTTAAACTATGAGTCATGCTGAAATACAAAAAGTGGAGGTGAATCAGAGCCAACAATCTATTATCCAGCTCTCTGAATTAACTGACAAGATAGTGAAAATCAGCCTATTATCTACTCAATGCACTAAAAGGTTCACATCACCTCCCTGCTCTGGACATAGTTGAAGCAAAGACAAAAATCAAGATGTGTCTTCTGGGAACATCAAGAACTTGTTTCGTGATCCACAGGTTTCTCACGACGCATTGGCTGGGTGTTACTGCATCTATATGAAGCCATGCTGTACCCTGAAAATCTAAGCAAGTGCTAAAGCACGTAAGGAAGTATTTGGGTGGAGAAACTGGTGGTTTATGCCTTTTTTAGATGAAGAATCAAGGAAGGAAAATAGCATTGATTTTGTATAGTGAAAAAGTTTGCTTCCCTTCTATATAGTAACCTAGTATGTTAGAGCGTTCTGCTAGGATGGGTTGTACTACGTGGTTTACAGCAGCACGGTTCCACAGATGGTGGTTGATTGAGCTGGCTGGGTGTGGATTGCTCCAGCCAGCCAATCGACCACCACCTGTAGAGTGGCGCTGCTGGAAAACATGTAGTACAACAGATCCCAGCAGAACACTCTAACAGTTAGGCCCAATGTCCATGGGCGGGTTTGATTTGCGGAATCCCCGCAAAAGATACGCAAATCAAGCCGCCCATAGGCAAACATGGGCGTCCGCAAATGAAATAAAGCATGCGGATTTGATTTGTGGACCTTTTAGTCTGGGAAACAAATGGCAGCATGCTCCATTTCAGTGCGTTGAAGTCAATGGAAGCTGTCTGATCAACGACCCATCCACAATTTAATTGCAAACGGGCCGTGGATTCCGCGGGAAAGCAGGAGTTAAAAATAATTAAAAATGTACTGCACATGTGCAACGGCTGGCACTTCTGCATGCATCTGCAGATGAGGAAATAGAAGACCTGGACAACACGCAGAAGACCCGGACAGGTAACGCAGTGTCCTCAGCTGCAGGACCGGTCGGATTCCGCTGCAGGCTCCCGCATGCAGAATCCGATCTGCCCGTGGACATGAGGCCTTAGGCCGAAAAAAGACAAATGTCCATCCAGTTCAGCCTGTTTCCACCCCTCCTTGTTGATCCAGAGGAAGGCAAAAAAAAAAAACAAATGAGGTAGAAGCCAATTTTCCCCAATTTGGGGGAAAAAAATTCCTTCCCAATTCTAGTATTTACAGAATATCTTATGTCAAGTGATGCAAACATGTATCACTTGTAGAGATGAGTGAGCATACTCGGTAAGGCGATATACTCGAGAGAGCATCGCCTTTTTTGAGTACCTGCTGGCTTGTGCCTGAAGATTCGGGGGGGGGGGGCATGGGGGTCGAGGGCGGCGCAGGGCAGCGAGGGGGAGCGGGGAGGAGAGTGAGAGAGATCCACCTCTCTCTCTCCCCCTCCCGATCCCCTCTGCAACCCCCCAAATCTTCAGGGACGAGCCAGCAGGTACTCAAAAAAGGCGATGCTCTCTCGAGTATATCGCCTTACCAAGTATGCTCGCTCATCTCTAATCACTTGTCCAATCTGTTTTGCTTGGGAAAACATCTGAAAATCGGTACTTCTCGCCTGTAATACTGTTGTATCTCTCACAGTTGAGAGTTTGTTGAAATTAAATCCAGTCTAGGCAATCTAGCAAAATACACCAACAGAACAAATCTATATAGTTTGCTGATAGCTAAAGGGATTGTCTGCTTTTTACAATCCCATTTTTGTCAGGCTGGCTTTACACAACACGGCTATTGGCCAAATAATCACTCGAAAAGCGCATTCAAATGATAGTCCTTCAGCGTAAACATGGCCCCTAACAGGGTTACGAGTGATAATTCGCTCGCTAGCTGTTTTGTTTCAGCTCACCTGAAAAACATTTGCTGATTGACCTAAAGTCCCCCGGTGTAAAGTCACAGCAGTACATCTTTGAACAACTTGCGAACAAATTTCCATAGAGCTTTCACCTACAAACAATATACCGTATTGGTAAAAAACCAATGAACGATAAGCACTAGGTGGGAAGCACTCAACTGACTGTCGTTTGTAGGCCTTCATCGACTTTTCTAAGCCACTATCTGATCAATAGTTGCTCAGTATAAAGCTACCCTTAGATGACTGCTTCAAAATAAACTGATATTTCCGTCAAGCAAAAGATATCTGTGGAGAAACTTGCCAGCAAGTGTTACATTCCCCCTCCCACCCCAGCTCCCCTGCTTGGCGCTGTTTCTGCCACTGATCCCACTGATCCCAGGAGCACATTGTGACGTGCTGCCGGACACCTCGTCCCCTCCCCTGCTCTTGCAGAACCAAGTAGGAGACGTCAAAGTAGGGGGGAGGAGGATCCCAGCTGCACACTGACATCATAGTGTGCACCGGGATCAGCGCTTCTAGCATCGCTGCTGAGTGAATACCAGCAGGGGAGCTGCGACACCCCTGCCAGTATTTACTAATGTGGTGAGCGGCCAACGGCGGCGAGTACCAGCTGAGAAGGCTCTGAGTGCCGCCTCTGGCACGCGTGCCATAGGTTCGCCACCACTGCCCTAATGCATGGAGTTGGAGTTCTGGTCCTTTGGCTTACACAGGACTGCCCATACTTAGTACAACTCTAGCAAACCCTTAGCTGTAAGATGTGTCGGGTCAAAGATGAGCCCATACCATGGCATCGAGCAGAGTTTTTGAAAATGTTAGTGAATTGGAGATTTATAAAAACTAGTTGTTGCTCGTATCAAGCAATGAGATACTACATCAGTTATCATCTTTCGGAGGTTCTTTAAAAAAAATGAGAGAACCGGTGTTTTTTGAATTACTTTTTATAAACTTTTTCCAATGTATTACATTTCATTCTACGCATAAAACAACAAACTTTATTCATATAAAGCCAAGAGAGTTCTAATCCATCACTATACCGTGGAGACGGCTTTTCTTATATACGCCATATATGCTTATGTATGCATGAATGTCATAACAGTACTTTGTTTCTTCCTGACTTTTTAGGAATCCCCCGCTGACTTCTTCTTCCAATTTCTGTCTGCAGTGACCTCATTAGCATATCGACGCCACAGAGAAGTAGCTGTTAAAGGACATCCATGTCAGAGCAGTCAGCCTTCTTCTACAAGTAGTGTTTCTCCAACATCAAAGGGATCTCATCACCACTGATCAGCAACCTCTATTGAGTTCCTAAAACCCGCTATGCATGAATATGCTTATGAAGTAGAGCGATCGTTTCTATGGAATATCAGCATACTGATGAAGTCACCGGTAGGCAGAGCATAAAGGAAGAAGTCAGTAGGGATTCATAAAAAGTGAAGGAGAAATGAAGTATGTGAAGTTCACTTCATTAATACAGAACTGATTCTATTAAAGTGACAAGTCACGTCAGAATGCAGTCACTTGACCCTAACACTACCATGCCTAATTTTTATGATGTAAGCGCCTTGAATGAAAATTGAATGCAAGATGAATATCTCCATTTTACAGACAGCAGTGTTATATCAGATTTACATAGGAAGAAACAAAGTACACAACGTAGAAGGGTTAGCAAAACCTTGAAGGGGGCTGCATTGTACTCATGTTCTGCATTTAATAAACAGCACTATGTATGATCAAAGTCTTGGAGTATTTTGATGTGATTTGGTTAAATAGGAGGTACTTGGCTTAGGAACATTGAAAATCGGTGGTTTAGATAATCACTATTAAATTGGCAACATGAATTTGTGATTTTTTTATAGGTCATTTGACATCTAGTGGTTCTTAATATGTATTTTCCTAGAAAATATAATGTAGAACATTGAATAAAGTGTTTACAATAAGGACGCACATTCTCTAATTAAGGGAATATCTACAGTAGCCGTAATGATTTAGACAGCACTGAAGACCAGTAGAGTGAAGTCTAGAAAGTTTGAGATTTAAGACATAGTACACGTACCACGTTTAAAGTGCCCTTTACAATATATCCTTATTAAATGTCATTTGTCCAATTTGTTTTCTAAAATTAGTTCAGAGTTAGTTTTAGGAACCACGGGGCTTAATAGATATGAAAAAAAAAGTTCATTTCTCTGTCATTTGACAATGACACCACTAAACTGTCAAAGGGAACTAATCTGAGAAGATGAAATAAAGTATGAAATTAATCCAATCAGATTTGCCAATTATTGTTCATGAAGTTGAGACACTTCTAGAAATCTGTCTCCGGTCTGATGTATCCGGTAATCCTTATAAAACTGCAAAGTATGAAAAATGTTCTAAAGTGTGAGCTATACATCATTTTTTATTAAAATAATTGAAGCCAGAAAACCATACTCTTTAAATTAGTGAAAATATTAGATGCCCTCGGATATTATATGAACTGTAGGAGGCTTGATACATAACCTCACTAACTTATTAGAAATGACGACAATAACAAGAGGGTATGACGAAACAGTCACTATTTACTTATATAAAGTCACATGTGAAGCTTGAGCGCCCTTGTCAAATTATATGTTGCTATATATACCTTAACTCAATATCTGTTAAAGTAAAAGGGGCTGACCGGGGGACTATTTTTTTTTCAAAAGTTGCCCACCACCATATATCAACATAAAAGAAACTATACACACCTCCCCCATCCCTTTCCGCCAATGCCCAATTCCCTGTTGGTCTTCACTGGTTGAGGGAGAGTCAATTGATCTATCAATCACTAATAAACTGGGCCTAACATCGCTCAATGAGTTAAAGAAAGGAGAAGCAAAGCAGTATAAGAGAAAACAGATGGCCCATAGCCTGTTCCAACCATATATACCTTTGTTACAGCCTGGACCAGCTAAAAATATTCAATTATTGTCTGTGACATCCATCCATCCATCCATGCCCCCATTATAGCCCATGACAGCCAGAGATGCCCTTCCATAATTGTGATAGCCACAGCTACCCACCTGCCGTAACACGGATAGGTTTTGCTGCTTTGTAAGAGTCCATTGCTTAGAGGAGCTCATGACTCTTGGGAGTAAACATTAAACTACAAGAGGCTTAAAAGGTCACATACTTTACTAGGTTCTGGGATTATCTACATTTGACTTGGATTAAAGGGGTTTTCCAACTTCAAAACATGTATGGCATATTCACAGCATATGCTTTCCAAAATTCCTATTCTGCAAGCCAAGGCATATGAGAAAAAAAATTAATAAGAGGTGGCCATTATTGATTGTCTCCATAACTTTCATGGACTTCAGTAGAGAGAGACACCCTTGAAATGCTCATTGTTATAAACCGGTGTGTGACAACTTCCTTACCTGTTCTCGCTAGTGGTGTAGTAATTTATACTTTAACCCTTTCCAATCCAATTTTGGATTCAGAGTTTCCTAAAAGGCTTTCTCTTTTTGCTGTTATACAGTGGCGCCATCTACTAGCTCAGACAGCGGAGTGGCTGGCAATAGATGGTAAGAATACCCTGTCGGACATCTTCTGACATTGGAGCTGTACAAGCTTCAATCAGAATGTAGGAAGATGTCAGACTGTGGATTGGAAATGGTTAAAGTGTTTTTGCCCTGTTATCATGGAAATTTGCTCTCCATATCCTGAATTCCCGGTGAACTTGGAATAGACGTGTGTTTATACACAGCAGCAATCTTATGAGGAAGAAGAGAGCTGCAGGCTAAACAATTATGAGGCAGGAGGATCATTTCCAACTAGACTTCTAGGCACTGAATCCCAGATAGAGTCACAGATGCAGAAAGAGTACTGTCCTGGTGGAGTGCAGCTAAAAAGCCGTTGAAACGCTGAGAAAAAGAAAAGCCAGTGTTTTACCTTATGGGTACTCGTATATGTGAATTCTGAGCTCACAACTGGACATTCTCTTCATGTTTGCCGAAGTTTTATAAACTCAAAACATCAATAAAACTTTTTGGGTATCCAAACTTGAGCATACAAGTGTTTGAATGGAATATGCACCATTACAAGCTGTGTGAACAAGAGACTTTCTTAAATAAGGCCACCTTAAGACTTTCTTCCAGTTCAGGGGATAATAAATATACGAAGAGCCCTACATATTCACTTATATGTTGAAGTTTCAGCATAATCAGTTTTAAAGGGGTTGTGCCAATATATAAAAATTATTGCCTACTTACAGTATAGGGAATAGCTTTAGGAATGTGGGGAGTCTGATTGCGGACAGCCCCACTGATTCCGAGATTGGGGATCTTGGAGGTCTCCGCATAAATGTAGTAAAGATTGCTGCTACCTTCATTTCAACTAGGGCACTGGAAATAGCTGAATACAAGCACTTGGCAATCTTTGACACTCCCACTGAAATTAATGGGTGGCGGTGCCTATGTATGACCTCTGCGTCCTTCATTGGGAGATCTTTGTAAACTCCATTCTCAGGAATAATGGAGGTCCTAGGAGTAGGACTTGCATCGACCATGAAAGTATTCCCTATCCTGTGGACAGGAGATAGCTTTACATCTTGACACAACCCTCCTAACAGCAAACTATACTTCTGAAACATGTCTCATGCATTGTATACATTGTTAATAATTACCCCACTGTTTGTTCTTGGATCACTGGCTTCTGGAAGAACCTATGGGAAAAAAATAAAAAAAATAAATGTTTTTGAAGGCTACACAAAACCATAAAATTACTGCAACTTACATTACTGCTGCTGAGCTTACTATTAGTTTGACTTTCTCCTATCCATTCCCCAAAAGAATTACAGTCATACAAATGAATTGATCGGAATTAGTTCTAATTGGTACCCAATGCGTTATTCTGTTCACTCTGTGCTAAAATCAGCAGTCTTCCCCAAACATGCTCCTCTGCCTTATTTCATTCTGCAGCAGAAGTAGCAAAAATCAATAGCACTGTAAAATGGATGAGAATGAATAGTTCATTAGGACTGAATTACCCAGCTTCCCCCAGCAGCTACAGCAAGTCACAAAGGGGCATCTCAGAGCTGGTACTGACCATATTAGCAAAATAAATGGTTGCGTAAAGACTTGAGTTGAGGGTACATTCTCCTCTGTGATCCATTTGCCGCTACTCATTAAAAATTGAATTTCCCATGCACTGGTATATAACTTTACAACGGATCTCCCATACTTTATTTTATGCAAACATTCACTTTACACATTTTCCATTTCCCCTTATTTAGTGTTTCTTTTTCACAACTCTAATCCTCACCGGGACCATTTTATGGTTTATATTCTTGTTTTGTTTTCTTTATGTGTGCACTAATGTAGAACATTAAGTTCAATCTGCATATGATGTAGATGCCGATGTGTATTGGAACCGGAGAACACAGCGCTAAGGCACAGACACATATTGTAGTTACATTATGAAATGCTTGATCATTCCGTTCAATTCATTGTGTGCAAATTCAAAGATATATATGAGAATAAAATGGAATTTGTAAAAGATATGGAGTCAGGGTCACAAAAACTGTGATCTGTTAAAGGTCTCGTAATAATTAATGCACATATAAACATTTCCAGTGTTTACACATGCAGAACTAGTACTAAAGTTTAGTATAAGTAAAGCTTCAAAGGGTTTCCAGGACTTGCTGTCCATTGTATCTTATATAGACAAATGAGGGATGTCAAGAAAGTGGGCAAGTTAACTCCCCGATGCAAGAAATAAGCATCTTTCGGGTAGCTCTTGCATCGTTTAGACAACATTGAGTTGTCCTCATGGTGATGATAGGATAATCTTTTGTCCAAAGGGTAGTTGGCTTCGGACTCAGTGCTGAAATGTATAATACAGCTAGACTTAGAGTTCATAATTAGTCAAGGACTTCACTTCTTTTCAGAAGGAAGGTAGCAATTCCTAATTTTGGAGTGTAATTAAAGCAGAAGGTATATGGATTTATAGGGTTCAGTGGGTACTAGTTCCATACATGTCAAATGTTTAGAGAAAGAGTTCTTGTAATCCAAGATTAACATCAGTCTGAGCACTAATATCTGGATGCAATATTCTCTTTGACTTTCATACATTTTTAATTACGCAGGAAGCACTATACTAGCTGAACATACTGTATAAACATAAGCAGATACATCGTCGACATTAGCATACATTAAGGAGCATCTTGAAACAACTTGCACATAAGAAAAAAGTTTTTAAAAGTGTGAAGAATTAATAGAATACTTTGCATGAGGAAACCAAAGCACACATCCGTATTTACCACTGAAATAAAGATTACTCCTAAATAGAAATCTGTGGGGCTTATTTACAGATGTTTTCTATAAGTAGTGAAAACTTAGATTAGCTGGTCTTAAAATGGACCAGTCTGACAAATATTAAGACTGTCTAGTGTAAGTTTATATCAACTTCATGAAAAATTTAGGCAATACCCCTTTTTTTCGAAGGAACACACTTTTGTCAGACATCACAAAAAAATTGTCAAAGTGTCTAAAACACTAAAAATGTGGTGCAGAGCATGTTTGACAGTTTCTAGTGCAATCTATGCCAGAAAGCTGGAAATTTAGTAAATGACCCCCTATGAGTTGAATCTTAGCCCTGTTCACATCTACATCAGATGTTTCATTCAGAGCCAATGGTGCAGATCCGTCCTAAAATCCTGGACACAATCTTGCAGCACGCTGTGCTATTTTGTCTGAGAGGTGCTATGATGAAGCCAGACAGATCCCATTATGATCAGAGCATGACAACAGATGGCCCGAATTGAGCCTGAATGCTTTTGTGAACCCAGACTTAAGCGGTTTATTATTAGATCCGTTTTTAGGTAAGCTGGGTGACAACCAAAAATACTGCAACGAAAACCATATATGTGAACTCAGCCTAAAAGGGTGACCGTGACTGGCATTATTACAATGCTTTGTGGAAATATTCTCACCTTACGTGTTTTTCATGTTTTGTTGCATTACAACCTTGAATTAAATGGATTTTAGTTTAGATCTTATGTAACAGATCTGACAAAATAGTTACAATGGAATGAAAAAATATCTTTATTTAAAGAATAAACAGAAATAAAGACTGAAACGTTTTGAGTGTGTATACAGTATATTCACCCCACCCCTCCCCCTTTGCTATTAAGCCCCTAAATAAGGTTTGATCCAACCAAGGTGTCTGCAACACCACTAGGCAAGTAACATGAAGACTAGGAGCTCTCCAAACAGGTCAGAGACAAAGTTGTGGAGAACTATAGATCAGGGTTGGATTATAAAAAAAATATCCCAAAGGTGGAACATTCCAAAAAGTGCCACTAAATCCATTATAGCACAATGGAAAGAATATGGCATAAGTACAAACCTGACGAAAGAAAGCCACCCATTAAAACTCACAGATTGCGAAAGGAGGGCATAAATCGGAGATTCAACAAAGCCACCAACAATAATACTGAAGTTTCGCCAGAGATCCACAATGGAGACAGAACTATCTGTCCGTGAGACCACTATAAGACATATCCTCTATAGGGTGAGGCTTTATGGAAGAAAAGAGCCATTGCTTACAGAAAAGCATAAGGAAACACATTTGGAGTTTGCCAAACATATAGAAGAAGATTCTCTGGTCAAATGAGACTAAAATTTAAATTTTGGCAGTTCATGGGAAACACTACATATGGAGCAAACCCAACACTTTCCATTACCCCAAGGAACTACGGTGGTGGCAGCATTCTGCTGTGAGGATGATTTTCATTTGCAAGGACTGGGCAGGATTGAAGGAAAGGTGGATGGCAGTAAATACAGGACAATATCTGAGTAAAATCTGTTTCAGTCTGCCAGAGATTTGAGACTGGGACAGAGGTTTACCATTGCAGCAGGACATTGACCTTAGACATCCTGCTAAAGCCACAATCTAGAGAAACATGAAAATGTCTTGGATAGACAAATAAAGGCCCAGACATCAATCCAACTGAGAATCTTCAGCATGACTTGAAGACTAATGTGCACCAACCCAAAACACCTAACTGGAAAGAGTCGGAGCAGTCTTGCCTAGAAGAATAGGTAAAAATCTAGATGTGCTAACTAATAGACACATACTCCAAAAGACTTGCATCTGTAATTACACCCCTAATAGCTCTACAAGTTATTGACACACTAAGGCCTAGTGCCCACGGCCGTGACGGGCTCCGCAAGCGGAATTCCGCAGCGGAGCCCATCACGGCGCCCCCGAGACCCCATACTTACCTGCGGATCCGCCACCCGACGTCCTGCATGAGTGATAGTTGTTTAATGAATAGAGGCAGAGTGAGCTGGAGATCTCTTCCGGTGGCTCACCTCCATTCAGTGTTAATAGGCAGTTGTTCAAAGATAAACAACCATTTATTTACACTGAACGGGACCTCGCTCACTAGTCGCTTCATTTCAGCAAGCTGAAACAAAGCGACTGGCAACTAATGAGTAATTTTTTGGCCAATAGCTTTCATATGTGCTGCCATCCTTACAGCTGAACAATGTTCCCCGGAGAATACTTCCATGCTCGTAACTCCTGGGCAGTAAACGGCCATTATTATCACTCCTAGTCATATATCCAGGTTATTTTACTTTCTTTCTAAAGTAATACAAATGGGAAAATGCAACAATGCTTCTGCAGCACCACTTATTAGAAGGCAACATTCCTGCAAGTCAATGTCAGACCCACTAACAAGCCTTGTAACAATGACTGAAAATATAAGCCAAAGCCAGAGTCTTCTCCAGAAGGAAAAGATAAACCAAACACAGACAGCTGTTTTGGGGCATTTGTCCCTTATCAGTGTACAGTAAGTTTGCGGACTTGGCTGGGTGAGAGCTCTTTGACATGGGTGTATGTAGTGTTTATCTTTCCTTCTGGAGAGGACTCTGGATTTGGCTTATATTCCCTGTCATTATTACAAGGCTTGTTCCATCTTCCTATTTGCATAAATTTCCCAAAGGAGCATGGAGGACTTCATAAGTCTGCTTACAGGGTTCTCTCCCTAAGGAGAAACCGTACTCTTTCAAAACCTAAATTCTAATAGCAGTCCTGTGGCTATAGACTCTATGGCACTTTATTATTTGAAAACGTATATTTACACAATCAATTAACACTTCAAAATAATATATTTTACTGAAATGATTTCCAAGATGCCAAATAACTTTCAGTGATTCTACCCACAAATACTACCATGTTTTCAGCAATGATCTATTCCTGAGACCAAGTAAACAGTATGCAATGTGTCTTTCGGAAGCATTTATTACTGAGGGGAGTGCATGTAGTGGCAAAAACAGCTCTGTTATGCAATTTGGTGCAGTTTTCAAATTGGTTGCAGTTAAAAGGAGTTAGAGCATTAAAGCTCTAGTTTCAGGACAAATTCTGTTTTTGAACAGGAAGGGCAGGGGGCTGCGTTACCTGCAGTTGTTACTCTTAGCTGCCTCTCCAATCCATCAGTTCCAGGCCCTGGTTTCACCTGGACAGGATGGCTGCAGCAATTTACTAACTAACTAATGCACACTGTGCACTGCACTCTGATTGGCCAGTGCTGATCATATGAGCAGCTCTGTCCAATCAGAAAGCAGGCATGGTGCAGAGGTAGTCTAAAGCTACTAATGCACTGTGAAGATCAGATAGTCTGAAGATTGTGTCACCATCTCGTATTCCTGCCACCACAACCTGGAACAATTGAATGGCTCGGACAACTGTAAGGGCTCAGTCACACGGGCGTATCGGCGCCCGTGTTACTGCAGGAAGAAGACGGCCGTATCTCAAGACGGACGTCTCTCAGCCGCGCCGGTAGAAAAAACTTGTGACCGTCTTGAGGTACGGCCGTCTTCTTCCTGCAGTGAGGGCTCAGTCACACGGGCGCATCGGCGCCTGTGTACGGGTGCCGATGCACCCGTGTGACTGAGCCCTAAATAGTATATCCCCTTCTCCACTCCTGGGACAAAATTTTATCCTGAAACTGTTGGGTCACTTTAATGGGCTGCTGGAAACTGCATAGTTGCAAAATATATGGAAGAAATTTTAAAACATTTTTTCAACTGAGCCAGAGAATTCCAAGAAGCCGCTAACAAAAAACAAATAAAAACAAGTTACTGTTGAAACCCATCCTCCCCTTATACTAGGTGCACTTTTAGGATCCTGTGCTGAATTCTGGCCAATATATTTCGTAATCAGGAACATATTTAGGTCATTGCCCATCTACATTTCCGAACTGTACAGAAAGTGGTAGTGCCGTATTACTTTAACAAGTAATTGCAGAAGTTCTAGAAGAATCCACATAATTTTAGTCAGCAACAAAATGTCAAGTTTGTTTGAATGAGGGGAGTGGAACCACCAATTAGGGTCTTGTACGTTTATATTTCTTCCCTGAACTAAAGAACTATGAAGATTGATTTCCGCTAAAGTTTTGTGACCATGATAGTTCTAATGACATCCTTACTCCCCAGACCATCACTTACTATATGCACGGTTGTTATCTCTGCTAAAGTAAAAAAAGGAAAGGAAAAAAAAAACACACCTTCATATCGATTATAGGGGATAGAACGAAAGAGAACGACATGTTCGCCCTTATCATGGTTACACGGTATTCAGCAAGAACTCATGGTTATAGGTTTTGTAAAGAGCTGGCCTGCCACTTCTGTTCCTTTCTAATGCAGCTGTTAAATCACTCACTGTAAATAAGTCATTATACTTTCTTGGCTAGTTGTAACAAAAAATCTCACTTAATTACTAGGACTTTGATCTAGAAGCCATGTCATAACTAGATTAGAAACAGAGCCTTAAAGAGTCACTGCAGAAAAGCCTTCAGGTCATTTCCATAATTAGCCATGCACCTAATGTATCTACATAGTAATATGGAGATAGGCTAGATTCAGCTTACCTTCCTGCATAATGACACAGATACCACACTAATACCCTAATTTCCAAGACTATATGCTATTATTTCGGAGTTATACTGCAGGCTGTCATGCTAGACTTCCTTTTGTTTGGCTGTGAGTCGACTGCATCTCAAAATATGTCAGGATTCAGTTCTTACGGACAATAAAAAGTGAACTTGTGCTCTTTGTTGTCTCAGCGGTGATTAGCCTGTGGCTAAGACCATCACAAGCCTTTATTTCCACTCCTCTCAGTACTAGTACATAAAGATGCTATATTCACAAAGAAAAATAACAAGCCAACATCCAGTCTAAAACTAAGACAGCTACAAACTTCATCAAAGAAAAGTGAGACACAACAATTCTAAAATCTATGGTCCAATCAAACTGTGTTCCATTTAATCAAGTTTTGTTTTTGCAATATCTATCTCTCATATCTATCTATCTCATATCTATCTGTCTCATCTATCTATTTATCTATCTATTTATTTATCTCATATCTATCTGTCTCATCTATCTATCTATCTATCTATCTCTCTATCTCTCATATCTATCTATCTATCTATCTATCTCATATCTATCTATCTCATATATCTGTCTCATATCTATCTATCTGTCTCATATCTATCTATCTGTCTCATATCTATCTATCTATCTCATATCTATCTGTCTCGTATATATCTGTCTAATATCTATCTATCTATCTATCTCATATATATCTATCTTATATCTATCTCTCTCATATCTATCTATCTATCTATCTTATATCTATCTGTCTCATATCTATCTATCTATCTATCTCATATCTAGCCATCTCATATCTATCCGTCTCATATCTATCTATCTATCTATCTATCTATCTATCGAATATATATGTCTAATATCTATCTATATATCTATCTGTCTCATATCTATCTATCTCATATTTATCTATCTTATATCTATCTATCCTATCTATCTATCTATCTATCTATCTATCTATCCTATCTATCTATCTATCTCATATCTATCCATCTCATATCTATCCGTCTCATATCTATCCGTCTCATATCTATCCGTCTCATATCTATCCGTCTCATATCTATCTATCTATCTAATATCTATCTATCTATCTAATATCTATCTATCTAATAATCTATCTATCTATCCATCCATCCCATTCATCAGCCTGCCTCTGAAGCTGTTAGTTCTTGGTGACAGCCCCACTCTCTCCTCACCACTCAAAGTATATGCAGCCAATCACTTCCCATAGAAGGTCGCTGCTGTGCTCAGTGATTGGCTGCAACAGTCACATGCCCTGGTCAGCAACAACCAGGAAGTACAGAGTGGTTGTGAAGCAATTTTAAGTCATGAGAAAACCCCTTTAAGGATTTACACAATACAAATTCCGCTTCTACTTGGTAAGTAATGCAATGATCTTTGACATACACTGCATTTAAATATGTATTTTATGAATGCGTTATAATAACTGAGTTGTAGATAACGTTATAATATATACCCTGTTAAAACTCTTTCCCTAAGCATTAACTACAGAAACTGCAGAGGGGGTGGAGTAGGTGGTAGTAGTGGGCAGGGGAGGTAAAGTGTGCTTTCTTACTCTTATCCATACTAAAGAGAAACTTTCCACATCATTTTCAATATGTAACATATAAATAGATAAGCTTTTGCAACCCTCAGTGCTCACCTGGGAGCTGCAATTTCTGATGGGATCAAAATGTATGGATTGAAAAGTAAGAGCATATCTAGTTTTATGTTAGTTTGGCAACATTTATTAGGACTATACAACACCCATGTGTGCAGCATAAAGGGTGCATGAATGTCACTACAATATATTTTATAGTACCCATTTTATACTGAGGTTTCCTTGGCACCAATCACTAATCCTGGTCAGAGGCGTCACTTGAAGCTCCTGGGCTCCGATGCAAAATCTGTAACAGGGCCCACAACTATAATGCCTTATTCATAGTACTGGACTCCTTATATGGAGAAGAGAGGCCTTATGGGCCCCCTAAGGCTCCTGGGCCCGGGTGAAACTGCATCCCCTATAGTTATACCCATGATCCTGGTTTATAATAGTAATATACAATGAATAGGCACTTTAATACAAATGTGCATTTAGTAGCACCTTGAACCTCCTTTGCCTTTAGAACTGAAGCAATTCATGGCATCCATGCACAGGTATCCAAGGACCCAGGGGGTGCCAAAACCATTCACCGCACCATTCTCCACACAGTTACTCTACCTTCATCAGCCTAAACTGATGACACCTGAAAGGAAGGATCCCCTGGCACATACTGCTTGAGCCAAATTCTGACCCTCCCGTCTGTATGGTCAAAAGAAATCTGGATTCATCTGACCAGGCCATGTTTTGATCATTGACCTCGGGTCAATGATCCAATTTTTGCCCCCGTTTTGCCCACTGGAGTTTTGCCTTTCTGTTCCTCTTAGACAACAATGGCACACAAACTGGTTTTCTGCTGCTCTAGCCCATCCATATAAAGGAACAATGAGTCGAGCATTTGGATATGTTAGTTGGCGCACCAGCGTTACATTCAGCTACAATTTGTTCGACTGTGAACTGCCTGTTTGTCAGAACAATTCTTGACTTCCTCCTCTGACCCCTTTCATTGACAAGTTATAGCCACAAGATTTGTTTTTGCTGCATGTTTTTCCTTGATCACACTATTCTCGGTATACTCCAGACACTGTTGCATATGAAAACCCACAAGGTTGACAGTTTTTGAAATACTGACCGTTGCACTAATGACCATACCTCGTTGGAAGTTGCTCAGATCACTCGATTTTCCCATTTTAATGTGAATTCACACTGAAACTGATCCATGGAAAACGTGCTCACTTGATTTTATGCTGTACTCGAGTGCCATGTCTTTGTTGTCCATAGAGGGAAGCTCTAATTGTGGAAGAGCAGGTGTCTTGGAGTGGCCATTGTGTAGATGTAGTGCCATTATGGTGCCCAATGCAACATGTAGACATGGGCATATATTAGAATCTGCCCATTGACAATAGCCACAGCACATTAAAAGGAATATCTACGTTTTTTCATGCCGCTACTACCCTCTAATAATACTTGCAAAATGTGATCAGTCTCAAATCCAAATGGTCAAGTCATCACTGATCTATGCATTTTTTGTACTGCTTAATGTCTCGATTCACTTAAACATAATTTAACATTACACCAGTGAATCCGAACCTAAACATATTAATATTTATCTGGAGACGTGCAAAACAGAGGGAATAATTGCCAGCACTTTTTTTTTGCCATTAATGAGTTTTCTGTTGTCTACCTCTAAGGGATTGGGAGTTTCACATCACTTCTGTAGATCTGTCTTCCAAGCAATAAACACAATTGTTCCTGTCCTGGGGATCTAAATGCTGCCTTCCTGCAAACTATGCAAGCAAAGGTAACATTGTCAAGCTGAAGATCTTTCACATGAGCTTGGGCTATAGCCCGTATCTGATGCAATCCTCGTTAATTTATCATCTAGCACAATTCCCTTTTCTGCATCATTTGTGACATTACCAAAATGATCCTCAATTATGTCTGTATATCCTTAGAACTGTATCTGCTACTTCAAATATGCAAATTAATTACACTGATGGCTAAATATAACAAATATGATTAAACTTAGAAAATGCATTCCAGATTAAGCTGGTTGATAGCAATATTTATATACAAAGTGCCACTTCACAGTAAGACGCTGGGGATATCAAAGAAGAATGACACCACTTAATTTGATTTTTGGGTGGTAAAATAATTAAATTGCATGAAACACAAAAGCTTGTCCTTCATGACCTTATGCATTACATGGTGCTAATGAGGTCTCATAATCACTGTCTTGTGATGTCATATCAATATTCATTAACACCTACTGTGGGTTATCATCACACGCTCCCGGTAATGGCTGAAGTGTAATGCTTGATTTTTTTTCTGCAGCAAAGTCCATTTTTCACTCTTCTGTTAAACCAATATTTTGTAGATCAGAGATAGAAAATTCTAATTAGCAGTGTCCAGCTCTCTAAGGTGAGGACTCTGCCAATCAACCACCCTTTTTGCTATTTTGTTTCATTGGTGTCTGTGAATGTGACATCAAGGAAAATTAACACTGAATTTTCGACTTTTGGACTTAACCCTTTCCAATCCACAGTCTGACTTCTGAAGACATTATGATTTAAGGCTGTACAGCTCCGATGTTGGAAGACAACCGTTGGGGTTCTCTTACTGTATATTGCCAGCCTCTCTGCTGTCTGAGCCTATCCAATGTGTCACCTCATACAGTACTGGCTTTAGCCAGCATATAGCGCCGTTGTATAATGGCAAAAAAAAGAGTAAGCCCCCAAGGAAAACCAGGATACAAATTGGATTGGAAAGGGTTAAAGGAGTTAAAAAAAAGTTACTAAAGGCACGGAATGGTTAAAAAATTTAAAAAAATGAAGCAATAGTTACCTGTTGATTGGCCAACAGGTGGGTACAATGAAGCTGACTTGTTCCGTATGATATTGATCCCTGCAACGGTCACGCACCATACATCATTTGCATGGCCGTTGTAACCAGGGCCGATTGTAGACAAATCGTGGTCCTAGGCAAAATTAAAAGTGGGGCTATAAATTCTGAAATAATGATTTCTCCCCAAAACTGCAGGCTCCAATGGAAGTGCGCTGAGCATGTCTGTGGAAGATGACTTGACCCCAAGGACTGAGGATGCTGACGTGTCTGGGCACTGGTAAGCTACATCCTGATGCTGAGCAATGGCTGTCAAGACTTTGTCTGGAAATTTCTGCTGCATCACAAAGTCTCCTAAAGGGTATTGCAGGAAAAAAAATCTTATGGGCCGGGTATGGTGTAAAATAAATAAAAAATAAGCAATACTTATCTCTTAAATAGCTCCCAGTCCACTGCTGCTATTCTGGTTCTAGAAGTTACTGCAGAGGTCAAGTGTTGTTTATTGTGCACATGATGACTGCAGCCAATCACAGGCTTCAGTGTCCGTGTGCTGTTCATTACATCATCATCACCAATGAAACCAGTGATTGGCTGCAGCAGTCATGGGAACAGTAACAGCACGTGATGCTGCAGGGGATTTTGGGATCAGGATGGCTGTACTGGACTTTGAGGGGGAAAAAGGGCATTTAAGAGGTAAGCATTTTATTTTATTTTTTAATTTCACATTATTCCCTGACTATAAGAATTGTTTTTCTTTAAGATAATCCTATTAAGTGATCCAGTGATGCAGAATTGGCAGCCAAGGCCTTGCTGATGTCTTAAAAGATGTCTCCGCTGATAGGTGCTGTTCACTTTCCATTCTTTTCTCTATCAGGGCCCAGACCAACATGGCTACTTCTTCTGGCCACAAAGTAATAATTGCCCTATAGTGCTTGCTACGAGAGTAGTAGTGCTTTCAAATAGTAAATACCCCACTTTGTGTCCCCAACATAGTGATAATTTCCCCTTTTCCCCACCATATATTGGCAATGCCTGTTTATGCTCTTGAAAAATACAGCATGTATACCTCTGCACAGTAATACTGCTCTTTATGCCCTCTCAAAGTAAAAGTGCACTCTGTGCTCCCACAAAGTCGTAATGCTCCACTGTGCCCTCACTGCAAGCCTTCATAAAGTAATAATGCCTTCTGTGCACTCAGAAAATAAAAGTACCCCGTTGTGCCCCCAGTGACCTATACGTGCTCCCACAAACTAAATAAAAAAATGAACAGACAGAGATGAACATTTGCACCATCTTAAAAGGACATTTATAAATCAGGGCTGCCATCCCCGCTCAGTTGATCGGTTGACCAAATCACCAGAACCGCCATTATACCCAGGAATCAACTACTCCAATACATAGAGAAGAAAGAAAACGGTTGTGTACCTCTAGTAGTGACCAACAATTCACAGCTAGAGGTACTGAGGAAAACTGCAAAGAAACTTCATCATACCCTGCACAAGGATGACCATCTGAAAACCATATTCCCGGACCCTCCGCTTCTGTGTTACAGGCAACCTCCTAACTTGAGATACTATAATCAGGAGTGCATTGCCATCTGATACACAAAAAGGAACTAATCTCTTTACACTAATGTAAAGAGCTGCAAGACTTGCCCACATTACTGATCACAGACCGGATACAAATCCCCAACACGCAGCAGGACTATAAGATCCCGGGGACATTCACATGTTCCACGTTTGATGTTGTGTACCTGATCCAGTGCAGAAAATATCCTGTTGGGGGCCTTTATGTTTGGAAAAAAGGACAAAAGCTGAAAGCCAGGATGAGATCTCATTGTCGCACAATTAGACTTTATTCACATGAGCGTTTTTGCGTGGCTGTGTAACTGCGTTTTCATGCTCGGCCAAAAACTGCGACCATCTGAGGCATTGGATTCCAATGCATTTATTCACATGGACAATTTTACGACATGTAAAAATGTTGCATCGGAAAAATAGAATATACAAAACCAAAATCGGTGCCTGCTATTGTACACTGTGTGAAAAGATAGTTCTGGTTCTATCTTTTGACCGATATACGCTGGCGGCTCCCATAAACTCCCTTGGGAGTTGGAAAAAATGAAGGAGAGAGAGTTTAGCAGTGTTCAATGCAGTGAAAAGCTTACAGGTGCCTCTATTTAGGCTTTTGAAGTCATTCCGAGGATTTATGTCAAGTGAGGCTGTCCGTGCTGCAGTGTATTTTTTTCACTTGATTGTGTCTTTTCTTTATTCACGCGATTTTATAGCGCATGCGGGCGACCGTAAAAATGCATACGCTCATGTGAAGGAGCCCTTAAAGAAAGAAAGACTTACCTGGGCAATTTTCTAGGCACAGACTCTAGCACTCAGCTAAGCAGTGTACCCCTTCAGTGCTGATCAATGTATGGGCTCATAAAAAGTCTATAAGTCTCTGCAGTGCTCACTCCGAGGAGAGTCAAGTAGTGCCATGTAGAACCAGAGGGGCACAGAGTTCAGCTGAGTGCGTCTGCCCCTTTGGTTCACAAATGAAAATTACACTCATAATATCATACAACAACAACAAAAAAACACAAGTAATGCAAAAGAATTATCACAGAATTGCTACATTTGTAGAAATAAATGATTGAACGTTGATAATCAGTAAATGGCCCTCCCAAAAATTCTTTGACCTCTTGCGGGCCATAATCTGTAAGTATATGCCCAACTCAGTACATATTAAAGGCTGTCAGGTTAAGATACAACACTAGCATCTGTAGTAGTGATAAAACCTGGGATGGGTTATACTTGCACATATTGTGACGAGTGAAGACAAAAGGGCAGAGGTGGAATGCTGATCACGTCACGTAGAATGAAAGTACTGTCTGGATCAAACATTAAAAATGTACAAACCGCCTTGTTAAAACCCTTGCTTATGCACTAAGCTGAATGTGGCACACACAAACTAATGCTTTGTTGATAGCAGGATACAGTATGTACATAACACAGCGGGCACCGCAGGGAAGCTAAAAGGTGCCCCTGCCAGCCAGGTTAACTGCACACCTGTGTGTCTACAGCAAATATCCAGCCATAAACACTGAGCAGGTGTTACATACAAACCATTGTGCTTTATGATTGTTCTTCATCACAAGGTACAGATATCAGGAATGGGAATCAACACCATCTGCTCTCAAGGGACACACATACAGATGCAACCTAGTTTTTAACCCCTTAAAGGGGTTGTCCCGCGCCAAAACGGTTTTTTTTTTTTTCAACCCCCCCCCCCCCCCCCGTTCGGCGCGAGACAACCCCGATGCAGGGACTGAAAAAAAGAACAGCACAGCGCTTACCTGAATCCCCGCGCTCCGGTGACTTCTATACTTACCGGTTGAATATGGCCGCTGGTATCCTCTCCCTCCGTGGACCGCAGCTCTTCTGTGCGGTCCATTGCCGATTCCAGCCTCCTGATTGGCTGGAATCGGCACGTGACGGGGCGGAGCTACACGGAGCTACACGGAGCCCCATTGAGAAGATAAGAAGACCCGGACTGCGCAAGCGCGTCTAATTTGGCCATTAGACCATTTTAGACGGCGAAAATTAGACGGCAACCATGGAGACGAGGACGCCAGCAGCGGAGCAGGTAAGTGAAAAACTTTTTATAACTTCTGTATGGCTCATAATCAATGCACAATGTACATTACGAAGTGCATTATTATGGCCATACAGAAGTGTATAGACCCACTTGCTGCCGCGGGACAACCCCTTTAAGGCCTTTTTTTTCAATTTTCAGCTTTTCCTCCCCCCTTTAAAAAAAAACAAAAAAACACACACAGAAACGATAGGCCTTCAGTAAATGGAGGTGGAGCAGTCCGGAGATTTCTTCAAGCTGCCTTTATTCACTGTGAACAGGCAGTTGTTCAAAGGTGAGCAACTGCCTGTTTATACTGAGCGAGAACTCACTCTCTAGTTGCTTGGGTTCAGTGAGCTGACGCGAAGTGACCAGCGACTAATGAGTAATTTCTCTCTCAGCACCCTGCGGGGTCCTGCATTCACACAGTACATTATTAGTCGAAATCACTCATCTGAGCAATTTTTCAGTTGGCCAGTGTAAAAGTACCCTTAGGTCAGTGTTAAAATGCAGGATTTTCTTTTTTTTTTAGATATACATGGGGGGGGGGGATCACCCCAAATTCTTAAAAAATATATGTTTATAATAACTTGATTTATTTTCATTTTTTGATGACACATTCCCTTTAGCCATTGTAAATCATTTTGGCACCTGCATAGCCATACTATGGAAGTTATGATGGAACACTGGAAGAATGTGATCTAAAAAAAGGTGCAGTTAAGACAATACACATCTCATATACCACAAAGGATTTGATCTCTTCAAATAAAAGAGAATGTGGCCCATACATGGCAGATCTGGCTTCATACTGTGCAATAATTAGCTCATGGCCATATCCGTCCAATATCCATATAGCATCATCCCAACTGCAAATAGTGTAGAGATGAGATATCATAACATGAAGTACTTAGAGATTAATCTCTATACTGAGCTAGCCATAACAGCCTCATGCATTAGCCCAATACAACAACTAGGCGAAGAATTGGAAATAATGAAAAATGAGAAAGCAATTGAGGAAATTGGAAATGCTCAATAATTCATCAACTTTCCTAAGTGGTTCAAGAAATGATGGTTTTGTGAACAAGCAGATGTTTTTTTTCAGCTCGTGGTTTTGATGAAAAATCTATTGCTGCTTTTAAATTACTTATTGATTAAATTAGGATTCTTTTTTACTATACATTTTCTCTGGACAAAGCAACTATGTAGTGAGTAGCCCCCAAATATTAAAGCAACTAAGCAAACGTAAAGGAGAACATATCCCTGAAGGAGAAAGGCTTTGACAAAGATTTCTTGTCATCTTGATAATGCAGTACGTAGAGTGCTTTACAAGGTGAGGAAAAATATTCGAGAGAGATTTTGTCATGAATGTGTAAATTAAGATTATGAAAGACAAAACAGGACACACTCGCACGTAATATGATTTTTTAATCACTTTTTGTCAAGTGATGCATTGGCAGGGATAAAAGGCCCATTTATACACAACAATTATCGCTCAAAATTCGCTCAAAAGCAGTCTTTTGAGAGAGAATGGTTGTGCCAAATGTGCAGCCATCATGCAGATTTCGTTAACGATGAGCCTTATCAGTGCCGCCTGCAAAGTTCTCAGCGGGATACTGCTGGTACTATTGTTTCAGCTGGTATCCCACTTGGAGAACACAGCAGGAGTATGCAGAAGACTAGCGGTCCAGCTATGTTCTGCATACCCTGCTCGGAGCGCTCAGCTGTATACCAGCTGAGCAGTCCGAGAAGGCTACAAATGTATACAGAAGACAAGCGGCCCTGCTTGTCTTCTGCATACCCCACTCGGAGTGCTCAGCTACATACCAGCTGAGCCCTTCAAGAAGACAACAGTTGTATGCTGAAGATAGCAGTCCCGCTTGTCTTCTGCATACAGCATGAGCCTTTATTTACACACTTGTGCAAAGTGAACGCTCAAAACGGTCACTCAAACTGCCGTTTGAGCGAATTTTGAGCGATCATGGGCCGTGTAAATGCACACAACGATTATCGCTCAAAAGATGTCTGTTGAGCGAATTTTGAGCGATAATCGTTGTGTCTAAATGGGCCCTAAGGACACACATAGTTCATAAAAAGTGTGAGTACACTGCAAACTTCTTCAGTGTGACCAATTTAAAACTTTGACAAGGTTGGAACTGCGATTGGAATATCTATCTGAACACTTAAAATGAGTCTAGTAATATGGAATGAGACTTGTCACTGGGGAGTTTTGGAGTGATAGAACTCTCCATGATTAGTTGACATTGCCAGAAAGACACTCCTGCTGGGAAAATGCATTGTGTGTATGTATTAAAGTCAGTGGATAACTATTGACTTGGATGGATACAGGTGTTCCTCCAGACCACATATGAATACATGATGTTTTTCCTGGCTTGGGTTTTAAAGACAGTCAATCTCCACCTCTAAAGGTCCTTTGACTTCCAAAATGGTTCAAATGAGTGAAAGTGAATGATAATCCCTTATACAGTGAATGCGACGACTGAAGGATTTCTCATTTGAACAAGCCAACAATTATCTACCTGTATAAACAGACTGCGATCGATAAATCGTTTGGTCTAAATGAACCCTTACTATGCCCCAATAAGATGTAAATACTATTCTAAATACATAATGGTCAAAAGCATTGATAAAGGAGAGGCAAGATTATATGTCTAGATCAGGGTTGTGAAACTCATTTTCACCAATGGCCCTATCAGCATCCTTGCTGCCTTCAAAGGGCCATTTATAAGCGCTCATTCGCAGAGGCGTGTTTGTTCTCTGTATTATAAGCATATTTAGTGTGCATGTTATATGGACAGCTTAAACACTATTGATTTGCATTGGGATGATCAGACATATGTTTTTCACACGTGTATTTTATGCGTGTAATTTTTTTTTAATCGCAGCATGTCCTATTTTTGTCTGTATTACGTACTGAAATTGCCCATTAAAATCAATGGGATCGCATAAATACACAGTAAATGCACATGATATGTGTGTATTCGCTGTGTATTCACTAATGAGGGCAGGACTTGGGACCTTCTAAAGTTTTTTTGGACACATGAAAAATGCACGAAAAAAAAGAACACAACAAGGTCCAAATACACAAAGATTATGCATATTTTTGGTCAGTGAGAATGCTGCATATTTCACAGACTTAAGCTCGGTCAGATGAGTGTGGTTTACACGCTGCTAAGCAATGTGTAAACCACGCTGCTGACATGCAGGGATTATGCGTGTGAACGGGGCGGCGCCTAGCTCATTGGAGCAGCCCTGTCTTACATCCGTGGTGTGGGCAGCCTGCTTTCACCGCTCCCATAGGAGCCTATGGTAAGCACACTGTGCAGCACGCACCACGGAGCTGACAGGCGAGTCGGCACTCGCTGTCCATTCTTTTTTAGAAGCGCAGATTCTGCGCTTCTAAAAAGGGTCTGTGTGAGCGCCTCCTTAGCAACCTATTGGCAGTGAGTTAGAAGACCTCTCAAAGTGATGAGGTAGCTGGAAGAGGCACATGGACGGTATTATAGGGCTTGTAGAAAACAGTCTCCCTAGTGCCATTTGTGGATTCCTTCCACAATCTCTAGCATTCGGTGCTACTCAACAAGGAATGACAAAGTTTAGAAAAAATGTAATTAAATCTTGTTATTTGTATAGCGCCAACTTATTCTGCAGCCCTTTCAGGTAATTTTTTATTCATTACCCCCCACCAAGCAGGGTACTCATTTCACTGACCTTGTTAGGGTGCCTGCACACGGGCGGAATTTTTGCCACGGTATTTTAAGCACATTGTCTGCCCCTGACCGCAGCCGATATACTTCTATGGGGATCCGCAGTTGTCCCCAGACGGACGGATTTGCATCGCGGATTTTCATGCGCTAGAAAAAAAAAAACGTGGCATGTCCTAATTTGGGTCGGATTCTGTGCATGGAGACTCCAATACAAGTGAATGGACGCTTTTTTTCACGCAGTACATCCGCGGTGCAGCTGCGGATAAAGGCACTGGTTGCTATGACATTAGAGGATGTAGGTGTGGTAGGAGGCTGCAGGTTTTCCCGCGCGTTTTTTTCCGCAGCACATCCGCATATATCCGCGCATGATTTTTCACGAATCCGCACCTATCCGCAAGCACATTTAGGTGCCATACGCAGGTCTCCCGCGCGTGAAAATCCGCTGGCGTAATCCGGAACACTCGTGTGCAGGCGGCCTAAGGATGGAAGGCTGAGTCAACCTTGAGCCGGCTACCTGAACCATGCAGGGAATGATCTCACAACCTTTAGGTCGTGAGCGAGAGCTTAGGACTGCATTTCTGCTTCCTTAACACTCTGCGTCACACAAGGCTCAAAAAAGGTATTTCTACAACAACATACTGGTAACACATCCTGTGATGAATTCCAGCACCTATAGAGTAAATGTTGTTATGGGACAACCCCTTTAAGTCAAGTCAAAAATCCAATATTTAATTCTGCTTTACCTATTCCATGGGGGCATTTATATATTGCATGTTAAGCATGTTTCCCCAAAGCCATTCGTCGTTCTGTCAGTAATTTTAAACAATACTTTTGTGCTACATTGTCTTAAACATAAATGTTATGCTACTCAAGAGATCTAATTAGTTTTGCAATATGGAGAAATGAAGATCTCATGCACCGCTCTGCTGGTATATTAGGAATAGCTATTAATAGTGTATGTATTCGCTTGTCTAACACCTCTGTACAGGGTCTTTTCTACATTTTTAAAACGCTAGGTAAGAATTTCTAGAACATGGCTAAAGTCGTTTTGACATTGATAGGAAGGTGTAAAACATACCATAGTAAATGAAGCGGCTTCCTATTAGATAAGGTGAATTTTCACTGCCTTTTCCAGGGTACTAAATAATTGCTGAGTATGGCCAGGCTTGATATATGCACTCCAGTGGAATACTGCCAAGCAGATCTCTGATAAAATCTTTCATCATAGAACTAAATGTCACTTTTTCAGATGGTTCAGAGCTATCAGGGTGACCAACTTACCAGGATGATGATAATGAAGCCCTTTAAGCCTTAGTTTCTACCATTTCCCTGGGTTTGATTTTATAACATCGTGCTACAAAGTTATACTATTGAGTTCCTCGCCATTGGTTCTGCCTCATTTATAGCATCATAACAATGCTGAAAGTTGGATTCTGTTACCACTGTCATTACTAAAGCCAATCTATCTAACTTGTAGGACATTATTTTCCTCTGTCCCAAGCAGACAGACTATGATGACCCAGTCCGGGGATGACCTATGCCTGCCTCTACAAGTTCCATCAATGTCTGTGCAAACTAATGAGACCTTGCATATATCAACATGATCACAGGAGTTCTATCTGGCATTGTTTCATATAAGATCCTCATTTCTGGGTAAAATCCCAGTTGGAACAATAAAAAAACATGATTATTAGTATTACCATATATACTCGAGTATAAGCCTAGCTTTTCAGCACATTTTTGTTTATGCTGAAAAAGCCCCCCTCGGCTTATATTCAAGTGAGGTAAAAAAAAAAACAACAACAAAAAACCCCCCACAATACTCACCTTCCAGCCTGCATGTGTGTCCCCGGCATGATGGTCTTCCCGGCAGTGCAGCAAGCTGCTTGAGAATTCTCACCGCTGTCATCTCTCTGCTCGGCTTTGAATTCCCCCACCGTCATCGCTGTGTAGGTAAGTGCTGTGATTGGATCAAGCTCCAGCCAATCACAGCTGGCGCTTGATCATTCACAGCCATTCAGTGGATGACATCACTGAATGGCTGTGATTGGCTGGCGCTCGATCCAATCACATCACTTACTTACACAGCGCTGACAGCGGGGGAATTCAAAGCCGAGCAGAGAGATGACAGCGGTGAAAATTCTCAAGCAGCTTGCCGCACCACCTGGGAGACCATCGCTCCGCGGACACAGACGCCGGCTAGGAGGTGAGCATTGCATTTTTTCTTTAACTAGTATATACTCGAGTCAATAAGTTTTACCAGTTTTATGTGGTAAAACTTATTGACTCGGCTTTTACTCGGGTCGGCTAATACTCGAGTATATACGGTATGTATAATATTGGGTGTGATAGTTTACAACAAGATCAGTAGAGTAAAAACATGGTAATGTCATTAACCCTTTGCAATCCAATTTTGGATTCAGGGGTTCCTAGGGGGGCTTTCTCTTTCTGCCATTATACAATGGCACCATCTGCTGGCTAGAGCCAGTACTGCAGTATGGGACATGCTGGAGAGGCCCCTAACAACAGAGCGGCCAGTAATATACAGTAAGAATACCCTGCCGGACGTCTTCCGACATCGGAGCTGTACACCCTTCAATCAGAACGTCAGATAGTGGATTGGAAAGGGTCAATGAGGTCTCCTTCAAGAAGGTGCCATCACACAGCCGTAAATGTTGCAAAGTTTCTGCTCCGAAAAATTAGCAGTGAATATGCAGATAATCCACAGTGGCCAAATCTATACCTAAATGATACGGATTTTGCCACGGATTTTGTTATGAGTTTGCCATGTGGTTCAACTTTTTGCATTACAAAGTTTTTAATTTGTTGTTGAAACCCACAGCCATAAATTGACATGCTGTGAAATTAGCATCCGCAGTTTATTTAAAAAACGCTGCATATTTCATGCATAATATTTCCGCTCCATGTGGATGAGATTTCCAGATCTCGTCCGCATAGTTGCAGATTGTCAGCTGCAAATTCTGCTGCCAAAATTCCATTTACAGACTGTGTAAAGCCACCTTTAAAAAGAAGCTCATACCTGGGGCTTGAATAGATTGGCGTGATTTAGTCCAGTGATGCAGCTGTTATAATCATGGCAGCATAGCGGGACAAAACGAAAACAATGAATTCAATGGTTTCATTTTCATTAGCGGGATTCTCGCCTGTTAATAGTACGGGCGAGAAAAGATAGGACTAGTATTAACTACGTGCGGGAAAGATAGGGCAGGGCTTATCTTCATACTGTTTTTTTTTAATCTCCTACTGCTATGGGATGGAGTTTGAACGGCCCGAAAAGAAAAAAAAACATGTTCATGAGCTGATATGCTCCATAGCAGGGAGCGAAGTTGCGCAGAAGCACTGTGTTTTTGCCTTTAGGCGGCTTCATAACGCTGTATTTACGTGCAATATGCAGAGAATAGAAGTCGTGCGCAATTACTCGTGAAAAAAAATGGGCACTGAGGCTCCCAGTTAACAGCCAAATTCTTTAATGAGTGCCAGATGTGTTCTTTTCCTGCAAAGAAAAGTAGAGCATGCTGTTTTTTTTCCCTGTGATGCAATTGTGCATGCAAAATATGCGTATTTTTTCCCGGAAAAACGCGCGAATATTCACTCGTCTGACTGAGCCCTTAATCCGGCTTCACACGAGCGTGTGCACAGATACGCTCGCCTCAGCACAACCTATTTGTGCTATGAAGTTGACAAGGTTGATTTATGTGTGTGTCTCTGCATAGTACTGTATTTTTTGCGCACGCAGGTCCAGTTTACGTGCGCGACACACCCCCTCCGAGGACTTATAGTCTATTTAGCCTAATGAGGTCCAGATGTGTCTTTTTTTTCACTGAATTGTGCAGTCTATTGAGCATTTGTGCGCATATTGAGTGCCTCTTTGAGCACCTCCCATAGACTTCTATGGGGCCATTGGCACGCAAATACGCCTGGAAATTGAGCAGCACCTCATGAGAACAAATCCGTTGACATCAATGTTTTTTTTCTGCGCAATGTGCGCGTATATTTTACACGTACAAAAACATGTACAAATAGGGTCGTGTGAGTCCGGCGTTGGAAGCAGGTTTAGTATTGAAATGAATATGCAGCAAACTTGTAAAAGGGAAGTGATCACGTGATCATGGAGCGCAGTACGTGCTTCGAGTTTGACATAGTGAAGATATACCAAAGTGTAAAGCAATGAATGGCGCAGTACATTGCTGCAGAGCTTACCAGCAGAGATCCAGCTGACTGCATTACATCTACTATATAGTGAAGACCCTTTCTGTAACGAGTGTCACCAATCCTAGTCTTCATTATAACACTTCAAATGAGAAGCTGTTACAGTGAGGTGCCAAAATTATCTCCCCTATGTGGCACCAGCAGCGGGATCCTCTACTCCTCGCCTCCTGCGGAGCTCATCTCCGAGAACAATCACAGTCTTATCTTACAGCACAGAAAACATACGGCCATAGCATCACATAATACTAGGAGTTTACACTGAGCTCCTTCCCTCCTGATCACAGTCTGGGGGCTTCCCGGGAGAGGAGCACATTGTAACAAATCATTCCTGGTTTGTAATGGTAACTAAAGCTACTCTACTACGTGAAATTTTTTTTAAAGGAGTTATCTGGAATAAAAAAAGTTCCAGCGCCCCTCTTGCCTTGAAGTGTTACTCATCCCATAGCTCAGACTCACTTCAGTGATTTTTATAACAAAAAAAGGCCATATTTTTTAATCGTATATTATCTATTTATTATGGTTACTATATAAAGCTGTTTTATCTACTCTTTAACCCCTAGGGTGCATTCAGACGACCGTATATCGGCCGGGTATTCATGCCCAGCCGATATATGACGTCTCTCTCTCTGCAGGGGGAGGAGGCTAGAAGAGCCGGGAGCAGTGCTCTAAGCTCCCACCCCCTCTCCGCCGCTCTGCACTATACTTGTGTCTTCTTTTGTGGCAGAGGAGCCTGCAGAGCATGGGTGCAACTGATACTTCTGTACCCACTATGGCCAAAGATGGCAGCAAACCAGTCTTCAGGTGAAATTGCCTTGATCGCCTGGGCCGAATGGAGAACAAAAGTAGAAAAAATATTATTCTGCCTGCATCTGTTGCCTTTAAGATGTTGTCCCAGCCCTGGTTACTGGTGATCAGTAATGACATCTGAAACTATAGCTTGTAACAGAACAGTACTCACTCACAGATGTGTGGTTTTAACAACTACTGCTACTATCTGAGAAATGTGCCGCAATGCTTGTTAAGGCCATTTACGCAGGATGATGGTCAGTCTCAGATGCACTTGACAGTCGTCCCAGCGGTAATCACTTCTGTGCTTTTACACAGGACCAATTATTGCTCAATGAATAGAGGTGGAGCGGGCCAGAGATCTCTTCCAGAAGACCATCTTCATTCACAGTAAACAGGCAGTCACTCATAGATGAACAACTGCCTGTTTACACAGAACGACTGTCATTCAGCTTTTATGCGTGCAGAAACTGAACAACGAACAATAAGCGAACAGATTATTGTTAATCTTTCAGTTGCTGCAAGCATTTACATTGAACAATTATTGGTCAGATTTCTGTAACATAGCGAGAATCTGAATGATTACAATCATTCCATATAAAAGGGCCCTTAACCTTAACCCTTTGCAATCCAATTTTTTATTCAGGGTTTCCTAGGGGTTTTTTCTCTTTCTGCCATTATACAATGGCGCCATCTGCTGGCTAGAGCCAGTACTTTGGTATTGGACATGCTGGAGAGGCCCCTGACAACAGAGCGGCCAGTAATATACAGTAAGAATAGCCTGCTGGACGTCTTCTGACATCAGAAGCTGTGCAGCCTTCAATCAGAATGTCTTTAGACAGTGGATTGGAAAGGGTTAATCCTGGGAGGACACAGAACTCAGCAGCATAATACAACGAAAGATCAACTGGGGATCAAGGTCCAAGTGACCCATGTGGATTTAGGGCTTAGTCACACGGGCGCATCGGCACCCGTACACAGGTGCTGATGCGCTCATGTGACTGGGCCATTACTGCACGAGGAAGACGGACGCACTTCAGGACGGATGACTCCTTGTAGCGCCGAAGAAAGAACACATGACCGGCAATGAAGAGGGTCACATGTTCTTTCTTCTGTCGGTGCGGAGATTCGTCCGCATCTGCAGTGCGGCCGTCTTTTAGTGCAGTAACACGGGCGGCGATGCGCCCCTGTGTGACTAAGCCCTTATGTTGCAAAATAAAAAACTGTTTTGATTAAACTGAAGATGAATTGGCTGAGTATTATCACCAAACCCAGATTAACAGATACATCTCTGCAGTATATTATTGTTTTCATGTCAAATTGAATCATATTAATGACAATAACAATGATAATACTACTAATGGTGATTATAATGATAATAGTAAGACTCATTGTGTGCATTACATCTGAGCCTTTCATCATCAGAATACAACAAGAAGATTTCCCGACTTCTACAATACCTCCAACAGAAGAATCTGACATTGCCCATTGTGATGGCTCTGTAAAGGGAAGAATAGTCAGCTGCTCTTTCAAATAAAGTTTAAAAAAAGGCTATGAGGAGGTAAAAGGACAATCTCTTGGATGTCATTGAGTGAATGAAGCCCTATGGATTTTTTAAATCAAATTACTTTTTTTCAAAAAACATTTTTTTTTACAAAGCATTCGAAAGACACAGCACTGCAGTGGGGGATTGGGCAACTTTTTATAAAGAATGGTCATACTTAAATAGCCACAAACAAGTAAAAAAATTGTTGGCAATTTAACCTATTGCATTTGGGAACACAAAGGCAATCAAAGAGCATAAATAACAAAATAGGCAAAATGCAGATTGAACAGGGAGTATTTGTGAAGGACTGGAACTACAGTTGAGCGAACGTACTCTGTCGAGCTTGATGCTCGTTCGAGTATTAGCGTACTTGATGGTGCTTGTTACTTGAACGAGCATCACGCCGTGTTCGACCCCGCTCCAGTTTTTGGCTCCTCCCCGCTGTGACGTGCCTGATTTGGCCCCTCCCCGCCGCGACGCAGTGCGTGCTTCAATGGCAAATTTTTGGGCTGGCAGGCAGGGGAAAAAGAGAGAGAGAACACACGAACCAAGAAAAAAAAAAGAAGCTCGGGACCCAGCGTCCCACATACAAAAATGCTCGAGTCTCCCATTGTAGCCGATGGGGTTCATTACTCGAGTAGAGTTCTCGAATTTTCCGAAAAGCTCGACTCGAATAACGCGGACCCGAGCCTTTGGGTGCTCGCTCATCTCTAACTGGAACACTTATGATTGTCCATAAAAGTCCATAGTAAAGGGTTAAAGGGGGAGAAGGTATTGTCTTGATAGACTGAGTCCATATTTTACAGCAAGCCTAAAGAGGTTTAATGAGAAAAACTGGTGTGATACATATACATTAGATTATGGAGTTTGTCAGGATCCAGGAAACCCGTTTACTGCACACCTCACAAACATTCTCATGTCATTCTGATTCCCACCTAACGAATTCTTCAAGGCGAAAGATTTATTTGATTTTATCAGTCCACATTGGGTTGTCACGTGGGTCTTTACTCCACCATCTGCGTAGAACCAGAGGTTTTGCAGCCATATGTTTAGAGAGTGAACAGAGTTTTGAGGATAAATTCTGAAGGACTCTTTGAGGTGATAAGGATAATGTAGTTGGGCAAATGGTGTTAATATGGTATTCAACTTCTTTCCAAAACTAGAAAATTGCAGGACAGTCCCATTATAGGTGGAGAAGAGAGCCCGGGCAATGACCACATCTCCAGCGTGCATTGAGGAGTTGTCTTGTTAGTGGACAACAACCCTTTAATAGGGCTGACTGTAGTAAAACAACAAGCTGAGCAGCGCTTACCCCTCCAGATTCCAACGCTGGAGCCCTGCTGTGGTTCGGGCATTTGTTGTAACATCTGATGGTATCAGAAGTTAAATGAGTGCTATAGCCAATCAGAGGCTACAACATCACCCTCCTGAACTCCTGGCACATGGCGCTCAGGATATGAGCACTGATGGCAGGAGAATGAGCAGTGACTCTGCAGTCTCTGATTGGCTGTAGTGGTCACCTGACTTTTAATACCGTCAGCTGTCACAAAAAATCCTGGGACCACAGCGGGGCTGCAGCACTGGATTCTGGAGATGGTGAAGAGGTAAGTACTGCTGAGTTTGTTGTTTTACTACAGTCAGCCTTATTGAAGAGCTGTTATCCAGTAACTGCACAACCCCTTAAAATGAACCTAGAAAGCATTTTTGCAATCATATCTGGAGAATGATACCATCTGATTAATATTTTATAAGCGTTTTCCTGAGTGCTTATACACCTAGAGAAATTGTGTGATCTTCTCAAAATCTGTTTCACTTCAAAGGGAGCAAAAGTGATATTTAAATTTCTTCTCCAGAAAGTCACATTTATTAGATAAATTTGTAACTTTACAATTTTTTCGTAGAGTTTAGGAAAGGCCAATGACGAAACTATATGATTTTTTAAGAGTTCTGCTACTAGGGTTATTATCAAAGAGGAGCAGATATTCATAGGGTCACTGAATTGGGCATTAGTAAGGTAGGAAACCCCATGGATATATTTTTTACATACACTAGAAGGTTTTGCTGGTGTATACGCTAAATACAGGGCTCAGACGCAATGTGGACAGGACCTTGTAATATTTATTTTGTGAATTTTTGTATAGTGTTCCAAGCACTTGGTAACATTAGAAAACTCAAATGTATAAACTGGCTGCAGGTTCATTAGAGATCTGAGACATACAGTTAGAACGTGAAAGGAAATTCTTAATGCTAAATGACTTACATTGCCTCTCATTCTTATCGAATCTGACACGTGTAGTTAAGGCACAGTGAATTATCATGACATCCTATTCAAGCACACAGAATACTGCAGGTACTCAGGCGTATTTCAATCTATGGAGCAATAGTAGCAATAATTAAGTTAGATGTAATGGATTTGTTCCGGAAAATAGGGTAGGAAAACTACCCAAATTGCAATATATTCCCCTATTACTCAAGCGCTATTGTGTTCCCTACCACCCTTATCTTCACCATATATAGCAGCTATATTAGTTTAGCTATAATGTTAAAGCTATAACAGACACTAACATTATGTCTTTCCCATAGGCTGCTTCCAAACGCAGTTTTACATTTCTACATTTTTTAAAAAAATAAGGGTTAAACAAATCAGCAAAATCCATGCAGACTCTAACAAGCATTTCGAAAGTTCCTATAAACATCAAAACACAGAATTTTCTTATCACTACTACTAATACATACGATTCATAAATTACTATTATTAAGTACTTTTCCCACTATTGAGAAATTAATAAATAATTCCTCCTCATGTAACCTCAGATTTCCACTTATACCACTGAGCCATATTACAGGTTTTGATAAATTGATGGATAGATTGATTACAGGTACAAGGAAGGTTGCTACAATGTTTCTTTTCATGATATAATGTATCTTGCCATTTGTTTAGAAAATAGTTTGCTTTGAAAGCCAAACATTAGTCAGAATTGGAACAGGCTTGTTTCGCTAGAGTTTAAGCGATAGTCTCATCAAGACAATCACCTTTCAATTGAGGTGTAGCTAAAAAAGAGGCCCCTCTGATACCCTGTTTCCCTGAAAATAAGACATAGCATTATTTTTCAGAATTGTTGAGGATGCAAAATGATTTTTCAGGCTTTTTGAGGATGCTTGAAATATAAGCCCTACTCCAAAATTAAGCCCTGCTAACAGTTAATTAAAAAAGTCAATTTAAATAGTGTCGAGGCAGCTATACATGTAAAAAAATTAAACCTTTTTGAACAAAAATTAATATAAGACACTGTCTTATTTTCGGGGAAACACGGTACATAGGAAGACACCAGTATTATAAATGGCAAGTGTGCGCAAAAAAAACATGCACCGATGCTCTCAGCCATTGAAATGGACAATAGTTTCATGACTTCAAAATGTTCTATTTCCCTGCGCAAAAAAATAGAATATGCTGATTTTATGTGATGGAATTGCGCACACATAATACGATTGTGAAAGAACCCATTGAAATCAATGGGTTCTATTTACTGCGTATTGGAAATACGGTCATGTGAATTCAGCCTAAGGACTGCAATTTCTCATTAGATCAATACAATACTATATCACGACATGTTAGCAGAACTCTTGACAGGCTGCAATTCTTAACACAACCACTGGGAGGCCACAACAGACACATACAGAGATCTCGTGACAGAGTATCACAAAATTATGTTGTTCAGAAAAGTTGGTTCCCTCATGACTAGAGATGAGCGAGCATACCCGCTAAGGTCAATTACTCGAGCGAGCATTGCCCTTAGCGAGTACCTGCCTGCTTGGAAGAAAAGGTTCGGCTGCCGGCGGCGGGGGAGAGTGGGGAGGAACGGAGGGGAGATCTCTCTCTTCCTCTCTCCGCCCCGCTCCCACCTGCTCATTGCCGCAACTCACCTCTCACCCGCGCCGGCAGCTGAACCTTTTCTTCCGAGCGGGCAGGTACTCGCTAAGGGCAATGCTCGCTCGAGTAATTGCCCTTAGCGAATATGCTCGCTCATCTCTACTCATGACACACATGTCTGAACATATCCAGCCATGAAAAAAGCTAAAGTAAATGGATATCACAGACTGATGGTCTCCTGCTAAGTACCCATTCTACTAGCCAGAGCAGACCTGGATTGTCCAAGTATTATATGGTCAGCCTTTTTGATAAGGCAACAAACATAAACTTGCAAACATAATCTCCCTCTTATTCTCCAAGTCAAATTCACAATCTGGATTCTATCACTGCTCTTTAGCTAACTTTATATGGGCGAGTGTGATATGGGGCGTGAATCATGGCCCCATATTGCTCTCCCCACCTTGTGAAAACAGCCTCACATCACTTCGGGAATGCATGAATGTAAGGTTCACTGAGTTTTTCCCATTGTTTTAAATCCACAAAGTGATGTGAGGTGGTTTTGACAAAAAAAAAAAATCCTTGCATCCGCCGGGAATTCACATGGCGGGGAGCGCGATATGGGTCTGTGATTCATGGCCCCATATTGTACTCGCCCGTGTGAAGTTAGCCTCAGAAAAAATGCAGAGTGCTGCATAGGGTGGCAGAAATAGTGCTCATTTCATGTTGCTGTGATATGCCACAATACCCATTTCAGGATGAAATATATCCCTGCCTGGAAGAAGCTGCAGGTTCCAATAGCTCAATTGCTGAGATAAACCATATGGTGTCCCCAGCGTGGAATGTATGAGTAAACAACTGGAGAAATCAACACCATGCACCAGTCCAAAGGGATTTCATCTTGACTAATGAAAAAGCAGATTAAAGCTAGAGCTACACAGCAATTTGGGCCACGATGTGTGTCGCACTACCCAAACCACTGCGTAATACAGCAACATTGTTCTGCTATTGAACTCAATGGTGTCACAGTGTGAATAGCAGGTTGCCCCTGATTGCTGCGATGTTGGGGTTGCAAAAAAAAAAAACTGTATTGGAAATATTAAAAAATTGTTAAAAATATTTCCATAAAGCTATAAAGAATTAATGAAACAATACATTATTCATATACATTCTCTAAAGAGCCATTCAAATCCAACTGGGCATGTTTATTAACGCTTTCCAATCCACTGTCTGACCTCTGAAGACATTATGATTTAAGGCTGTACAGCTCCGATGTCGAAAGACGTCCATTGGGGTTCTCTTACTGTATATTGCCAGCCTCTCTGCTGTCGGAGCCTATCCAACGTGTCACCTCATGCAGTACTGGCTTTAGCCAGCATATAGCGCCGTTGTATAACGGCTGAAAAAGACTAAGTCCCCTAGAAAAGCCAGGATACAAATTGGATTGGAAAGGGTTAATCTAGGTATATCTAGAACATTTCTCTTTTAGCTCAAAGCCTATTAGAGGAGTCTTGGATATGTTCTATAAGAGTTATTTTAGAAAAACCACAATTGAGCATACAATAGAAGTGTCATTTCAGAACACTATGTTAATAAAAGGTAAAGCATGAAGCATAGTTCAGAAATGTGGAAACGTAGAACAATTCACTGCTGACTGTCACTCCAACATTTGAAAACAATATCGTTCCACTTAAAGCGGCCTCTAAAAGGCTTACTGTAGCAGTCTAATTATGAGGTAATATTTTCTGGAGTTTAGTTGGGGCTACAAAACTTTTTTTTTCTTTTTCTGTTTTTCCTCCCCATATTCAAAAAATTATAGCTTTTTTATTTGTCCATCGGTGTAGATATTTAAGGCTTGTATTTTGTGGGACAAGTTGTATTTTTTAATACACCATATAATGTACTAAGAGAATAAAAAAAAAAATCTTAAGTGGCGTGAAATAGAAAAAAATAACACACTGAGCTGCAATACCAGGCATAGCCACTATACAATGTACAGCACTGTGCCTGGTATGGACTGAAGTACCACTGTTACTTTAATTAGCTGATAGGTGGTCATTCCTGATCAACCATTGATTCCCTATTCTAGGTCATTAATAGTGTAGTCCTGGAAATCCCCTTTGAGAGAAACTGTGTTCATAATGATATTTTTTATTAAGCAGGTTTGAATGATTAATATTGATGTGTTTAAACAACTACAATGTAAAAAAAGACCTATTCCCATTCCTTGCAATTGACAGTCATAGTAGAAATCAAATATATTTATTAAATGAAGCCCTGCAAATTGTATCATCCACAATGTCTGTAGAGAGTTAACTTGGAAGTCCATCATTATTGCAAATGCTTTCAATTTCATCTTAACACAATATGGAAGCACATTTGTCCTACAGAAGGATACGCTCAGTATTGAAGTCCCATAAAAACATGGAACGTGAGTGTCTTTCTCTAATGGACTAAGATGCTCCAGGCTTAGCTATCCAATTTTACCGGCATGCAATGCTACAGGGCAGCATAGTAATTAACTGATCTGTAACACATACTAATGCTGCATTAGCAACATATAGTATAGCCATCATCTTGACACAGAGGAATAAAATATCCGCCGAGACATATCTGATAAAAGTATGAACTAGTAAGTTTATGTGGAAAGTTACAAATATAATGTTCTCGGAAAAGCTGTTATAGGCTAAAAAGTGTTGCACTTTTCTAATATATCTTCTTTATGCTAACTATCTAGAAGATTAATTGGTCATGCTCTAAAAGGCCCCAGAGCCCCAGCTGAAGACAACCCCATTTGAAACCAATTGCTAATCTGGCAACAATTCCTATTGAGTTAATTCACAAGCAACGTATTTGTTATAGCAGAAGTTGCATTAGTAAACTTAAGCACTAGACATGTCAATTTATTTTACCAATTCATATAATCTTAGAGAAGCTCTTTAACGTCTGAAAGTCTATTACACCATCTTATCACTCTCCTTCAAATTAGTTACTATGCAAAAAGGAACAGGTAAACTCCGAGTCCTCATCTACCAGTATGATTATACAGTAAAACTGTATCTAAGAGGACTTGCCAATGGTTTAAAGTCAGAAGGGCTGGCTGCATAGCTTTACCATGGTCCTGTTGGCAATATATCTGTTTTATTTTCCACACCTCCATTCTCTCAGATGGGCTATTCCTATGAAAGGCTCCCGATGCTGTCAAACAGGTGGTGCCCAATGCTGACTGTCAGTGGATGACATCAGACTTGACTGACCACACTGGGAGTAAGGCTTAAGTAGAGCCCATCCAAGTGAGGCAAATATGGAAAAAGAACATGGAAAAAGTCAGAGGGACTTTACACTACTTTAACCCTTTGCAATCCAATTTTGGATTCAGGGTTTCCTAGGGCTTTTTCTCTTTCTGCCATTATACAATGGCGCCATCTGCTGGCTAGAGCCAGTACTGCGGTATGGGACATGTTGGAGAGGCCCCCAACAACAGAGTGGCCAGTAATCTATAGTAAGAATACCCTGCCGGACGTGTTCCGACATCAGAGCTGTACAGCCTTTAATCAGAATGTCTGAAGACGTCAGGCAGTGGATTGGAAAGGGCTAAGTAAACAAATATCCAAGAAAAAACACCCAAAGATGGCATTTTTCATATTTTAAAAATTTACAAAGATTTCTAATGTTCTGTTTCCACTTTGTCATTATGGGATACTGAGTGCAAAATGATGGCGGGAAACTTGAATCGTTTTTCATTGACAGTGTGGTTTACAATAATGATACAATAAGCCGCCTTTTGAGGAATATTGTTACAATAATCATCCTAATACAACATGTCAAAACCCAACCACTCAGAATTTGAGTATATTCATAAATTTAGGAAATAACTATACATGGGTAGCCTTAAGGAAATAACTGACAAAATGATCTGGGAAATTCCATAGATGGAACACAAGGTCCCAAACACACGGCTCTAGTGCAGCCAAAACACTATTGCTAATAGGGTGCATTACCTTAGACTTTACCAATGACCTCTACAATTTAAATACATTATCATAATAAAGATATTCTAACAATAAAAAGCTCTACAATTCTTTCACGTTTTTTTTCTTTTTTAAGAATATATTGAGAAAAAAGTAGAATATGGGACATAAAGAAGGAAATACTCAGGATTGCTTTATTTTCCATAATACTAATTTCAGTCAAACTGAATAAAATATGTTGTGCCATGTCTAAAAAGAAAAAGAAAAGAACCATCTGGATAAACCCTAAGGATGCAAGCAAATAGGTGAGATATGGGAAGATTAATGGCTCATTCATGTAGCTCTTACAGGGAACTTAAATGCTGGGGGTAAATTAGCAAAACAATTAGTGGATTGAACAATGGACTTCATGTATCAAAGCTGTTTCAGAATCCTTCTCCCTGGATTTGGGCAATACTTTGTGCATGTTATCACAATGTTTTCCAATATACACAAGCTGGCTATTCACATTATATGATAGGCAGCCAAACCTGCTTATTTCTAATGTGTACGGGCGCGATCTGACTATACTCTAACGGCAGAGTAACAAAGGATCAGCCATGCTCATTCTAATGAAATGAAGATGCACTCTTACTCAAATGAAGCAAGGATATTTTTCAGAGAGTCAGGAGAGAGCTGTTGGATGAAGGTTTGTGCATGGACACCTTAAGGCCCAATGCACACGGGCATATTTGCATTGTGGAATCCGGAGCGGGCGTCCACCTCTGGATTCCGCAGCAAATACTCTCCATAGACATGCTATAGAAAGGGAAAATCATA
This sequence comes from Eleutherodactylus coqui, assembly GCF_035609145.1. NCBI lineage: Eukaryota > Metazoa > Chordata > Amphibia > Anura > Eleutherodactylidae > Eleutherodactylus > Eleutherodactylus coqui. Next base: position 132,614,160 of record NC_089843.1, on the reverse strand, counting down.
GCATATTCTATTTCATCGCGGATTCTGCGCGGACAGCTTCCATTGACTTCAATCTGATCTGCGGCCTGTCATCTGCGGTGTCATCTGTACTGCGCATGTGCGACTGCGCAACGTCTACACATCTGCAGCACAGACGTGAAAAAAATCTGAATAGGTCCGCATGGGTCACCGGCCAGACACTGGTTTGGATACCGCTGCGGGATCCCGCATGCGGAAACTAACCCGGCCCTGTACATTCGGCCTAAAGTTTCAATATTATTCCTATATTTTACAGAAGACACAGACTGAAGCAGTAGTACACAGCCTTCCCTCCATGCATACACATATTAAACACATCACAGCAGTTTACATACAATTGGTCCAGAAAGTCTTTAGACCCTTTCACTTTTTTTAAATTTTATGTAGTGGCCTTGTGCTAATTGAAAAAAAATCCAAGTTTTCCCCCATCTTTTTGCACTCAATATTCTACAATGATAAAGTGAAAACAGAACGAAGGGAGTTTTTGTAAATTAAAAAAAAAATGAAAAACTAACATTTTACATCGTATAACTCTCTGGTATGACACTTGAAATTTAGCTCCGGGGGTCTCCCATTTCTTTTGATCATCTTTCAGATATTTCTACGCCTTGATTGGAGTCCACTTGTGGTAAATTCAGTTGACTGGACACAATTTTAAGTCACACCCCTGTCTATATAAGGTCTCACGGCTCACAATGTATAGCAAAGTCAAAAACAAGCCATGAGAAGGAAAAAAGTGCATGTAGAGCTGTAGAGACAGAATTGTGTGGAGTCGCAGCTCTGGAGAAGACTACAAAAGGATTTCTGCCATACTGAAAGCCTGTGTAAGTCTTAAATGGAAGAAGTTTAGAAAAACTAGGACCCTGCCTAGGGCTAGCCGACCCACCAAACTAAGTAATCGTGGGAGAAGGGCCTAGGTGAGAGAGGTGACCAAGAACCCAATGATCACTCAGGCTAAGCTCCAAAGATCCTGTGTCCAGATGGGAGAAACTTCCAGAAGGTCAATCATAACTGTAGCACTCTGCCAATCTTGGCTTTATGGCAGAATATCCAGAAAGAAGACTCTGCTCAGTAAAACACAGATGAAAGCCCAGCTGAAGTTAGACAAAAAGCACCTAAAGGACTCTCGGACTGTGAGGAGCAGGATTATCTGGTCTGATGAGATTGAACTTTTTGGCTTTAATTTTAAGAGTCACATCTGGAAGAAACAAGGCTCTGCTCATCACCTGATCAATATCATCTCTACAGTGAACCATGGTGGTAGCAACATGATGCTGTGGGGGTATTTTTCTGTAGCAGACTGGTCACGGTTGACAGAAAGCTGAATAGAACAAAGTACAGAGATATTCTTAATGAAAACCTGATCCAGGATGCAAGGGACCTCAGACTGGGCAGAAGGTTCACCTTCCAACAAGACAATGACCTTAAGCACACAGCTATGGCAACATCGGAGTGGCTTAGAGACAACTCTCTGAATGTCTCCGAGTGGCTGAGCTAGAGCCTTGACTTGAACCCAAACGAACATCTCTAAACAGACCAGAAAATGGCTATCCACAGATGGTCCCTATCCAAGCTGACAGCTTAAGAGGATCTGCAGAGAAGAATGGCAGAAAATACCCAAATCCAGGTGTGCAAATCTTGTCCAAGAAGACTGGAGGCTGTAATCGCTGCCAAAGGTGCTTCAACAAAGTACTGAGTAGAGGGTCTGAAAACCTATGTCAATGCAAAATGTACAAAGTTCTCTACCATTCTGTTTTCACTTCATCATTATGGGGTATTGAGTGTAAAATGATGGGGGAAAAAACATTAACTTTTTTTATTAATTTGCACAAGGCCACAACATAACAAAATGTAAAAAAGTGAATGGGCTGAAGACTTTCCGAACTCACTGTATATCTGGAGCCACTATTTTGCTGGTTGATAATGGAACCAGCCAAGCCTATTACTAGAAATTAGATTTTCCTACATTAATTACTGTACACTATATACTGTAAAAACCTTATTAGCCAGAATGCAAATCATCAAGGCAAGCTCTTGGCAATCAAGGATCTGGCAGAGAATGCTAGAATGTTTCAGCTCTGAAGTCTGCAGGATTATTAATAATGGGGGTTGTCCAGCAGAACATGAAAAAAAACACAGTGTCTCATTGCAAAGTAATAAATATAATAAAGCAAGGTATACTTACCTGTTGAGCATCTCTGTCACTTTGTTTCTCTTGGTCCCCCCTCACTTCCAGTACCTCTGATCTCCACTCACTATCAGGTCGAGCTGTCATGTGTCCGTCTAAGCATGTGACTGATTCAACCAATCATTGGCCTTAATGTAGTACCACTGAGGCCAGTAATTGTCTGAAGCGGATATGCACTTAGATAGGCACGCGACCCCTTAAACTAGAGGTGAACATAGACCAGGGTGGGTGAAGCAGTTAGGGTACACAACAGGTGATTATTCCTTGCTTTTTATCCTCTAAGTCTGAATTTTTAAACAAAAAATGTTCAGCCAGACGACCCCTTAAATGGAACATTTGAATACAACACAGGCTATAACTCTGGATCAATACAAGATGAGTAAAGGTCCCCATAGACAATAGCGAAAAGTTGTCCGAACCGACTGATGTTGGTTGGACCAGACAACTCTCCTATGAGCATATGGGCCATCCCAAATAGAAAGAATTGCACATGTCAAATTTCGTCAGTGATCCTTTTGTTCCCTCCATGATTAAGCTGCCACCAAAGATGTCTGGCTGAAGCTTTCTCTGTTGGAAAACACATGAACAATGAGTCAAACCGAATGTTCATGTGTTTGGGAGGTTGAGAGATATAGCTGTTGGCTGAAGTGTATGCTCTGGAGTGTTGGTATACACTCACATCATGAGGTACTGTACTACAAATCAAATCTGGTGCCAGAAGGAGTCCGGAATTATTGCATGCTGGCTTCCTCCTCCACCAGTTATGGTGGCAGAGTCTTCACTATAGTTACTCACACAGTAGCTAGGTGGCAGAGCTAGGAAGCCTGCGTCAAATATATCGGACTTCTTCTCCTGGCACTAATTCAATGCTTTTTCTCCAGCAAAATAGATACCAAAAACCAAAACTAAGATTGAAATTCAGATTTTACTTTTAGGCCCCATCACCCTGCCCCAATACAAACTGTAGAATAGTGCTCAAATGGAAAGAAAAAAAAACTCTACCATGTTTCTGGATAAGCATTTTAAGTTAAAAAATTAATGGAGTGTCCATAATCTCTGCATTCATTCTATCAGAGTACACTTTATCTTACATCAAATTAAAGGGAATAAACTTTTAACCTGCCATGTAATGTAACTAAGTAGGACAGTTCATTCAAGTGTTCACAGGAAAGGAATGAAGCCTAGTCACTGTACCATGAGCTCAGACAAAGGCATATCTAGCGTGAGATGTACATTATATGACATGACAGTGTTGGCCATCTTTGTAAATTAAAACATTGTGAAAAACAATACATCGGAATATGACTAAAATGTTTGCTCTAGTAATTCTCTTTGGCCTCAATGCTACTCATAGGGATGCAGGAACATCTCTTGCTGTTTTGCCAAAGGCATTTTGTTAGAACCCTACTGTGATGGTTTTACCTCCACCATTATCCTTATTTTCTGCTTCATTTCACCGTATCCACTTCTTAACCTTCTTCTGTAAGTTTTCTTAAAGGGATTGTCTCCTTACGACAATCGCTTTTTAAAATGAAGCTGATCACCTCAGCTTCTGAAAATCCCTGTGAAAAGCCGGGGAAATTGTGGATGAAACAGTGACTGCTGTATGAAAAATGTGGTATTACGTGCCAGCTGTTTATTTAATGGCCAATTATATGATTTATGGACTGGTTGGACACATTAAAGGGAGAGCTGTTAGTTGCCAGTGGCTAATAGAGGAAGGTTTGCAGTAGGGGACCTCTCTCTAGGATGTCCTTCTAGGGCATAAAGATGTACTGTCTAAGAGATAGGTCCTTTAATGTAAGAACATACACATAGTAGTCTATACATACAGGATGTGCCCATTGATCTTTATCATCATAGCAACCTACCCAGAAGCAATGATTATGTCCTAAAAAGATGAGTATATACACTCTTACCACAAACGCAGATAGCACAAAATAGTATAAGGAAATGTAAATGGGAACACAGGGAACTAGCCCTAAGCTACTAATAAGAGGGGACCCTACCTATAAGTGGGGTAAGCGCCCTGATAAGGGCAGCACCACGTTAGAAACATGGAGTGATCCTGAATTTCACTAGATGGTGACAGGGAATGTAGCAAATGGTTAGATGTAACACAGATGTAGAAACCATAAAGTTATAGCTGAAGATGTTATAACATCCCAGATAAAATGGTAATCACGAGGGAAACATATCTTAACTAATATGGAGCCCAGAATCGGGAACCACCACTTGGAGCAGAAATCCAATCAGAATGAATGTCTTCAGACAGGACCCAGATAGAAGACCAGCAAGAGTCAGACCAGAGAATAACCAGTGTCCTCTGTGAGGAAGAGCTGGAATAAATGTACACAAACTAATGGCGATTGGCTAGCTTGACTGTCCAACCCAGTTTGCCAACCCATCTGCACTTCGTCAGTGCCCAGCACCAAAATAACAGTGAGCCTGCACCAACAAGTGAGTCACATGAGCCAGGACTGATGCCGTGACATCACCCCTATTCCATTCCGAAGTTACGGCTGCTGCGCCATGACATTCCCAATAGACTTTATACTATGTGGTTGTCCATCCCTGATGCTGCAATTCCCAATAGTCACACAAAGTATCCAAATTTAAAAATGTAATATACTGCATAGAAAGAGCATATCTAGTAACCCATATAGAGCGTACATTGTAGTATAACAATACGTTTAAACTAATTCCTTTACTACCGTTCAGTCAAACATATATTCTCTTATTTTAGTATGCAACTTTTAATGTATTTTTAAACTTTTATACTATCGAACCATGCCTATTGTTGTCACCATTTTTTCACTGAAAGTACCTAAATATGCTAATACATACACATATATTTTGTGTACTTGTCTATGTAAAAGTTCATTGTAGTACGCTTTAACCCTTTAATAACCATCAATACGCCTTTCTGAGGCAGTCATTAGGGGATCTTATTTTACAGCACCATAGAATACGTAGTACACAGGTGTCCCATGCTACCCTAAAGGGATGTTTGGCTGTCTAATGATAGCGTAGCTCCTGATCTAATGGGCAAAATTGAAGGAACCTTCCATCATGGCCATTTAATGCTTCGGGTGACCACGGCATGAATTGTTGCCAATCATCAAGAAATTCCTGGACAGGCCGTGAAACTAGGGCACTTTTTTCCAGTGTCTATAAAAACAAAATAGATGATTTTTTTGAGGCTGGTGGTACTCGAGCAGGTTTTTATGCATGCAATTATTGTTGTTTTACGGCTCACAGTAAATGCTGGTAATGAGTTCATATCATTATCTCACCTATAAACATGTATCACTTATATTCTCAGGCTTTCTTTATGGTTCCCAAATGTGCCAGTATAAAATGTTGGCTGTCTGTGATTTTTTGATACGTTGTCCAAAAAAAAAGAAAACATCAGGTTGACAACCCTGATGGCACAATTAAAGGGGGCTTCCCTCTTGGACTGAGTCACTGAATTCACAGGTGATATTGTATATCCTGGAGACTAGAGAGGACCCAAGGACTGGAAATCAGGATGTCACGATGATGACTTGCTATGACTTTAAAATAAAATCATAGAACAGTAAAAAAACTAAATTAACTTTGAAAAAAGTCTGTAAAAATAATTATACAGTTTACAGTAGTATATAAGGTTCCCAAACAGTGCAAAAAAATGTCTCCAGCATAAAATAAAGCCATGTGAATGAAAATATAAAAAGTTATGTCCGCTAAAATGTAGAAAGGCAAAACCAAAAAACTTAAGGGCCAAAAAGGTCTTGTCATTGAGGGTTAAACTGAGTAAGGGCGAAGTCAGACGAGCGTTTGTTTGTGAACCATTATTTTCGTATTTCTTTGCACCTGCAAAATGGTAGGTACTAGAGATGAGCGAACGTACTCATTTAGGCCTTAGTCAGACGGGCGTTTTTTAGCGCGATTTGCGCATCGCATGTCGCATGCGCATGCGCAAATCGCGTGACCGGCGGTGAAAAATCGCGGGAAAAATCTGCACCTAGCCGCGTTAATTGTCGCAGCAAAACGCCCGTCTGATCGGAGAAAAATCGCCGTGCGCATCAAAATGCGCATGAAACTTAGACTGACCGGCGAAAAAAATGATTTTGGTGCGCACATAAAACGCAGAACGCAGATAGGCGCGATCTGCGAATCGTCGTGTCCTATAATTTTTCGCATATCCGCGTAAAAAGTGGACATGTGACCGAACCATTGGTTCTATATATGCGCAAATCGCATGCGCATGCGCAAATCGCGCGAAAAAATGCCGTCTGACTAAGGCCTTAGGGCGATTTCGCAATCGAGCACCGCTTTTTTCGAGTAACTGACTACTCGGGCAAAAAGATTCGGGGGGCACCGGGGGTGAGCGGGGGGTTGCAGAGGGGAGTGGGGGGGGGGGGGAGAGAGAGAGAGCTCCCCCCTGTTCCCCACTGCTACCCCCCGCTCCACCACGCCACCCCCCGGCGCCCCTGAATCTTTTCGCCCGAGTAGTCAGTTACTCAAAAAAAGCGGTGCTCGATTGCGAAATCGCCCTAAACGAGTACGTTCGCTCATCTCTAGTAGGTACCCAACTTTCCCAGATTAAGATTAAACCACCTGGTATTAGCGTTAGGACCCATCTGAGAGCTTGGTCACCTGGATTTTGGTAGATGGGCCAGTATGATTTGATTAAATTATATATCAAGAACCTTGCATTATTTAATGTGGTTAGAGTATGTATTATAGGTATGTATACTTCTAATATTAAAGGGGTTCTGACATTAAAAAAAAAAAAATTTACTCATCTTGCCTGGCTAGGACCAATCGCCAGGCATGTCCCCTCCAGCCGGCATCTTTTTCTGTGGCTTGTAGAAGCAGAGCAGGAGCGGTCAAAATGACCGCTTCCGGCTCTGCTCTGTCCGTCAGCCACTTCCGAGGTGAACGGATGGGCCGCCCACAGCAAGCACGTCACAAGCAGTGCTTGCTGTGGGTGGCCCGCCCGTCCTGGCTGAACTCGGAGATTCTGCGCGTGCCCAGTGGAGACGCGGCCTGTGCTGACTCCTGTCAGAGGGCACCTCTCCACTGCGCATGCACGCGATCCCGAAGCAGCGCGGCTCGTGGAGGAAGAAGAGGAAGAGCAGCGCCTGCTGGGAGATGACCCCCCACCCCCCACGCCCCCGATGTCAACAACAACAGGAGACAAGGTAAGTATCATGTTTTTATGCTTTAACAGCCATTAAATCGTGGGTTCCCTGTGTCCATTAGGCAGACCAGGGAACAATGGCTGCTAAAGCATAAAAACATTATTCATGTCAGAACCCCTATAAGGCCTTAGTCACACGGGCGTTTTTTCGCGCGATTTGCGGATCGCATGACAGATGCGCATCCGCAAATCGCGTGACCGGGGCCAAAAAAAATCGCCCGAAAAATCTGCTCCTAGCCACGTTTCATTAGAAACGGGCTGGAGCTGTCCAGCGCATTGAATTCAATGGAGCCGGCAATACAGCCGGCTCTATTGAAAGCAATGCGCTGCGGGCGAGTGCAGGATGAATTGTCGGGAAGGGCTTAAATATATAAGCCCTTCCCTGCAATTCATCCAGAAAAGTGTAAAAATAAAAAAAATCTATATACTCACCTTGTCCCGGCAGACGGAGTTCAGAGCGGCCGGCCTGCAGTGGGTGTGAAGGGGGTGTGAGTCAGACCTGCCTCTGATTGGCTCAGCGCTGAGCCAATCAGGGGCAAGTCTGACTCACACCCTCTTCACAACCACTGCAGGCCGGCCGCTCTGAACTCCGTCTGCCGGGACAAGGTGAGTATATATATATATTTTTTATTTTTACACTTTTCTGGATGAATTGCAGGGAAGGGCTTATATATTTAAGCCCTTCCCGACAATTCATCCTGCGCTCGCCGGCAGCCCATTGCTTTCAGTGGAACCTGCTGTATTGCCGGCTCCATTGAATTCAATGGGCAAACATCATTCTTCTCTGTCACAGCTGTTACAGCTGTGGCAGAGAAGAAGGATTTGTCTTCTATATGTTCTCAATGGGGTCGGCGCTGCTGCCGCCGGCCCGATTGAGCGCATATAGAGAAGAGAACAGGAATCGCAGATCGCAGATAGGTGCGATCTGCGATTTCTGTTCTATAATTTATCGGACGAGCGCATAAAAAGCGCTCATGTGTCCGATACCATTGCAAAGCAATGGTTTTAAAAAATCGCCGGACGCATGCGCATGCTCAAATCGCGCGAACAAACGCCCGTCTGACTAAGGCCTAAATGTATTTTGAGCCCTAAAGGTGGACTGAGCATAAAATGTTTACTCTATAAATAGTGTTTATGTTATGATATTGGACAATGCTATAAAATATCTGGTATTCTTCCATTTCTTCATTAGCGGAGATTTAATGGCGTAATTAGAGCTTATAATGTAACAATCTGTTTTTAGTTTCTAATATCTGAATTAGTAATTAGCCATGCAACACACATCAGAGAGAAATGTAAGAAATAGAAATCAAGAAATCCTGTTCTTTCCCGCTAGACAACTCATCATCACAGCACAATGACAACAGAAAGTGTCAGACGGATGAAAGTATTAGAGTTCATTTTAACACAATGTTTGGATCTCCTTGCAAAAATTTGCTCTATTTTTAATGTAGATTTGGAATTTATCTAAATATATTTGATGCAGAACTTAGTCACCTTACATGCATTTTTAACCCCTTAATGACAACTAATTAGTATTAACCCCTTAAGGACATTCCTTTTTTTCCCATTTTCGTTTTCTCCTCCCCCCTTTTAAAAAATGATATCTCTTTTATGTAACCGTCGCTGTATGAGGGCTTATTTTTTGCAGGACAAGTTGTATTTTTTAATGGTACTATATAATGTATCATATAATTTTTTTTTTAAATTCTCAGTGGAGTGAAATGGAAAAAAAAAAATATTCCGCCATCTCTGGGTGAGTCTTGTTTCTACTGCATACAGACTGCAACAAAAATGACCTTATAACTTAATTCTATGGGTTACTATGAATACTACGATACCAAATTTATACTCTTTTTTTTTTTTTTGGCTGTACGACTTTCATTTTTTTCCCCAAAATATTTACCATATATACTCGAGTATAAGCCTAATTCTTCAGTATATTTTTTTGTGCTGAAAAAGCCCCTCTCGGCTTATACTTGAGTCAGGTAAGGGTTAAAAAAAACAAAAACTTTATACTCAGTTCCCAGCCGGCGTCTGTGTTCCTGGTGGTGGTGCAGCAAGCTGCTTGAATTCCTGTGTTCCCGACGGCGATGCTGCAAGCTGCTTGAATTCTCCCCGCTGTCATTCCCCAGCGTCCTCTCTGCTCTGTCATCCCCTGCCGTCAACACTGTGATTGAATCGAGCGACAGCCAATCACAGCCGGCGCTCAATCAATTACAGCCAATCAATGAATGACATTCACCGATTGTCTGTGAATGATCGAGGCCCGGCTGTGATTGGCTGGTGCTCAATTCCAATCACAGCGCTTACTTACACAGCGCTGACGGCGGGGAATTTGAAAGTCGAGCAGGGAAATGATAGCGGGGAGAATTCTAAAGCAGCTTGCTGCACGCAAGCCGCTTTAGAATTTTCCCCACTGTCATCTCCCTGCTTGGCTTTCAAATCCCCCCGCCGTTAGTGCTGTATAAGTAAGCGCTGTGATTGAATTGAGTGCCGGCTGTGATTGGCTGGCGCTGGATCCAATGACAGCGTTTACTTACACAGCGCTGACAGAGCCAAGCAGAGAGGACAGCAGGGATGGCACCGGGGAGAATTCAAGCAGCTGGCCGCACAGACACAGACACCGGCTGGGAGGTGAGTATGGAGGGGTTTTTTTTAACCAGTATATGCCCGAGTATAGCTCGGCTTATACTCGACTCAATAAGTTTTCCCATTTTTTTGTGGTAAAACTTGTTGACTTGGCTTCTACTCGGGTCGGCTAATACTCGAGTATATACGGTAATTTTTTAAAAAATTATTTTTGGCTCCCATCTTCTGACAGCTATAATTTTCTAATTTTTTTCGTCGACATGGTTATGCATCATCTTATTTTGTGTGGGACGTCAATTCTGGAGTACACACGACTTTTTGATCGCTATTTATTAAATTTTTTCTTGGTAATGGGTGACCAAGAAAGCGCAATTCTGGTGTTCTTTATTTTTTTTCTGGCGACATTCACCGTGCGGGGTAAATAATGTATTACCGTGATAGATTAGACCTTTAGAGATGCAACGATATCAAATATGTATTTTTGTTTTATTATTTAGATTCTTTTATAATTATGGCAAAAGGATTTTTTTTAACTTTTATTACCTTTTTTTTAACAATTAGTAAAACTTTTTAAACATAATTTTAATCTTTTTTTACGTCCCCAGATGGAACAAAAACTCGCAATTCCTTGATTGTTCCTGCAGTATGATGTGATGCCATAGCATTACATCATATCACATTCTAACAGGCATTCTATCAAGCCATGCCTCGGCTTAGAATTGACCATTATAAGAGTCCATGATTCAGTTCGGAGAGGCATCTTATTCAAACTACTCCTAAGCGTTAAGCGTTACAGAAGCCATGGAATATTCTGCATTCAGGAAACTGCAATACAGGCAAGTCTTAGGGTCCATTTAGATGGGACAACTGTCAGGGTGCCCACTGCTCGTCCCTGTGTGTCCTCACTCCCATGCTCCTGCACGGGAGCTAGTATCGCTGGCTCACTCACAGAGCAGCCAGCAGGGGTCGGGGTGGCTGCAAGAGATTTCTCTCCTTGAGCTCCTCCACCCTTCTCCATTGAGTTAACATAGCGACTGTTCAGTACTGAACGACAGCTATTTACACTGAACGATCAGCGAGGAGCTCATCGCTCATCATTTATGCAGCATAAAGGATGGACGATAAACTGATCACTCATCGTTCAGTGTAAATAGCAGCTGTTCAGTACTGAACAGTCACTGTGTTAAGGCAATGGAGAGGGGCAGGGGAGTGCAAGGAGAGAAATCTCCTCCAGCCTCCTCGCTGAGAGCTAACGATATTAGCTCCCGTGCAGGTGCACAGGAGCTCGCATGTGAAGGGATGAGTGTCGAAAATCGTTTGCCCGGCAGTCGTCCCGTCTAAAAGGGCCTTTACACTATTAAGCCTTCTTGTGTATTGGAATCTTTTCTGGATAGAAATGTCCTTAAATCTAGAATTCTAATAAACCAATATCCATCTTATTTTTTTTAACATCACCATTGCTTGATGTAACTGTTCTTGTAATAGTCAAAAGTGTACTGTTCTAGCCAGAGTAAAATGGGAAGATGCACGTCATCAACCATAATTTCATCTTGTACAGAATCTAAATAAGATACTTATCATAATTTCCTTTAGACAAGGCTCTTCGGACAAAGCCATCCCTGAAACAATCCCCTTGATTTATTTGCTGTGTGTCTCCTTCAGCGAGCCATTTGTATAGAAAATAGACAATAAAGTGCCATTCTTTTTATAATTGCATCCCTTGGTTAGGAATATATATATTAAGGTATGAGTCATTGGATTATCTGGGGTCAAAATTAGCATAGGAAACTGCAATTAGCTTATTGTAAAGTGTAAAACACAACAGGTCAGCACATATTATACAAATATGAACCAAAGGAAAAAAGTAGTCCGGCACTGAAGACAAAATCCAACTTCTTTATTGAATAAGAAATAGGAACATGGCTATAGATGACGGTTCAAAGGATCTTCTGCCTATACAGCACAATGCAGGAAAATGGAATTGGCACTAAAGATGAGCGAGCACCAAAATGCTCGGGTGCTCGTTACTCGAGACGAACTTTTCGCGATGCTCGAGGGTTCGTTTCGAATAACGAACCCCATTGAAGTCAATGGGTGACCCGAGCATTTTTGTATATCGCCGATGCTCGCTAAGGTTTTCGTTTGTGAAAATCTGGGCAATTCAAGAAAGTGATGGTAACGACACAGAAACGGATAGGGCAGGCGAGGGGCTACATGTTGGGCTGCATCTCAAGTTCCCAGGTCCCACTATTAAGCCACAATAGCGGCAAGAGTGGCCCCCCCCCCTCCCAACAACTTTTACTTCTGAAAAGCCCTCATTAGCAATGCATACCTTAGCTAAGCACCACACTACCTCCAACAAAGCACAATCACTGCCTGCATGACACTCCGCTGCCACTTCTCCTGGGTCACATGCTGCCCAACCTCCCCCCCCCACGACCCAGTGTCCACAGCGCACACCAAACTGTCCCTGCCCAGCCTTCAGCTGCCCTCATGCCACGCCACCCTCATGTCTATTTATAAGTGCGTCTGCCAGTGGAAAAGCAGGCACACACTGCAGAGGGTTGGCACGGCTAGGCAGCGACCCTCTTTAAAAGGGGCGGGGCGATAGTCCACAATGCTGTACAGAAGCAATGAGAAATCCAATCCTGTGCCACCTCCATCTGGAGCTGCACACGTGGGCATAGCAATGGGGAACCTATGTGCCACACACTATTCATTCTGTCAAGGTGTCTGCATGCCCCAGACAGACCGCGTTTTTTTATAAATAGTCACAGGCAGGTACAACTCCGCAATGGGAATTCCGTGTGCACCCACAGCATGGGTGGCTCCCTGGAACCCACCGGCTGTACATAAATGTATCCCATTGCAGTGCCCTGGACAGCAGAGCTAACGTCAGATTAAATGCAGGTGGGCTTCGGCCCACACTGCATGCCCCAACCTGACCAGGCTTTTTAATTCATAGACACAGGCAGGTACAACTCCCTATTGTGAAGTCCCTGTGGACCGACAGCATGGGTGGGAGCCAGGAAGCCACCGGCGGTACATAAATATATCCCATTGCATTGCCCATCACAGCTGAGGTAATGTCATGTTTAATGCAGGTGGGCTTCGGCCCACACTGCATGCCCCAGTCAGACTGGGGTTCTTTAGAAGTGGCCACATGCAATTACAACTCCCTGTGGACCCACAGCATGGGTGGCTCCCTGGAACCCACCGGCGGTACATAAATATATCCCATTGCAGTGCCCAACACAGCTGATGTAACGTCAGCTGTAATGCAGGTGGGCTAAAAATTAATTTGATTACACTGTAGGCGAGGGCCCCCAAAAATTGGTGTACCAACAGTACTAATGTACCTGAGAAAAATTGCCCATGCCCAACCAAGAGGGCAGGTGAAACCCATTAATCGCTTTGGTTAATGTGGCTTAATTGGTAACTAGGCCTGGAGGCAGCCCAGTAAAAATAAAAATTGGTTGAGGTGAAAGTTTCAACGCTTTAATGAGCATTGAAACGTATAAAAATTGTTTAGAAAAATTATATGACTGAGCCTTGTGGGCCTAAGAAAAATTGCCCGTTCGGCGTGATTATGTGAGGTTTCAGGAGGAGGAGCAGGAGGAGGAGGAGGAATATTATACACAGATTGATGAAGCAAAAAGGTCCCCGTTTTGGATGGTGATAGAGAACGATGCTTCCATCCGCGGGTGCAGCCTACGTATTGTTTAGGTATCGCTGCTGTCCGCTGGTGGAGAAGAGAAGTCTGGGGAAATCCAGGCTTTGTTCATCTTGATGAGTGTAAGCCTGTCGGCACTGTCGGTTGACAGGTGGGTACGCTTATCCGTGATGATTCCCCCAGCCACACTAAACACACTCTCTGACAAGACGCTAGCCGCAGGACAAGCAAGCACCCCCAGGGCATACAGCGCGAGTTCAGGCCACGTGTCCAGCTTCGACACCCAGTAGTTGTAGAGGGCAGAGGCGTCACCGAGGACGGTCGTGCGATCGGCTACATACTCCCTCACCATCCTTTTACAGTGCTCCCGCCAACTCAGCCTTGACTAGGGACCGGTGACACAGTCTTGCTGGGGAGCCAGAAAGCTGGCAAAGGCCTTGGAGAATGGTCCCCTGCCTGCGCTGTACATGCTGCCTGATCTCTGCGCCTCCCCTGCTACCTGGGCCGCGGAAATGCGCCTTCGGCCACTAGCGCTGTCAGATGGGAAGTTTACCATCAGTTTGTCCACCAGCGCCCTGTGGTATAGCATCATTCTCGAACCCCTTTCCTCTTCGGGAATGAGAGTGGAAAGGTTCTCCTTATACCGTGGGTCGAGCAGTGTGTACACCCAGTAATCCGTAGTGGCCAGAATGCGTGTAACGCGAGGGTCACGAGAAAGGCATCCTAACATGAAGTCAGCCATGTGTGCCAGGGTACCTGTACGCAACACATGGCTGTCCTCACTCGGAAGATCACTTTCAGGATCCTCCTCCTCCTCCTCCTCCTCCTCCTCCTCCTCTGGCCATACACGCTGAAAGGATGACAGGCAAGCAGCATGTGTACCCTCAGCAGTGGGCCAAGCTGTCTCTTCCCCCTCCTCCTCATGCTCCTCCTCCTCCTCCTCTGGCCATACACGCTGAAAGGATGACAGGCAAGCAGCATCTGTACTCTCAGCAGTGGGCCAAGCTGTCTCTTCCCCCTCCTCCTCATGCTCCTCCCCCTCCTCCTCCTCCTCAACGCACTGAGATATAGACATGAGGGTGCTCTGACTATCCAGCGACATACTGTCTTCCCCCGCCTCCGTTTCCGAGTGCAAAGTGTCTGCCTTTATGCTTTGCAGGGAACTTCTCAAGAGGCATAGCAGAGGAATGGTGACGCAAATGATTGCAGCATCCCCGCTCAGCATCTGGGTAGACTCCTCAAAGTTTCCAGGGACCTGGCAGATGGCTGCCAACCAGGCCCACTCTTCTGTAAATAATTGAGGAGGCTGACTCCCACTACGCCGCCCATGTTGGAGTTGGTATTCCGCAATAGCTCTACGCTGCTCATAGAGCCTGGCCAATATGTGGAGCGTAGAGTTCCACTGTGTGGGCACGTCGCACAGCAGTCGGTGCACAGGCAGATGAAACCGATGTTGCAGGGTCCGCAGGGTGGCAGCGTCCGTCTTGGAGTTGCGGAAATGGGCGCTGACCCAGCGCACCTTTCCGAGCAGGTATGATAAGTGTGGGTAGCTTTTCAGAAAGCGCTGAACCACCAAATTAAAGACATGGGCCAGGCATGGCACGTGCGTGAGGCTGCCGAGCTGCCGAGCCGCCACCAGGTTACGGCCGTTGTCACACACAACCATGCCCGGTTGGAGGCTCAGCGGCGCAAGCCAGCGGTCGGTCTGCTCTGTCAGACCCTGCAGCAGTTCGTGGGCCGTCTGACTCTTTTCTCCTAAGCTGAGTAGTTTCAGCACGGCCTGCTGACGCTTGCTCACCGCTGTGCTGCCATGCCGCGCGACACCGACTGCTGGCGACGTGCTGCTGCTGACACATCTTGATTGCGAGACAGAGGTTGCATAGGAGGAGGAGGAGGGTGGTTTAGTGGAGGAAGCATACACCGCCGCAGATACCACCACCGAGCTGGGGCACGCAATTCGGGGGGTGGGTAGGATGTGAGCGGTCTCAGGCTCTGACTCTGTGCCAGCCTGCACTAAATTCACCCAATGTGCCGTCAGGGAGATATAGTGGCCCTGCCCGCCTGTGCTTGTCCACGTGTCTGTTGTTAAGTGGACCTTGGCAGTAACCGCGTTGGTGAGGGCGCGTACAATGTTGCGGGAGACGTGGTCGTGCAGGCCTGGGACGGCACATCGGGAAAAGTAGTGGCGACTGGGAACCGAGTAGCGCGGGGCCGCCGCCGCCATCATGCTTTTGAAAGCCTCCGTTTCCACAAGTCTATACGGCAGCATCTCCAGGCTGATCAATTTGGCAATGTGCACATTTAACGCTTGAGCGTGCGGGTGCGTGCCAGCATACTTGCGCTTGCGCTCAAACAGTGGCGCTAGCGACATCTGGACGCTGCGCTGAGAGACATTGCTGGATGGGGCTGAGGACAGCGGAGGTGAGGGTGTGGGTGCAGGCCAGGAGACGGTAGTGCCTGTGTCCTCAGAGGGGGGTTGGATCTCAGTGGCAGGTTGGGGCACAGGGGGAGAGGCAGTGGTGCAAACCGGAGGCGGTGAACAGCCTTCGTCCCACCTTGTGGGGTGCTTGGCCATCATATGCCTGCGCATGCTGGTGGTGGTGCCTCCCCAGCTGATCTTGGCGCGACAAAGGTTGCACACCACTGTTCGTCGGTCGTCAGGTGTCTCTGTGAAAAACTGCCACACCGTAGAGCACCTTGTCCTCTGCAGGGTGGCATGGCGCGAGGGGGCGCTTTGGGAAACAGTTGGTGGATTATTCGGTCTGGCCCTGCCTCTACCCCTGGCCACCGCACTGGCTCGGCCTGTGCCCACACCCTGACTTGGGCCTCCGTGTCCTCGGCCGCGTCCACGTCCTCTAGGCCTACCCCTACCCCGCAGCATGCTGTATTACCAGTAATGCAGAAACAGAACGCTGTAATTAAATGTGCCGCTTATTGGCCTGCGGTTGGAGGCTGACTTCGCTTACGGAACGCCAGGAAATAATTTTGCGCAAGCCTGCTGTAACACTTAGCTGGCTGCGTATGAATTTGGAGAACTACTATACCCAGCACAGACCCAGAACACTGAGGACAGTCACAGGCAGCCCAAATAGATTTTTTTCCCCAAATTTTTTTGCAAAGGCCCACTGCCTATATTCAAACAATATGTCTTCTGGCCCTGCCTAAGCGCTTCTGTCCCTGGAGTATTACTGCAGGGCGCAATGCTCTGCACGGCCGATATACCAAAAAAAAAAAAATGTGCAACACTGCAAAAAGCAGCCTCCACAGTACTGCACACGGTCAGATGTGGCCCTAAGAAGGACCGTTGGGGTTCTTGAAGTCTACAATAACTCCTAACACTCTCCCTGTAGCAGCTCCAACACGATACCACTTTCCCTCCTCTATGTCAGAACGCATCTGTGGCGAGCCGCGGGAGGGGCCGATTTTTATACTCGGGTGACACCTGATCTCGCCAGCCACTCACTGCAGGGGGGTGGTATAGGGCTTGAACGTCGCAGGGGGGAGTTGTAATGCCTTCCCTGTCTTTCAATTGGCCAGAAAAGCGCGCTAACGTCTCAGAGATGAAAGTGAAAGTAACCCGAACATCGCGTGGTACTTGTTACGAGTAACGAGCATCTCGAATATGCTAATACTCGAACGAGTATCAAGCTCGGACGAGTACGTTCGCTCATCTCTAATTGGCACGTAACATTTCACACAATTTTCTAACAACATTCTGGAACATTTTAAGATTGGCTATAATTAGTTTATACTAACAGTGTATGAAGTTACAAAGTGTCAGAATGCTGTCATAATAATGGAAAAACATATAAGGAAAGTGAAGGGATTAACTACACAGCATGAAGAAACAACAACATGTGTGATATAACTCAGCTCCCTTGGGATAGTGCAAATGCACTGACAATTAACTATACAGCCTGATGGAAGTGATAGCAAATCATAATCTCAATGGTGTTCTAATAAATAACCTTAATACACATATGTGTCCACAAAAACAGTTTTTCATCTAGAGGGTGATTCAAATGTCAGGGCCACCTGGAATATCTTCTGAGCAAAGAGATACAAGTAGGAAACTTTGTAGTAAAAGTAGTGGTGGTTGGGGCAAGCAACACATGATTTTAGGGTAGAATTTTATCAAAAATTGATAGGTGCAGTCATTTTTTCAATACCTGCCACTATTTTCAAGTCATATTGAGTATTAATAGTTACGTCTTTTCAGGTACCAGAAGATGTTGTTAATAGAGTTGAGCGAACGTACTCTGCCGAGCTTGATGCTCGTTCGAGTATTAGCATACTCAATGGTGCTCGCTACTCGAGTGAGCATCACGCCGTGTTCGACCCCGCCCCAGTTTTGGCTCCTCCCCGCCGCTGACGTGTCAGAATTGACCCCTCCCCGCTGCGACGCTGCGCACGCCAACGCTAGTTTAAGGCTGGCTTGGGAGAGAGAGAGAGAGAGAGAGAGAGAAAAAAAAGCTCGGCGACTGGCAGGTCACATACAAAAATGTTTGAGTCTCCCTCTAAAGTCAATGGGGTTCGTTACTCGGATAGAGCTCTCGAATTTTACGAAAAGCTGGACTCTAACAACGAGGACCCGAGCATTTTGCTGCTCGCTCATCTCTAGTTGCTAACAATCCAGGACAAAAATGAGATCATCCTGATGGTTGGCAACAGAAGTTCACATGAGCTGGTTGAGGCTTCAATCAAGACCACTCCGGAAGACAGCCAGTTCATGCACGAACAAGTGGACCCCATGACTCCACGATTCGATGACACCCTTTCCAATGGTTTCTTGGGCTATATCAAAGTTGGCTACCACCAAGACAGTTGGTAGGCACCATCATAGTGGCAAAAAGTTTTTTCCCCACCCATCTAAGTGTTCTACAAAGTTTCCAATCTCTTCATTAATAAGATATTCCGCATGGCCCTGACTTTTGAATCACACTGTATCGATAGTGAATGGATAATTGATTTATGAATTAAAAATGAATGTCTATTCATTGTTAGGATGGTATTAATTAGATGGTTTGTTCTATACTGGATGAAGCCTCGCTTTTGTTTATCCATGCATATTTTATACTAAAATTACATCAAGTATTTCTTTTTTATGCATAATGCAGGACCTAAAATGAATAAGAGAGGTCTAGATCTTGTCATGCAGTGCCAGACTCCTTGCAATACCTTTTAATTGAATTATTTAGCCTTATTTGTAAGATTTATTCTTGAGCATGTTCCTATGTTTTGCATTTATTTTATAAGATTAGTCTGATTTATCGTGCATGGTGATACAGCTTTTTATTAACTTTCATTAAAATTTGACACATTTGTCATTTGTTTTCTGGAACTTATTTTCTTTCCCCTTTATTATTAAAATGTAGCAGTTACAATGTTTACTATGTAACTGCCAAGATTAAATGAGTATTTTGGCAAATTATATTTATGGTATATCTGTAGGATACATTATAAATATAAGATAGTGGTCCAAGTAGGAACCATATCTATCAAATGTGAGAATGGAGGTTCTGTAAGCGTCATTGTGAAGTTGAATGTAGCCAGCATGGCTGCAAGAAATAGACTAGCTATTTTTTTTCAGCGCATAAAAAGCGTTTACGTGTACATTTTTTAGAAGCACTAACAAATTGTACCTGCAAAAGATATGACATACGAGTGCAAATACACCCGTTCATTTGATTTTTCTACACGCAATGTGCACTTTTTTTTTTTAAATTTTATTTTTTTTATTTTTTTTAAAGCACGGCTATTCATGCGCTTAAAAAAAAAATTGCTTGTCTGACTGAGGCCTTAGGGCTTATTCCGACGTGTGTATATCGGCCAGGTTTTCACGCTCGGCCGATATACACTGTCCCTCTCTGCAGGGGGAGGAGGCGGGGCGGCTCGAAGCAGTGGACTGAGCTCCCAACACCCCTCTCCGCCCCTCGACACTGTTTGCAATGGGAGGAGTGGGGGTGGAGCTAAGTTCTGCCCCATCCCGCCCCCTCCCATTACAAATAGTGGCGAGGGGCGGAGAGGCGGCGGCAGCTTAGTGTACTGCTCTCTGCCCGGCTCCTCCCTCTGCAGAGAGAGACAGCGTATATCGGCCGGGCGTGAAAACCCGACTGATAAATGCAAGTAAGAATGAACCCATTTCAGATTGTGTGCGCAAATATGCAGACAAATATATTCGTATGAAGCCGCCCTAATGCTGAATTCACGCATTCAGCTTTTTAGACAAAGCAGAAGTGGATTCAACAAGGAAGGAAATTATGAAGGAAAGACGGATATTTCTCCCATCTTTTCTATCCACTCAAATTGTTTGGCTCATATACCAACCTCAAAATCTGTACTAAAACCTGCATGGGTGAGCCTCGCCATATACTGCACATAACAAGGAAGCGTAATTACTATATACCTTCATGGCCACAGAATCAAACCTTTACACTGTTAGTTAACATTAAACCCCATCTGCTGTGGGGATGTTCTACACAGCAATACTTGGTTGTTATGAAGATGCTAATACAGTTCCAGTTTATTATGGCATAAATCAAAATCCCACCGTTGTTTATGTGAGACGGGGATGTGCAGAATATGCGCAGTTTGCAAATAAGACTTAATATAGTGGTGGAGACTCAGCAGTTAGGTCTTAAGCATCAAGCACGTAAAAGTTGAGATAGTGGAGATTTTACAGCATGCTCTTACTTGCAATGGCTGATCTATCATTCATGTATATTAAAACACATCATTTTATATTCTGGCCTGCATTTTTTTTTGTTCTCCGCTAAGATACTAAAGCTACTCTACAAAGTCAACTGCAAGTCAGCATACAAGTTCTACTAGTCTTAAATTTTGGAAAATAGGGTTAATGACGAAATTTGCAGCACAAATGGCAAGTTTGATTGTTCAACCATGAACATTGTGTGAAATGACCGAGAATAAGGAAAAGATATAAGAAACGTAAACAATTATTAGTCTTAGTGGCAGAAAAGTCCTTAGAACTATTACTAAGTCACTGAAAAGATCTGTATTGTGGGACGCACCCATCTATTGGCTGGCTTCTGTGTTATCGTTCACATTGCAGATTAGGTTGTCTGCAGTCGCTCCTCCCCAATCTGGGCTGGGTTGAGTGGTTGACTGCATATAAGTCTGCAGTGGGCAATTTAGCTCCTCCGGCTTATAGTCTGGCTTGCTGCATATTGTTAGGGTCTTCGGCCATTGTGCCGGCCTTACGGCCATTGTGCCAGCCTTATGGTGATTGTGCCAGCCTTATGGCGATTGTGCCGGCCTTATGGTGATTGTGCCTGCTTAGCGGTGATCATGTCTGCTCTGCACCTTATCAGGTATTGCATTTTTGGCTCTTTTACAGTGAAATATGTTTTTGTGTTCCCCCTCACCTCTGTGATTTTTTTTGATATTCCGTCAAGGCCATGGACAGGCGGCCTAAAGCTCTTCCCTCATTTAAAAGAAAATTAAGACAACAGCAAACCTCTCCTAGGATGATTAATTGCCTATTTTCATCTAAAGACACATGAGATCATAAAAGATTGGGGTTAGGAGTTTCTAGATATTCAGAGGTTTTTCTTGTTCATTCTTGATTCTAGAAATATGCTGTGGTTCCTGGTGATACAATAAGTAATCAGGTCTCACAGGGGGTTGTCTTAATAAATATTTCAAATAAATTAATAAAAGTTATATTTTAGCTCTTTTCAGTGACTTTGTAAAAACTTTAACAAGGACTGCAATTCTCATCTCAAGATTTCTGTTTCTTTTATATATATATTCAATTAAAAATGTTCTGCCAATATTAATTTTACAGAGAATTACTAACAACAACAGCTGGACCTGGGAGACGGGCAAGGCAAAAATTCTCATATCTACCCAAATATCCTATTTGTAGCAACTGAACCCAAGGGACAACGCCTACTAAAAAGGGGTGGTGGTCCATGACTGTGGTTTGCCAGTGGAGCATCACACTTTAAGGACACTGAAAATAACGTGAAGTTGAGATGATCTCTGGGCTTCTGGTTTCATGCCCAGTCCGAATAATCCTAAAATGTCACTGAACAGTACTATTACTATATAGCCAAAGCCTAGCTTACAAACTGGAACTGCCATTGAGATTTTATGAAACTATGAATTCATCATAACATAATTCATTATACCAACTATAATATTAGAACTCCTAATGGGAAAAAAACCTACACACATTACAAAAGATTATCGCAGGTTTGGCCTACAAATCGGTAAAACCAGATGAACTAATAGCGGAAGGTTCAAGAACATGGGCATTCCACAACCTTCCTATGATACAGAAACCCAGCAATTATATAAGGTCCATATGTGGGTATCCTCACTGAAAGAAATATCTTACCAATGGCTAGCCACTATGGATGTGAAATCTATGTATTCAAGCGTCCACACCAAGATGAAATAAGAGACCGTCAGAGGAATACTACTACAGATCAGAGCAGCTACAGGGACCAAAGTGGCACCTCATTGTACGAAAGCTCTTTATGGTAAAACTTGAAATAGACCTACTATTGTTACATAGATGATATCTTAATCTTCTGAGCAAAGTGTGAAGAACAGCTGAAAACAAAACTTAATACTAAGCTAATGCTACACTTAAATCAACTTCCTGCACACCATCATAAAATAAAGAATTGTACAAGACATTGCTATAGCGGAAGCAACTGACAGTTCAATATAGAGATAGATAGATAGATAGATAGATAGATAGATAGATAGATAGATAGATAGATAGATAGATAGATAAGCATTACACAGCTCCCATTGAAATAAAGAGGTTGTCTGTATAATGCAGAACAAGGCAGATTCTGCAGAGTGAAAGATACTTTTTGTGACTGCTCCCCCCTCTAACCAAGGCATGACAACCTTGAATAAAAGACCCCCTTTCCCAAGGATAAAGTCAAAATTCCCTAACGTGGTGTTAAAATGAGTTTTCTAAAATAGTAAATCCCTTTGAATGGTCACTAAATTTTCATACAACTTATGTTTGTGTGACAGCCAATGTAATACCTAATGTAAATCACTTAAACTGCCTAAAATGATTTTGTAATGTTGGAAAAATCGCTCTAAAGTACTAGCCAGTAGGAGACTCCATAGGCCTCCTGTCCATGGGCGGATCTGCATTGTGAAATCCAAAGCGGGATTCCGCCTCCGGATTTCACAGCAAACGCAGCCCATAGCATGCTATGGAAAAACGCGATTTCTTGGCCACAAGCGGAAATCAATTGCGATTTTCCACTCACGGGAAAGAAATCCTCGCATGTTGTGATTTGCCGCAGGCTACGCATGGCCGGCTTCCATTGAAGTCAATGGAAGGCACCCGTTCTGCGGCCATTCGGTAATCATCATTGCGGAATGGCCGCAGGAGCAGCATCATCACTATGGCAATCGCGTAGCACCCTCTAAACTGCGCACGTGCCACCCATAACATTGGCAGCACAGAAGAAGACAGAGAAGACGCCGCACAGGTAAGCAGGCCTGGCACCGGGTCAGACACCAATGCGGGAAATCTGCATGCGGGGTCTGACCCGCCTGTGTGCAGGCGGCCACACAGGGGTCACTGGTCGGGCATTGGGTCAAACTCCGCTGTGGGAATCCCACATGCGGGATCCGACGCACCTGTGGACAGGAGGCCGTATTGTCCAATGTCTGTTGTCAAGTGATGTCCATTTCTAGTAACAGTGATAGAAAAATAAAACACAGGAAATGGAAGAAGGTAATGACTCATATTGCTCATAGAAGTCTATAGAAAGACAGAGTAGTGGGGTAGAAGAGATGAGCTGCTGTTAATAGTTACTTATCTTCTGCGTTACAGCTACGGAAATCACATCTGCACTGCTCAGTCCTGCTGTAGTGTCCTCCCTGATGCATTTATTTCTCTACGTGTATTACGGAAAACAGAATTTCTTGTTTTCCCCCATGTGATATGTATAGAAAAAGCATAACAGCAGATTCATATCACCAGCTCAGAGAGAACTGAAAACTAGAGAAAGAACCTGTACAGGGACAATGCTGGAAAAAAAAACAGGATTGAAGTGATATAATAGCAAGAAATAGTCTTATACGTCATGCATACACACGGGAGCTTACTCTGACAAATCATCTGGAAGCACGGGTATGCTTTAAGTGATAGAACAGAAGCTGTCAGATTAGTGAAAAAGCTATTGTCTCTATCATACTGAAGACTTGTATTGCAAAAAATGTGTCAGGTCACATTGTGTAAAAGCAGGAATCCAAAGTTTTTAACACCAGCAGTTCTGTCTGCTGCAGCAGTTTATAATGCTGGTGAGACAATATTTTTCTGCTAGCCCATTGAAACTTATTAATTTGAAACTGTCTGACAGTATTCTGCAGATATTGGTACCACCGAGAGACAACAGTTCACCTGCAGCCTAAATGTCAGGGAGCCCAGAGAGTCTCCTACCACACATATTTAATCAAATGACATTCTGGGTGATATTTATGTCACAATTTTGCCTTTAGGCATCCCGCTATGGTGCAATATGATAATATTGTGTATGCAGAATTATTTTTTACCCACTCATTTTGTTTAGATGGTCTTTAGAGATGAGGGGAATTATTTTGTTGGGACTGAGTCACAAAAATCTGCTGTTTAAGGGATTTACATGTAGATTGTGTAGTACTATATACATTGTAAGAAAGAATTTGGCAGCAGCAAGAGAGAAAAAAAAACTGTGGGTCCATTTACTCTAGACAGTGCGTTGTGTGTGGATATATTATACATTAATAGGGTACTAGGGCGCTATTTGGGGTTTTTCTCATGATTAAGGCTGAATGTACATGGACAGATTTGCATTGCGGAATCAGGAGCGAGCGTCCGCCTCTGGATTCTGCAGCAAATACCTGCCATAGCATGATATGGAAAAACACTTTTTCCTGCCCATGAGCACAAATCAATTGCGATTTTCCGCTCATGGGTGAAAAAAAAAAATCACAGCATGGTCTTTTTGAAGTCAATGGAAGCCGTCCGTCCTGTGGCCCTTGTACAATGATCAAAAAGGGAGAAATTAATAATTTTAAAAATTAATCATTTTAAAAAGTCTTTTTGTAAAAGTGTTTATATTATGCAAAAGTAATACAACATAATAAAACCTCTTTGTGAGAGGCACCATTGCTGGTAATGTAAAGTTACTTATCACGTATTACACACGCCAAACCCGCGTGCGTTATATGCAGTAAAAATCGGTAGTGTGAGAGAGGCCTTAGAATGAAGTTAACATATTATTTATACCACATGTAGAATGCCTTAAAAAAATCTCAATAAACAATTGAGCTTTTTCTTCCTCTGCCCCCAGTAAAAAAATAAATCAAAGTCATTTAATACATTATATAAACCCAAAATTGGTTCCTATGGAAACTAGAATTTGTCTCACAAAGTACAAGATGTCATACAGCTACATTGATGACCACTGCAACACAAAACGGAGATGATTTTTTGGCTCTTAAAGGGGTTGTCTCGCAAAAGCAAGTGGGGTTCAGCACTTCTGTATGGCCATATTAATGCACTTTGTAATGTACATCGTGCATTAAATATGAGCCATACAGAAGTTATTCACTTACCTTCCCTGTGCTGGCGCCCTCGTCTCCATGGCTCCGTCTAACTTCAGCGTCTAATTGCCCGATTAGACGCGCTTGCGCAGAAGGGTCTTCTGCCTTCGGGTCTGCCCGGCAGCAGTGGCGTTCTGGCTCCGCCCCCTTCTACGCATCATCACGTAGCTCCGCCCCATTACGTGTGCCGATTCCAGCCTCCTGATTGGCTGGAATCGGCACACGTGATGGGGCGGAGCTACGCAATGACGCGTAGAAGGGGGCGGAGCCAGAACGCCGCTGCTGCTGAACCGAGCCGAAGGCAGAAGACCCTTCTGCGCAAGCGCGTCTAGTCGGGCGATTAGACGCTGAAGTTAGATGGAGCCATGGAGACGGGGGCGCCAGCGCAGGGAAGGTAAGTGAATAACTTCTGTATGGCTCATATTTAATGCACGATGTATATTACAAAGTGCATTAATATGGCCATACAGAAGTGCTTAACCCCACTTGATTTTGCGAGACAACCCCTTTAAGACTAAAATTAGTTATGTCACTAACGCACAAATAGCCACACAAAAAGAACACATTGTATTAGAACCAATGGTTTCCTATTGAAGCGTTCATGTGAACGATTGTTAGACGCGCAAAATACTCAAACTTGCCACAGATACAACGTGTGGCTACAATGGCCGATTCCAAGGTCCGTGCTGCAAGTAAAGATAGGACCTGACCTATCCTTGGTGCATGATGCGCATCAGTTCTCATTGACTCTTATGAGAGCTGGATTAACATGCAGCGCGCACCACAGATCATGTGAATGAGCAAACTATGTGCGAATGCAACCCCCACCCCCCTTTAGCTTCATTAATGCGATTTTTCACATGCGAGCAGCGATCTTTTTGCCTGGCTATTTGTGCACAAAAAAACACTCGTCTGAACGAGGCCTAAGAGATTAAAAATGCACTTACGGTGATGAGTTCTGCGTCATATATATTTACATGAGACACAAATTCAAAATTTACAATAAAAAAAGATAAAAGTCTTCACATTGTAACGTGTCTGTTGGGGGGGTTAATGGTGATCATTCCGAGCAACTAATATGATTGCAGAAGTCAAACGTGGCTTCCAGCTAGCCTCAGATGTCTATACAAGTCTAATAATAAAGCTGTTCTGCGGATATTTTTCATGTTGCAGTGTATATACATTTTTTCGGACATCAAGTATATGTGTGTGAGTGATATATATATATATATATATATATATATACACACACACTTCTCCAAATATTTTGTTATACAATGCCTAAAGAAGAAATCTTAGGCTTCATGTCCACGGGTAGATTTGATTTGTGGAATTCGCGCCGGAGATCTGCAAGTCAAGCTGCTCATAGGGATGCATCGGTGTCCGCAAATTAATTAAAGCATGTGGATTTGATTTGTGGACCTTCTGTTCCGTAAAACAAATCGCAGCACGCTCCATTACTGTGCGGATCCTGCACTGACTGTTTCCATTGAAGTCAATGGAAGCTGTCCGATCCACGGCACACCCGCAGCTGACACTGTAGATGTATCGCCGATCCACGGGAAAGCAGGAGTTAAAAAAAAAAAAGTGGACTGCAAATGCACATGCCGCAAACATCTGCAGTGCAGAAGAAGGAAGATCTGGACAGGATGGAGAAGACCCGGACAGGTCTGCAGAAGACCCGGACAGGTAAAAAAATGTCCTCGGCCATAGGCAGGGCCGGCTCCCGCTGCGGGCTCCCGCATGAGGCCTAAGTCGCCTTGAAAGTTTGCTGTAACATCATTTCCTTTTGTCAACCATTAAAAGTTATCATATCTACAAGATTATTTTTATCTCCTGCTGAGAGCATTATCACTTTCCATCAGGTGTATACACATGTACTTCTTGCCTCCGTGCCTATTACAAACTGAATATCCCCATAACAGAAGGATGGTCCCTCTAAGCAATCCGCAAGTCATAGCTTGTTGGCTTGTCTATCATTTTCCCCTCTGAGCATCAACATCTGACATAAGCCATGTGACTAATGCAGTGTCAAGCGCTGATTAACTGACTTTTTACATATCATGTCGCCAAAGGCTAAAATAAAATAATAAACCAGAAACAAAGCATTGCCAGACCTCGAGATGCTCACAATGAAAGGAATTCTTGTCGGCTGCAGGACATGTGCAAGTGATATGATGATGCTCAGAATTTCCATCCCAAACTGTAACCTAATCGTTCACATAGTCTAGTCCTAATGAATAACGACAATCTCTGTACAACCTTTGTACATGAACTTACAGCAAGATCAGAGCCATAGCTGGGGGAAGGGATCGAAAGATCGACAGCTTACTGTATGTCGGTGGTGGGTGGTTTGGGAAGGGGCCAACAGGCCACTTTGCCTTTGGCAGAGTATTTTTCTGAAGTGTAAGGGCAGTGAACTACAATAGATATTTGACCCAGGTGAAGGAAACCTCTGCTATAAAATTGAGAGGGGTACAGATGTAGTGAAGTATAACTTAACTGTGATAACTTTCTGAAGCAAGTTATATTAAGCCATTGAAAAGCTATAATCTAATCGAAAAACACAATGAAGGTCACTGAAAAGCTATTGAAGTAGCAAATAAAGTGTGGCACAGAAAACTTTTATAACATGTTGGGTCAAGCTAAATTTTTCTACATCTGTATAGTATAACTCTAAGGGTATGTCCACAGACAGATATACTGCAGATTTCACCCTATGCATGAAATTTAGAATGAAAACCTGCAGAAAGAATTAACATACTATGGATTTGAGACACCACAGACCAATCTCTGCACAATTTTGTTTTTGACAGCATATGAGTAACATTTGTTCAAATCTCATCCATCTTCCTGTTTTAATTAATTGCGGATTATTTACCCATACAATAAATTAGGATGAAAAAATCTACAGCGTATTCGCTAAATGTGATCAAACCCTAATTTTTTTTTTATCGTAAGTTTTTTTATGTTCCTCTATTCTTCTAAGGCCGCCTGCACATGAACGAGTCAGAATCCGCATTTGGGAGCCAGCACGAAATCCAGCTCTGACTGCAGTCAGCGGCCCCATGTACCTTTTTTTCCTGTACTGCAGATGACCGTGGACGCTCGCCATCCTTCATGCGTAGTACAGGTTTATTTTTTTTTTATTTTTTGCTTCTCCCGTGCCGTCACTAGGCGACGATGTTGGTACTCGTGGGCTATCCGTAATATCAATTGCGGATGGGCTGCGGGTCAGACGGCTTCCATTGATGTCAATGAAAGCCGTCTGTGCGGAGTCAGCACAAAAATAGAACATGCTACGATTTTAAATCCGCTCACGGAAATCGCAATCACTATCTGCTCATTTACTTTTTCAATGGGTGTGAAAAACCACGGATTATCTGTGCGGGTGACGATTGTGGATTCTGCAATTCAAATCCAGTCGTGAAAAAGTGAAAAATGCCCAAGTCGTCTTGTGGTTAAAGGGGTTCTGACATGACCAAAAAAAAAAATATTACTTACCTTGCCTGGCCAGGACCGATCGCCAGGCATGTCCCCTCCTTCTGGCATCTTCCTCCGTGTCTTCTTGAAGCAGAGCAGGAGCGGTCAAAATGACAACTTCCTGCTTTGCTCCGTCCGCCAGCCACTTTCGAGGTGAACGGACGGGCCGGCCACAGCAAGCACATCACAAGCAATGTTTGCTGTGGGCGGCCCGTCCATCCTGGCTGAACTGCAAAGTTTTTGCGCGTGCGCAGTGGAGAGGTGGCTCGTCCTGTCTCCTGTCAGAGGGCACCTCTCTTCTGCGCCTACGCGAAATTCGGTAGGGGGGCGGCTCGTTGGAGGAAGAAGAAGCCTACTGGGAGATGACCTTCGGAGGACAACAACAGCAGAAGAAAAGGTAAGTTTTAGGTTTTTATGCTTTAGCAGCCACAAATCGTGATTTCCCCGTGTCCATTAGGCAGAACAGGGAACACTGGCTGCTAAAGCATAAAAACCTCATTTGTGTCAGAACTAGAGATGAGCGAGTATACTCGCTAAGGGCAATTACTCGATCGAGCATTGTCCTTAGCGAGTACCTGCCTGCTCGGGAGCGAAGATTTGGCTGTCGGCGGCAGGCGGGGAGCTGCGGGGGAGAGAGGGGAGATCTCTCTTTCCCTCTCTCTCCCCCGCTCCCCCTTGCTGACTGCCGCAACTCACCTGTCACCCATGCTGGCAGCCCAACCTTTTCTCCCGAGCGGGGAGATACTCGCTAAGGACAATACTCGATCGAACAATTGTCCTTAGCGAGTATGCTCGCTCATCTCTAGTCAGAACGCCTTTAAGTTTACACTTTATCACTGCTGCCCATTAAACAGTCAACTAAAAATTCTTCAGAGAAGCCCATGTAAAATAAAATTCAAAGACTTGATGTTTAAGAAGAAAATGAAGAAAACTTCTTTATTGTTAATAATTATGAAAGAGCTGGACTGAAATCCAAATCACAATGTTAGACCTTTGTCCTTCCAGAGCAAGAAATTACAGCGATTAAAATAAATGCACAAATATTTCCTTTTGTCCCCATCTATTTGATGTTCCTGCCCAGCATGTATTTTATTTATCTGTACCGAGATGGATAAAATATCAAGATTAATGGGTTTTTTAAAAAAGGGAATGAAAAGAGAAAGGAATTCAGGTCACCAACCACCTTCTGTGAGTTTGTTTAGGACTAATATACAAAGAAAGTTTTCTTAAAGTATATATAAATCTGTATGAGCCAATTATGACACTGAAAAGCATGAAGTCTTTGCTATATCCGTGCTCTAATGAGTGGTCTTGTCAGTCGGCTGCAGCAGCAGCAATGGGCTGTAATTCATCTGTCTGTGCTGGGATTTCTGAGACACAATTAAGGGCTTTCTCCAGAGAATGAGGCAACCACTAGTGGATGTTAAAATGTTCCTCCAAAAAACACATTGTACCACCAGGAATGACGTAATCTACCATATTAATTGGAAAGGAGATAAACATTCCATTATCTCAGCTGGGCTTTCTTTTCCTATTCTGAATGTAGAGCCAATAATAAGGTAATTGGTTTAGAAAAATAATTCTGGTGGATGACAAACATAATGGTTTTAATCAAGGATAGACATCTAAGA
Source organism: Eleutherodactylus coqui (assembly GCF_035609145.1). Lineage (NCBI taxonomy): Eukaryota > Metazoa > Chordata > Amphibia > Anura > Eleutherodactylidae > Eleutherodactylus > Eleutherodactylus coqui. Next base: position 132,583,798 of record NC_089843.1, on the reverse strand, counting down.
GGAAGTGAAATAATCCGGTGAGCCCAAGTATGGGCAACAAATACTCAACTGCAGAACACATTGTGTTTGGAGCTGAGTAAACTCCCTGTACAAGAACCATCAGTAGGAGTGAATGGATCATTTCATCTATTGGCACTGCCCACATCCGCTAAATCTAATTAATTGAAGATTAAGCAGAAAACAAAAAGAAAAAAACAAACAAAAAAAACCATGACTTAAATGCAACCTCAAAGGCTTTGAGTATTGAAAATGGATTATAACTATAGAAGTTTCTCCTTTTACATGGCACAGTTGCTCTCCTGATGATGAGTGTGATGATCAAGGAGATCGGCGCTGATCTGTCTGGCCTTTACGTAGAACGATTCCAGACTCTATTAAAGCATGGAGGACCCAGAAAGTATCAGGATTGTCGAAAGCACTTCCCCAATTACATGGGGTAATTCGTATGCTGCTGACAATGGGGATTTTTTGGTGCTGCATAATATATGTTTTCTGTGGCACATAGAGATGGGTTGATATCATTCTGCTGACTATAATGATAGGGATGAGTGATCATATGAATGATCTTTCTTACTCTAAGACCGGGCTCTAACAAGCAGGTTGGATTCCGCATGCGGAAGCCCCACAGCAGATTCCAGATGTGAGCCTGGCCAGTGACCCTGTGTACCTCATTAAACTGTATTGTGGATGATCGTGGAGGCTCGCGGGCAGGCATGCGCAGTACAGTTTTTTTCTTCTTTATTTGCATTTCCTGCACTGTTGCTTAGTATAGATAAGCGAGTATACTCGCTAAAGGCAATTGCTCGAGCGAGCCTTGCCTTTAGCGAGTATCACCCCCGCTCCAGACAGAAAGTTCGGGTGCCGGCAGCGGGCACGGAGCTGCGGGGGAGAGCGGGGCGGAACGGAGGGGAGATCTCTCTCTCCCTCTCTCCCCCCCTGCTCCCTCCTGCTGACAGCCGCTACTCACCACTCCCCCGCGCCGGCACCCGAACCTTCTGTCTCGAGCGGGGGAGATACTCGCTAAAGGCAATGCTCGCTCGAGCAATTGCCTTTAGCGAGTATACTCGCTCATCTCTATTGCTTAGTGATGTGGGTACCTGCAGCCCATACACAATGTTAATAACATCATTGGAGGCTGTCTACATTGGTTCCACTGCAAAATAGAGCATGTTGCAATTTTTCTTCCGTTCGCAGAATACGCAATTCATATCCACAAGTGGGAATGAATAATCGAAAGTACATGCCTTTCAATGCCCACAGACAGTGATGGTGGAATCTGCAATACAAATCCGGTCGTGTGAGACTGGCCTAATACAGTCTGAATTGGCCTGTGTGAATGGCAGTCAGGCAATCACTGACCTGGATTAGTGCTTGTCATTAGGAGTTCATTGCTCCATGTAAAAGGACTCTTAGGCTCTCTCATGTCCCCAGGCAGGTCAGATTCTGCATGCGGGTACCCGCAGTGCAATCCAACTGTGCCTGTGGCCAAGAACCCTGCTTACCCGTCCGGGCCTTCTTTTTTCTGTACTGCGGAAGTGCCGGCCGGCGCAATAGCTCACAAACGCAGTACAGTTTTTTCTTTTTCAAACTCTTGCTTTCCCGCAGAATCCACGGCCCATCCGCAATGTCAATTGCGGACATGCCACAGATCAGACGGCTTCCATTGACTTCAATGGAAGCCGTTCATGCGTGAAGCGCTGCAAAATGGAGCATGCTGCAATTTGTTTTCCACACCAAAAGGTCCACAAAACAAATCCACATGCTTTAATTCAGCTGCGGACGCCCATGCTTCCCTATGGGCATTTTGAATTGCGGGTGTCTTACGTGGATTCCACAAATCAAATCCACCCATAGACATTGGGCCTAAGGGGCTCACTATTACTATTGCCCTGGGGACCCTAACTCATTTCATTCTGCAGTTCTCTTAAACACTAAGGTCTCATGTCCAAGAGCATAATTGAATTGCGGAATCCGCGAGGATGATCCACGGTTCAATATGCCCATAGACTATCATTGGGCATCTGCAGGTATAGAAATACCAGCGGATGTCATTTTTTCACCCGGCGTGCAAATCGCACATGCGGGGAAAAAAACGCAGCATGCTCCATTTTTCTGCGGATCCCACAGGGACACCTTCCATTGAAGTCAATGGAAGCCGTTTGATCTGCGGCGAGCCCGCAGCTGACACTGCAGAGGTGTTGCCGATCTGCGTGAAATCAGGAGAATTAAAAATCTCTTCTGCCTCCCAATCCCAAACTGGACAGCCGCTGTTAATAGGAGATCGGTGGCTGCTAGCTGTCACTGACCAGGGAGGGGATTTTCTTCTATTCTCAGAAAACCATGTATACGGTAGTGCTAAATATTTTCTTCTCAGTGGCCATCCAGCAAAAATGTATTAGAAGTTTAACTTTTCACCCTAGGTTAAAACAAGTTAAAATCGATATATATAGAGTCAGACAAACAAAACCCTTTTAGAAAACAGAAAATCGACAACACGATATTTTGTAGCAAAAGGAACATATTTATTCAATGAAATGCATTAGAAGCAGCCCTGAATTTATCACAGTCACATACCAATTAATCCTCATTATAAAACTTGGCTGGAAATGTAACTATGGCCAGATGGAGCCTGTGACTGTGACATTTGAATCTGTTAAGGGTCACAACAGGTTCAAGTCCTGTATAAGTCAATGGTACCATTCATCTGGCGGAGATAGTTCATCAAACATGTAACAATAGTGATGTATTTCAGAGGGATGGAAAAACTAACTTAATTTAGCATGGGCTATAGTTTATCATTACTTCCTTCGAGGCGGACATCGAGTCACCTTTGTAATCTGTGTCAAGTGTTCTTACAATGATACTCAATTAACCTTGAATGCCATACACTTATATATAGGCAATAATGCATAATTGATTCCTTCTTGACATTTATCTGTTATCGATCCTGTCGTATTTATGAGCCAATAGCAGCTTTTTTATCTCCCAGGATATCAAACTTTTCCTATTTGTATTCCTTTAATTTCTCCTCTATTTCCTTTTTAAATGTTCTGTATTTGTGACAGTAAAAGGAACTAGCACATCTCAAGAACATTTAGATTAAACTGAGAACGTATGGCCATAATAATATCTCTCATGCAGGCTGAGTAATGTACTGTAGCACAGCATCTGTGCACTGAAGAGGCCGGCATTGTAGGATGGGCATCACGTTCCTATAAAAATCTGTCTTAAAAGTCACCATAAAAAACTACCGTATATACTTTCAAGGACAGTTGAACTAGGCTGGCAAGCTTTGGGCAATGTTGCACAATATGTTGCTGCTATATAAGCGACAGAAAATGTTTAAATTTGTAACATAGTAACATTGTTTGTAAGGCTGAAAAAAAAGACATATGTCCATCCTGTTCAGTCTGTTACACTGCAATGTTGATCCAGAGGAAGGCAAGAACCCCATGAGGTAGAAGCCAATTTTCCTCATTTTAAGGAGAAAAACTCCTCCGCAACTCCAAATTTGGAAATCAGAATAACTCCCTGGATTCACAACCCCTTCAAAGTAATCAGTGACTAGGACGGTACATGCACAAAGTTGCGCCTGAGATTCTAGGGTGCAACTCCTATTAAACAGCATTTAGACATCCCATCTATGTGCTGTCTGATGTGTTGAACCCAGCACATCTACACATGCTATTCTCATCCAAAAATTGGGCTTGCTGCGATTTTTTTTTAGACAAACTAATAGTCTGATTAAAAAAAACCCTGTGTATTTACCAAATCAAGTGAATGGGTGCTACTTCCATCTGTGTTCAAGTACCCTATCATGTAGCATTGTTACACTCAAGAAAGGCTTCCATGCCCCTCTTAAACTCTTTTAGTGAGTTTGCCATCGTCACATCCTCAGGCAGAGAGTTCCATAGTTTCACTGCTCTTACAGTAAAGAACCCCCTTCTGTGAAATTTCTTCTTTATTTATCTTGGATAAATTTTGACTCAAAAAGGGTTTCTTCTCTGCTCACCTATAAAAACTAATTTCAGAATTTTCTAGTTCCTGTTACAGTACAGCAGTACTGTTATATTTGTCCTGGACTGCAAACAGCAACCTGGTACGAGGGCAGCCAGAACAGACGTGTAAACTAGCTATACAGGTGGCTAGATGCAGGCAGGACAGAAAAGTGAAGTAATGGACAGAGTGGGGCACTCTGAACTCCTCAGACTGAACCCACCTCGCAGCGGAGCACTCATCCTGAAAGCAATGACCCCACTTTCTTCCACGAGGAATGGATGGGGGTCTGAGTGTTGGTAACCAAAGAACAAGACAGAGACAGACAAAAACTAAAAGACAAGAACAGTAGAATACCAGACAAACAACAGATACAAAACATGGAACAAACCCAAACTCAGGAGCTAGACACACAGGAGCTCTGAGCAGGCTGACTGCTCAGGGAACACTGAAAATCATCAGCAACTCCCAGCCAGGAAGAGCTCTATTATATAGGGAAGAGGGATAAGCTGATTGATTGACAGAACTGTCAATCACCAGCCATACCTTGCTGGCAGTTGTAGGGCTAATTAACCTGGACTAGTAAACTGAGGATATGTTAACCCTAAATAGTCAGGATAGAACCCACAGAAACAGAGGTGTGCTGGCAAATACTTGACCATATGCTGACTGTGACATGACAAGTACATTGTGGCAGCTTAAATATCAGTTACATAGTCAAGCCTTTCAGTCTGATGTCTGTCAGCAGAGTGTAGAAGAACCGTTGCCAATCTCTAAGGGCAATCAGCAGAAATGTTACAAAATGATGAAAGACATGTAATAACTCAAATCACTACAGAAAACAGAGTTTCAGGTTCCATTCGGGGTGCAGCAAAGGGGAATCCTCATGGCCAAATGGGTCCATTTTAGGATGGAACCGGACAGCGCCAAACAGATCCCATTGACTATAATGGCATCCGTTTACTTTCAGCTCAGCTACCTAGCTTAAAGCCGGAAGAAAAAGTGCTTTATCTTCCAGCATTTTGTGCTGGATGTGCGTCGGAATCTCCGACCGGAGGTTCCTATGCAGATGTGAAACCACCCTTATTATGCTAGCAGAATTATATATTGAACGGATGGTATTTTTTAGCGTTAACACACCTGACAGCTGGTTTTAGTCTGATAATAAAATGCTTCATCATTTCCTTAACCTTAAACTCAACAAAAAAGAGAGAGGAAAACGTATTTTGGCAAAAAGAAGATGTAATAATAAACCCAGCTCTGTTCACGCACATACATGGATGGGAAAAGAAAAAGAAACTAAGCTGCAACAAAAACAAGTGTTAGCAATCTGTCATGCTGCATGAACTGTGACATGTATCGTCAGAGATGAGAGCCTCGGAGTACGGAGCCTCCCGTATTTAGTACAGTGTGACGCTCAGATTTACACCAGGAAGCTAAGCCTCTATAATAGCTCCTTCAAGCAGTTTAATAAATTGAACTGTAAAGTTTGTCCCCTGTAAACAACCATTTAAAACACATAGAAGTTATATAAATTGCTTTTCATTTATTTGCGGACTGTTTTGGTGTTTAGATCAGCAATACAGTCTGTGTGGGCTCGACTGCCGGTGGATGGAGGGGGAGCTCTCCGCTGTTTACGTATCTACCATTCACTTTACTGACTCACTCTGGCACACCCGCCCAGCTCATGCATTACATTGACGACCAATCATTGGAATCGTGGTAATGTAATGTTACAGTAGATTTTCACTGCAGCAACATCTGCAAGGCAAATGAGTGTCGAGAAGATAAAAGCAGTTCACTGGGGGGTTGAGCAGCTTTGCTGGCTTCTTTATAAAAAAAAATATATACTGTATGTTTCCAAAAAAAGTAATATTAGAGTCTGAGACTTCTCATACAGCAGTACACTGGGTTGCCAATAATCCGTGAATTCACGAACAGTCCGTAAAAAACTGGTGTTTTTTGCTGCCGCCCATTGTGTCCGGCAACAAAAAACCCTGTCCGTGATTTTTTAAAAACTTTCCATGAAGCTTGCACTGCACATGCACCGTGCAAACAGTAGCATCGGTAAGAGGAATCGGTAAGAGGTGGAGAATACAATACTCACCCAAACACTTCTCCTCTCCTTGCTTTCCTAGGGCTTGTAGACCAATCAAAGCACTGTGCAGCCAGCCATATAGAAAAGCAACAGAGACACAGTGTGAGGGTCCATGAAGTGAGCCTGCTACACATTTTCTAAGTGCTGTTACTATGAGGCCTGGGGGCTAGCCTGATCTGAATCTAGAGGAGCGGCAAGGTTGGAGGAACAGCATGGGGCACTGTGGTGACTGTGAGGGAGCAGATGGGCACAGGCAGAAGAGCCCGGGCCACAAGGAAGATGATGGGTAGCAGTTCACTGCCACAGCTAATGAACTCAAGAGTCAGTTAATATACATAGTACACAGTCAGCCCCCTGGTATCTATTCTCTACTCTGCAGCCCACCTGCTGTCTGTTCTTTCAGGCATCCTGGACTCCATACTCAGTCCTGTCCTGAGTCAATCTTTTTAACTCATTCTACTGGGTTAGAGGCTCTGCTGCCATTAGTGGAGCAAAGAGCTGCAGGACAACTAGAATGATGGGGTTAAAAAGACCAATAGGACACATAGAATAGTTTAAAATAAAGATAGAATGTGAGAGGGGGATGTTTGTATTCCTTTCTAGCATTTAGGTTTAAGATTTAGAAATGTTATAAGGGAACGCGAACACTGCCTTCTCTTCTTCTACTCTGTCTGCCTTTATGTTAAAGGTGTTATGCCATTACAAAAAAAAAAGTTTTTTTTCAAGGCTGGCCATGAGATAAAACAAAAAAGACAGCATACACACCTGTCTTCAGTCTCTTGGGACACAGTTGAGCGGCAGCCCTGTCCCCGACACAGATGTCTACCAGAAGTCAGTTGAGCATTGCGGCCAGGCAGATGCCACAGCATCACTATCTGAACTGCAGGCATAGGCGTTCACATCCTGAGCACCATGATTCCAGGAGTTTGAGACATTGAGTTCGAAGTGGTCCATCGACTTCCAGTGGACATCTGGGGCCATGGGAGCTACTCAGTTGTGTACCAGTGGGCCAAAGACATGTAAGTATGCTGTCTTTTTGCTTTATCCCATGCTGAACCTTTAAAATATTTTTTTCGTAATGACATAACACTTTGAACTAGATCCATGTCTAGTTTTTCCACTAGAGCTATCTCCAGAAATCAAAACTGCCTGAAACATTAAAAGTGTTGTCCAACATAAATCTAATATAAACAAGCCTACAGGCTTTTCCTTGCACCACACTTTGACCCCTTTGTGTGACCTTTGGTGGATGATTGTGGTGTCATTAGATTTGTGACATCCTCATCACCACCGTAAAATCATAAAATTTGAGTTTCATACATTGAGTGACCTGTCAGGCCAGGTCAAAGTTCTTATGTTAAGTCTAGCAGCGCAGTTGTGCTTCAGCCAACTGCACTGCTAGGGAATGTCAGGGCTCCTTCACACTGGCGAGGGCAATATCGGGCTGTGAATCATTGATATCGCTCTCGCAATCCATGTAGAAACCCCTGGATGCAAGGTGTTTTCACATGGAAATCGCCTCGTATCCCTGCTGGACTGAAGGAATCTCCCAGCATGGCTGTCATAGCCATGGCAAGGGATCGCAATGGTCTCCCAAAAATGTTTTCTTCCCCAGATATTCCAGGACCAGGAGTGTAACTATAGGGGATGCAGAGGATGCGGTTTCACATGGGCCGAGGAGTCTTAGGGGTCCCATAAGGCCTCTCTTCTCCATGTAGGGAGCCTAGGACTATGAATAAAGCATTATAGTTGGGGCCCATTACAGGTTTTGCATTGGGGCCCAGGAGCTTCAAGTTATGTCTCTGTCCAGGACTAATGCTAGAGTAACGCCACGTGCTGTTTCAATTCTGTGTTCACCTCAGTAAATGTTCCAAGGTCATCCAGTCTTCCAGTCTTGCTTCTCTCTCTGCTCCACTGGATATGTGGAGGGATCGCTGGTTTGGTGAGCAGCTGCTTCTGAAGTTGTTGTGTCTTCTCTGATGTCAGAAGAGATAATGAGCGAGTGATAAGAGAGCGCAACAGTGTTACAATCAAGCTGGAGTAGTGTCTACCTTTGAACATTTACTAACGTGAACTTGACACAAAATCTTTTCATCTTCTGTATCTATTGAAGTTCCATTCTAACATTAGACTTTGAATAGACACATTTTTTAATAAGTGCGTGCCACAGTTTAAGGGCCGTGGCCACGGACTTACGCTTCCTGGCAGACGGAGCTTGCGTTTTGCTCCTCCTCATGGCAGATGCACAGTTCTGCTGTCTGCTCACACTCTGAAAGTGGTCCAAAGGGCACATGCTCCTGGCCATTTTCTTAAAGGGCCAGGGTACACCCAATATCATGCTACCTTGCCAATACCAGGACATTTCCAACTATATCAGACATCCTCTTCCTATGGAGGATGCCTGAGTATTGTAGTCTATTTGATCTACTCAAGGTGCTCTTTCAAGTTGGTTCTGATTCTTCAGTTCTTGACATCCCTGATAACGTTCCTGACTCCATTCCTGACCCCGGTTTTTTATACTGGCCACGCTCGTGTACGCTACCTGCCCTGGCCTCTGGCCCAATTCACCACGCTGAACCTGTTTCCCATGATGTGATCTCTGACTTGATCCTAGCACTGAAATTTGCAACCTGCCTTGACCTGGACTTGATAACTATGCTCCTATTCACAACTAGCCCTCTACTACTATTAGCTGCCACAGTAGTGGGATCACTTCCTGAAGCCCATATCTCAACTGGTGAGGTTAGAGGGTGAAAGGACAGGTACCTCAGGTGTTGCCTCAGAATTTGACCCAAAACCAAACTCTTCTGTTGTTTGGTGGATCCACGTCCACGGTAAATACAAACAATGGTTATATTTATGGATTTATCTATAGACAATATTTTTTGTGGGACAAACCCTTTAAGCTATCAGAGAAACATGTCTATTTTGTGGATGGAAACTGAATATTTGGTTCTACATTTTTAATAGTTCTCCTCTACCAACCTGCATATAAAGTTGATGATTATTTTTTTTCAGGTTTAACTTCTAGTTGATAACTTTTTTGACTATTGACTTCTCTATGAAACTCCACAGACTATATGTAACATCATTTTATTCATAAGTGGATGATGTAAAACACTACATTCCCTCTCTATGCATTTGATAAAGCAACCCAGAATAAGGTTGAAGCAATGTTCAACTATTCAAGCATAAAATACTTTCCTACCTTATGTTGCGACACTTTAAAGATATTAGCTCAGATTTCAATGAGCAGTACAGCTTTGGGGTCTGTTTACTACAGAATATGTATAACACAACTTCACTACTGTTTAATTGTTTCTTTCATTCTATAGAGAATCCCTCTCGCATGTCCTTGGTGATCCACCATCACCACACATTTCTCTAACTATGGGGAGTTGAATGACAAGATGCCTTCAGGATAAAAGCTTGAAATACTTTAAATGAGAGTTTACATTGTTACACGCTTCTTCAATGTCAACTTCAACTGGCATACAGCAAACTGTCATGTATTGGGAAATCAGATACAAATTCCTGCTCTATTAAATCAGTGCATTATGAGAAGAAGGGGAATATGCCCTCAAGGAACCTGTTTTAAAAGGGTGAAAGTAAATGGTTCTTTTGAACATGTTAGATGGCAGCAAAGAGAAAATGCTTCTCTGACTACAAGTTTAAAACTGCTAAGGAAAGTTAGGTTTCTTTTATCCGATACACACATTAATATACAATTAAATGTACATCATTGAAATATAGAGCAGTTTTATGTAAGTTACCATGCGTTTTGCGAAATATTATAACTATTTTTGTTATTTTTCGGAATAAAGTTTGACTTACCTGATCATAAAGATTTTGAGACAACTTACTAAAGTGACACATATGAGAATTAACGTGAATGTCTGCCATTAAGGCCTCCCTCACACAGGCGTTAGCAGAAATGCTGCATTTTTTAACGCTGCATTTACTGTGGTTTCAGCACAGCTAAAAATGCAGCCAAGAATACTGAAAAAAATAATACCTAGCAGGTGCCGTTGGGTCCCCGCCGCTACTCTCCAGAGCTCCGGGCAGGCTGCCGGGCACCTGTCAGCGCTGATAGAGCATCTATTGCTAGTAACTGGGATTGAAATTCACGCCTCCAGAAAGAGATTGCTCTGATAGGTTCAGGAACAACGACTCAGCCAATCAGAGCCGGCGCTTGATGCACCAATCCCAGCCACTCAATGATGTCATTCAAATAACTTTCACGATTTTAATGAGGTCGGCAGAGAAGTGAGATTATTCTCTAAAAAAAAGCAGCACTGAGCTCAAAAATCGCAGGAAAAAGGATGAGATTTTGCCACGATTTTCTGGCCGCAAAATCATGCCTGTGTGAAACTATCCTTAGTTTGGAGTCCTCAAAAATGAAGAAAATTGGCTTTTATCTCATTTTTTGCCTTCCTCTGGATCAACATTGCAGGGTAATAAGCTAAACATACGTCTTTTTCAACCTTAAATTCTACGTTACTAAATTACTATATTTCTTGTGCAGAGTGTTACTGACCTCACCCAGTTCCAGCACCACAATCGGACATGTCTTCCTCTCCAGCTCCTGGTATTCATGGTGGCACTGCTCGGGCAAGCCATGGCTCTGCTACTTGGGATTCACTTCATGGTCGGGTTGCTACATCAACTGATGCTCAAAGAAGATGTAAAGCCCAGTGGCAAATTTAAAAGGAAACTTAAAGGGAAATTTATGTAATATGCTTTGGTGCGGGAGGTTCATTTCTTGCCTCTCATTCGCTGTGCTCCTGTCCCTAATCTCGCAAGTATTTGAAAGTACTTAACTACTTTGACAGTTGGTATTATGGCAAAAAAATCTCCGGGCCTTGCTGCACTGAGTATGCAGTAAAAACCCCAGAAGATTTTAGATGACAGGTGAGTGCTCTGCACATTTCATCACTAGAGCTGTCCACGGAAATCTTCCGGGGTTTAACTGCATGGTCAGTGCAGCAAGCCTCAGAGATTTTCCAGGCGTGCCACTAAATGGGTTAAAGCTGATGGTTGTATGAAAATATTAGGCAAGCAATCACTTGCAATGCCTGACACTCAATAGATGTGTTGGAAATGTGGTCTTTTTACAATTTTCCAGTCTATTTGTTGTTTCTGATAGTGCTGAGCACAACTCATTGTTCACTACACCGCCCGTGTTTGTATGGTTGATACAATGTATAACTAGTTTTACTAAACATTTGGAATCATCCACATTTAAAATAAAATAAATAAATCATGGTATTTGTATAGCGCCAACTTATTCCGCAGCACTTTCAGGGAATTACTATTTATTACCCCCCAACAAGCTGGGTTCTCATTTTACCAACCTCAGAAGGATGGAAGGCTGAGTGAACCTTGACCCGGCTACCTGAATCAAGCGGGGATTGAACTTGCAACCTTCAGGTCATAGGCGAGAGCTTACACTCTGTGCCACACGAGGCACCTTTTTCGGACATACCTGGACGACAAAATTTTTGTTGGAGGTGTGCTGTGATATAAAGCATTTTGTCCCATTTAATGTTATAAGGCAGTATTGAGAAGAGTATGTACAGTAGGAGTAGATTCAATCTATGACCCTTTCCCATACATAGCTCTTCAACTCTTTGGACACCATCAAGGTACATAGTTATACCATTATAAAAATTGCCGAATTCTATTCAAATGAGTGAAAGTGAAATTGTTGCTATATTTTAGTTTTACATCTAGTAGCTGAGAATAAACAGCAATATGTGATATACATTACATGTTCATTCCGTTCATTCCATCCCCTGAGGTAAACCCACACTTTAATGAAACGCTTTCTGACTATTCATTGCCCCTAAATATACAGTATATAACTCATTAACTGCAGTCTTTGCAGATTGCCGCTAATTATGCTATAGAAACAATGTACAGAAGAAAATGTCTGCATTTCAAATAAGATCACATTACATTTTCTGAATACTTCATTATTCCATTACCTAAAGACGGTACATTATATGTATTCCTGCCACAACAAAGAAAGCCTAGCATTGCTCTTTGATGAAGATTTTTTTTTTCAAACACCAATTTTTTACTTGCCTTTTTAGATGATTTTTCTTTTATTTCCTGTTGTTACGCATATTTCAATATACATAGCTCAGTCCTTTTTTGTTTGATGAAAATGTGAAATAGATGTAATATGAATCCAGTGAACTTAAATGTATCTTGCAGCATCTGTTCTCACAGAGAAATTGCATCTATCACTTCATCCATGCGGCAAAACATACAATTATGTCTATGCAAACTAAATATGTGTTGCCTTTATGAGTCTAGCTAATTATTTTTTTCAGGTTTATTTTTCATAAGAGGTATTGTACCATTATAACTATGAATAGGAACAAGGTCGGCCTTGAGATAGAAGGTGAAATCTTCTTTTGCACCCTCCCGTTATAAGAAAAAAATGTTCTAACCAGTAGATTACTATTATGATTGTGGGAATACCATGTATGTTTTTTTTAATGGTTTTATATCGTTAGGCAATACCTTTGAATAAAAGATTGGCTTTATTTTTTCAAGGGGAGTCTTTTTAAAATAAAATCATCTTAAAGGGAACCTGTCATCATCTTTGAGCCCCATAAACTAAATTATGGGGCTCAAAAATGATGCAACGAGGAGTCCGTAGAGCATTCTTGTGCTGTGTCCCTGGGAAGTTGGCACTCGCACACAGCGTGACTCTTTTCAGATGGCTCTGTGCTCCCATTCATCTCTATGGTTGAGAAAAAGAACAGATCCGTCTGAAAAGAGTCACTCTGTGTGCGTTCACCAACTTCGCAGGGACACAGAGCAGGAACGGGGCACCCGGTAAGTATGAAACACAACTTCCCCCCATTCCCTCAACTGTGAACCCCATAATATAGTGATGACAAGTTCTCTTTAACTTACTGAATGTAACTTTCTTTTTTTGTCTCACTAAGGGAATTGAAGCTACAGTATGATCATGTTATCACTTACATAATGCTTTGGAATACTTAGGAATACTTAGCATTCCAAAGTATTATTGCCTGTCGGAGTTACAACTAGATACCCTGGCTGATGTGGTGCTCTTTAGGAACCCGTGATCGTATTGCAAGGCGCCATTGAGCAGACCGAGGGAATGTTCTTCCTCTGTAAAATTCCTTAGATTTTGTTGGTGACTGAGCATCTAAGTAGTTAACCAGCTGGGATCAGTTTCTCTGACATCTGCTGTTACAGAATGAGCCTGTTGTCAGTCACAGCTCCTATGGAACTTCAATCATCCTGATGTAAATATACATTATGGAGCTTCTAGGCATAACACCTTGACTTTTAGGGTGTATACATTGGATATTTAATAGATGTGGGTGTTGTCTCTTGAACCTGCACCTTCATCAAGTTATGGCCCTCACTCATGGTCAGTCTTAGCTACGTGTGACACACGTGGTTGCATAGGGCACAGGCCACCAACTTGTAGAGGGGAACCAAGCAGATGTATCATCATGTTCCTGGCTGTGTCTCTTCCCCTCTGATGTTCTGGGGTCCCACTATCAATTCATCAGTGCCTTGGAAACTTAATTGCTTAGTTCTGTTACTATATTTAGGTTATGAACTTGATTCTGGTGCTGCATTTATGTTAGGAGCCTGGTTCTGGTGCTGTATTTATACTATAGGATTGAATCATAGAATCATAGATTTTGAAGGGACCTCCTGGGTCATTCGCTAAATCATCTTAGATAGATGTCTGTCTAGCTTTCATTGAAGGGGGAACTCACCACCTCCCGTGGTAACCTGGTACACTTATTCATCACCTCACTGTCAGAAAGTTTTTCCTAATATTTAATGTGTCCCCCCCTTTCAGTTTCATCTCTTTGCTTCTAGTCTTTCCTTGTACAAATGAGAATAGGGCTGATGCCTCTGCACTGTGGCAGCCCTTCAGATATTTGTAGTCTCCTCTCAGCCTTCTTTTTGCAAGTTAAACATTCCCAGATCCTTTAACCGTTTCTCATAGGACATGATTTGCAGAATGCTCACCATCCTGGTAGCTCTTCTCTGAGCTTGCTCCAGTTTGTCTATGTCTTTTTTAAATTGTGTTTGCCTTTTTTGCTGCATCACACTATTAACTCATGTTCAGTCTGTGATCTATTAGTATACCCAAGTCTTTTTCACAAGTGCTGCTTGCACCAATTACTCCCATTATATATTTCCTTTTTTTCATTTTTCCTTCCCAGATGTAGGACTTTGCATTTCTAAGATAAAATGTTCCAGAATTGTTATTTCATTGGGAGTGAAAGTATTTACTAAAACAGACGTGTTATGTCAGAGCTGTCATGTCCCCTTAAAGCCTAATCTAGAATTAAATTTGCATTCAAATCACTACCCTGGGCAGATCTTCTGCCTATTCTACACATAAGAATTAATTTGATGAATTACTGAAATAAGCGCTCCATTTAGCCAATGGGGCTATAGTATACTTCACTGCATTCACTTTCCTCCCAAGACATTTTAAAGTTCTTACTACTACTAGAGATGAGCGAGTATACTAAGGCACACTACTCGAGCGAGTAGTGCCTTAGCTGAGTATCTCCCCGCTCGTCTCTAAAGATTCGGGTGCCGGCGCGGGTGACAGGTGAGTTGCGGCGGGGAGTGGGGGGGAGAGAGGGAGAAAGAGATCTCCCCTCCATTCCTCCCCGCTCTCCCCCGCCGCTCCCCACCCCGTGACGGCCCCCGAATCTTTAGAGATGAGCGGGGAGATACTCGGCTAAGGCACTGCTCGCTCGAGTAATGTGCCTTAGCGAGTATACTCGCTCATCTCTAACTACTACCTTCTTTATCTATAGACCTAGACAAATGTTTGACAGTTTATAGGCAGTAGTTCCGTCACGTTGTAGGTACCCACTGTAGTCATAGAGGAGGGGCTGCAGGCAAGACAGTGCACTTATATCACTCTGATACCGAAACGGCTCATATTTTCTAATGACACTATATAAAAGAATTACTGTTCATATAATCCCTTGTACACTGGTAAAAGCAAGGCTTCAATGTTGTAATAAGGTCTCAGCTTTAATGAGTGACTATTAACCCTTCTTAATGACTGAGGCAGAAGGATGCTCATTTACCAGAGAATACCTAATTCACACGCAACAGATTTCTATTGCACAGTTAATACGGAGGTCAAAAAACTCTGAAAGTAGTGATTAACACTCTAGCCAAAGGTTGTGAAATCCTAGCAGAAAAAAAAACTATGTTTTTCTTTAGACATTTTGAGCTGTAAAATAGTAAAATCTAATTAACAAATTTCATTTTATTTTCTAAACTACTCAAAAAGCAAATTAAAAGGAAAAATGAATATGTATCCTCGGCTAGACTGTCTTACTTGCCTTGGATTTTGCTTTTTGCATTTTTTCTAGTTCATGTTTCTAGGTCTGTTGTACAATTTAGTTAATATGGTATTGTTTTACATGACATGAATGGTCTTTATTTAACCCTTCCGCTGCCAGAGGTTTTTACTCCTTCAGTACCCAGGACAATTTTTCAAACTTTTGGCATGCACAGATAAATCCTAAATCACAAAATAAAAAAGTCATGCTAAATCCCTATAAGCATATATTTTTCTATTTTTCAAAAATAAACACTTGACACACTATTAAAATGCCAATTGGCACTTCATATACATAGGCATCTTCATGCAACCTAGCATCAAAGAGTAATTTCTCATACAAAAATGACATAAAATCACCAGAAATAGCAAGTTAAAAATCTGCTTTTAGGTGGGAAATTCTAAAAAAGTAAAAGGTATATTTGTATGTACATTGCAGTCACCTACATGCAGTGCAGACTTCTGTCTGATGCTTATTGGGCAGCATCTGGATGCAGAGATATGTCCCTGCTTTCTCGTTCACTATTCAGTGCTATCAATCCCTTGGTGTATCAGAACAATATGACTTAAGCAGCTACAGCCTGTACCATGTCTGTAGGGAAGACACCAATATCACTGCCAGCGGCCATATTTACCCATATGCTAACAAAAGATATATAAGGACAGGTACAAACACACTTCCCAATAGAATGCAAACAGGCAGATTGTTATATGAAGGAGCATGCACTGACGAACAACCACTCATTTATCTACCACATATTGTGGGGGAGTGACTACTTGGTATTATACTTGCACATAGAGAAGGCATATAAAGAATGCCAAGTTCAATTAGTATGTGTAGTGAGGACATCATTACCATCTGTATTCTATATTCTTCTAAATAAGCTATAGACCATACGTATATAGACATGAGGGTGAGTTGGGATTTGCTCTATTATAACTGTGTGTCATCGTCAATACCTAAGATAGTAGTGTTTCTGTTCCCCTCTAAAGAGTTTGTGTGGTAGGGTCTGTCTGAAAAACTGACTAATTTGAGAATACATAAACTAAAGTAAGCTAGCCAGAATTTAGATTAGGAGTTTCAGATAGAAAGGAATAACTAAACAAGGTAATACTAGCTGATTTATATATACCAAGGGGCTAGCTACATAAGGAATGGGAAAAAAGTTCTCCAAACTGTCCCTTTAACATACATTTACATCTAAAACTCATATCAACTTGCTGTATCAACTTTTCTGTATTTCTGGAAGTATTGCTGGTAGCTTTGTTTTAAAATTAATAGTTTTATATTTAAAACAAGACCAGAATTAAAGCTGTATTTGCAGCACAGACTGAAATGCAGGCTGCAAAAATACAGTTGGGAGTGAGGGTTGCAGTGAGAGCTGCTGGCATATGCAAGTCCTACTTCAAAGGGCTGCATTTTAAAGGGTGTGTTTAAAGCAAGACCACAACCAAAGCTTTGTCTGCAAAGTAGCCTGAGATAGTTGATGTGAGTTTTAGGCAAAAATGTATGTTAATACATTCTTTTAAATAAATATTTTTGTCTGTCACAGAATTATGTATATATAGTGGAGGATGGTGTAAACACCATTTCCATCTTTATATATTAACTTTATCCTTAACCCTTTCCAATCCACTGTCTGACGTCTGAAGACATTTTGATTGAAGGCTGTACAGCTCTGATGTTGGAAGACATCCGGCAGGGTATTCTTACTGTATATTAATTGCGGCTCCGTTGTCGGGGGGCCTCTCCAACATGTCCCATACAACAGTACTGGCTCTAGCCAGCAGATGGTGCCATTGTATAATGGGAGAAAGAGAAAGCCCCCTAGGAAACCCTGAATCCAAAATTGGATTGCAAAGGGTTAACCTAACATGGTATCTGATGTATTAATGGTAAACTGGAACTACTTCTGTATCTTGCAGCCCTCATTCATAAAAGTCATACTAAAGATTAATTACAGACAAATTGATAATTTTATTACCAAAGTCTGTTGCATATAATTATATTCTGAAACATCTGCTGGAGGTCAGTTGGCTGTCATTTAATACTGGATAATAATATTGTTCGGAGAGACATCTATAAGCCAAATAATTGATACTATATCAGAATCATTACCTTCCTACAAATATTTCAACAATCACCTTTAAATATATTGATCCAAGGATATCTCTTAGAATAGTAGTACAGATACATATTAGAAATAAACAAAAAAAATGACAATGTATTTTACCACTTGCCATAAAGAAAGATCTTTGGAATGTACTAAGTAGAGATGAGCGAGCACCAAAATGCTCGGGTGCTCGTTACTCGGGACGAAATTATCGCGATGCTCGAGGGTTCGTTTCGAATAACGAACCCCATTGAAGTCAATGGGCGACTCGAGCATTTTTGTATATCGCCGATGCTCGCTAAGGTTTCCATTTGTGAAAATCTGGGCAATTCAAGAAAGTGATGGGAACGACACAGCAACGGATAGGGCAGGCGAGGGGCTACATGTTGGGCTGCATCTCAAGTTCCCAGGTCCCACTATTAAGCCACAATAGCGGCAAGAGTGGGCCCCCCCCCTCCCAACAACTTTTACTTCTGAAAAGCCCTCATTAGCAATGCATACCTTAGCTAAGCACCACACTACCTCCAACAAAGCACAATCACTGCCTGCATGACACTCCGCTGCCACTTCTCCTGGGTTACATGCTGCCAATCCCCCCTCCCCCCCGGCACGACGCAGTGCCCACAGCGCACACCAAAGTGTCCTTGCGCAGCCTTCAGCTGCCCTCATGCCACACCACCCTCATGTCTATTTATAAGTGCGTCTGCCATGAGGAGGAACCGCAGGCACACACTGCAGAGGGTTGGCATGGCTAGGCAGCGACCCTCTTTAAAAGAGGCGTGGTGATAGCCCACAATGCTGTACAGAAGCAATGAGAAATATAATCCTGTGCCACCGCCATCAGGAGCTGCACACGTGGGCATAGCAATGGGGAACCTATGTGCCACACACTATTCATTCTGTCAAGGTGTCTGCATGCCCCAGTCAGAAAGTGTTTTTTTATAAATAGTCACAGGCAGGTACAACTCCGCAATGGGAATTCCGTGTGCACCCACAGCATGGGTGGCTCCCTGGAACCCACCGGCGGTACATAAATATATCCCATTGCATTGCCCATCACAGCTGAGGTAATGTCATGTTAAATGCAGGTGGGCTTCGGCCCACACTGCATGCCCCAGTCAGACTGGGGTTCTTTAGAAGTGGACACATGCAGTTACAACTCCGTGTGGACCGACAGCATGGGTGGGTGCCAGGAAGCCACCGGCGGTACATAAATATATCCCATTGCAGTGCCCATCACAGCTGAGGTAACGTCCGATTAAATGCAGGTGGGCTTCAGCCCACACTGCATGCCCCAGTCAGACTGGGGTTCTTTAGAAGTAGACACATGCAGTTACAACTCCCTGGGGACCCACAGCATGGGTGGCTCCCTGGAACCCACCGGCGGTACATAAATATATCCCATTGCAGTGCCCAGCACAGCTAATGTAATGTCAGCTTTAATGCAGGTGGGCAAAAAATTAATTTGATTACACTGTAGGTGAGGGCCCCCAAAAATTGGTGTACCAACAGTACTAATGTACGTCAGAAAAATTGCCCATGCCCAACCAAGAGGGCAGGTGAAACCCATTAATCGCTTTGGTTAATGTGGCTTAATTTGTAACTAGGCCTGGAGGCAGCCCAGTTAAAATAAAAATTGGTTCAGGTGAAAGTTTCAACGCTTTAATGAGCATTGAAATGTATAAAAATTGTTTACAAAAATTATATGACTGAGCCTTGTGGGCCTAAGAAAAATTGCCCGTTCGGCGTGATTATGTCAGGTTTCAGGAGGAGGAGCAGGAAGAGGAGGATGAATATTATACACAGATTGATGAAGCTAAAAGGTCCCCGTTTTGGATGGTGATAGAGAACAATGCTTCCATCCGCGGGTGCAGCCTACGTATTGTTTAGGTATCGCTGCTGTCCGCTGGTGGAGAAGAGAAGTCTGGGGAAATCCAGGCTTTGTTCATCTTGATGAGTGTAAGCCTGTCGGCACTGTCGGTTGACAGACGGGTACGCTTATCTGTGATGATTCCCCCAGCCGCACTAAACACCCTCTCTGACAAGACACTAGCCGCAGGACAAGCAAGCACCTCCAGGGCATACAGCGCGAGTTCAGGCCACGTGTCCAGCTTCGACACCCAGTAGTTGTAGGGGGCAGAGGCGTCACGGAGGACGGTCGTGCGATCGGCTACGTACTCCCTGACCATCCTTTTACAGTGCTCCCGCTGACTCAGCCTTGACTGGGGAGCCATGACACAGTCTTGCTGGGGAGCCAGAAAGCTGTCAAAGGCCTTGGAGAGTGTTCCCCTGCCTGTGCTGTACATGCTGCCTGATCTCTGTGCCTCCCCTGCTACCTGGCCCTCGGAACTGCGCCTTCGGCCACTAGCGCTGTCGGATGGGAATTTTACCATCAGTTTGTCCGCCAGGGTCCTGTGGTATAGCATCACTCTCGAATCCCTTTCCTCTTCGGGTATGAGAGTGGAAAGGTTCTCCTTATACCATGGGTTGAGCAGTGTGTACACCCAGTAATCCGTAGTGGCCAGAATGCGTGTAACGCGAGGGTCACGAGAAAGGCATCCTAACATGAAGTCAGCCATGTGTGCCAGGGTACCTGTACGCAACACATGGCTATCCGCACTAGGAAGATCACTTTCAGGATCCTCCTCCTCAGGCCATACACACTGAAAGGATGACAGGCAAGCAGCATGGGTACCCTCAGCATTGGGCCAAGCTGTCTCTTCCCCCTCCTCCTCATCCTCCTCATGCTCCTCCTCCTCAACGCGCTGAGATATAGACAGGAGGGTGCTCTGACTATCCAGCGACATACTGTCTTCCCCCGCCTCTGTTTCCGAGCGCAAAGCGTCTGCCTTTATGCTTTGCAGGGAACTTCTCAAGAGGCATAGCAGAGGAATGGTGACGCTAATAATTGCAGCATCGCCGCTCACCATCTGGGTAGACTCCTCAAAGTTTCCAAGGACCTGGCAGATGTCTGCCAACCAGGCCCACTCTTCTGTAAAGAATTGAGGAGACTGACTTCCACTGCGCCGCCCATGTTGGAGTTGGTATTCCACTATAGCTCTACGCTGCTCATAGAGCCTGGCCAACATGTAGAGCGTAGAGTTCCACCGTGTGGGCACGTCGCACAGCAGTCGGTGCACTGGCAGATGAAACCGATGTTGCAGGGTGCGCAGGGTGGCAGCGTCCGTGTGGGACTTGCGGAAATGTGCGCAGAGCCGGCGCACCTTTCCGAGCAGGTCTGACAAGCGTGGGTAGCTTTTCAGAAAGCGCTGAACCACCAAATTAAAGACGTGGGCCAGGCATGGCACGTGCGTGAGGCTGCTGAGCTGCAGAGCCGCCACCAGGTTATGGCCGTTGTCACACACGACCATGCCCGGTTGGAGGCTCAGTGGCGCAAGCCAGCGGTCGGTTTGCTCTGTCAGACCCTGCAGCAGTTCGTGGGCCGTGTGCCTCTTCTCTCCTAAGCTGAGTAGTTTCAGCAAGGCCTGCTGACGCTTGCCCACCGCTGTGCTGCCACGCCGCGCGACACTGACTGCTGGCGACGTGCTGCTGCTGACACATCTTGATTGCGAGACAGAGGTTGCGTAGGAGGAGGAGGAGGAGGAGGGTGGTTTAGTGGAGGAAGCATACACCGCCGCAGATACCACCACCGAGCTGGGGCCCGCAATTCTGGGGGTGGGTAGGACGTGAGCGGTCCCAGGCTCTGACTCTGTCCCAGCCTCCACTAAATTCACCCAATGTGCCGTCAGGGAGATATAGTGGCCCTGCCCGCCTGTGCTTGTCCACGTGTCCGTTGTTAAGTGGACCTTGGCAGTAACCGCGTTGGTGAGGGCGCGTACAATGTTGCGGGAGACGTGGTCGTGCAGGGCTGGGACGGCACATCGGGAAAAGTAGTGGCGACTGGGAACTGAGTAGCGCGGGGCCGCCGCCGCCATCATACCTTTGAAAGCCTCCGTTTCCACAACCCTATACGGCAGCATCTCCAGGCTGATCAATTTGGGGCAAGGACAGCAGATCCAGGAAACAATTTTGCGCAAGCCTGCTGTAACGCTTAGCTGCGTATTAATTACGACTACTACCCCCAGCAGATAGATACTGTAGGCAGCGTATAATATTATGTATACTGTTTCCCTCTGGCGGGATGACGGCGATCAATTTTTTGGAAAAAGCCCACTGCCTATATAGCCTGAATATCTCTTTCCCTGCCTCACCAGTACTGGCCCTATACTCTGTACAATGACTGCAGACTGCGGACGCAATGCTCTGCACGGCCGATATACAAAAAAAAAAAATTGTGCAACACTGCTAAAAGCAGCCTCAACAGTACTGCACACGGTCAGATGTGGCCCTAAGAAGGACCGTTGGGGTTCTTGAAGCCTAAAATAACTCCTAACGCTCTCCCTATAGCAGCTCCGGCACCAACAGCACTTTCCCTGATCTCTGTCAGAATGCATCTGTGGCGAGCCGCGGGAGGTGCCGATTTATATACTCGGGTGACACTTGATCTCGCCAGCCACTCACTGCAGGGGGGTGGTATAGGGCTTGAACGTCGCAGGGGGAAGTTGTAATGCCTTCCCTGTCTTTCTATTGGCCAGAAAAGCACGCTAACGTCTCAGAGATGAAAGTGAAAGTAACCCGAACATCGCGTGGTACTCGTCACGAGTAACGAGCATCTCGAACACGCTAATACTCGAACGAGTATCAAGCTTGGACGAGTACGTTCGCTCATCTCTAGTACTAAGTGTTCTTATCTAACTTGCAATAAAGTTTAGTCCTCATCTTGGGGGTCATCAGACAGAGACACTGATTAACACACTGGAGTGTATCTAGTTTTTCTAAAATTACCCCTACTATATAAAATCATATTTGCAGTTGTGCATATAAAATACTAGTATTTTAGTGTGTTAGCCCATTTTAAGTAGTGTAAAAATTTGGTCAAAAATGCCCTACAGAGCATTGAGAAAAACAAATGAAGAGCATGGTCTCAAATAATAGAAAAAAAGCTACTTGCGAATATTGTATATTTCCATTCATTTGTATTGCAAAGACGTAGGCACTAAGCTAAACACTGCAGTAATAAGATATCAAAACTAGAGCATTCTACTTGAGTATTCTGTGGGCAGCCTTCTATGGAGACCTTTGCTGCCCAAATACGCACACAGATAGAGCAGGTCCTATTTTTTGGGCACAAAAAAAATCATTAATGAGAACAAACCCATTAACATCAATGGGTTCTATTGTCTGCATATTGCATGCGCACACAATGGTAGTACGGCGAGCACAATGCATTGCATATATACGTCCATTGGAAGCTGCCCCTAATGTAGATTTTAACAAAACATTGCTGTGGGAACATACATTACCTTCCTCCTATAGGTACACCACCCAGCCCGCTCACTCCGATACGCTAACACTGCAGACTAAGGGCTCATGTCCACGGGCAAAATAAGAATTAAAATCCGCAGCAGATTTTAACTCTTCTCCTGCACGCGGATCCGCACCCCATAGGGATGCATTGACCACCCGCGGGTAGATAAATACCCGCGGATGGTCAATAAAAGGGATTTAAAAAAAAATGGAGCATGAAAAAATCTGGACCATGCTCCATTTTCATGCGGGTCTCCCGCAGGGACGGCTCCCGCGGGCTTCTATTGAAGCCTATGGAAGCCGTCCGGATCCGCGGGAGACCTAAAATAGGAATTTAAAAGAATTTACCCATCCGGAGCGGACCGGGAAGGTCTTCTCTTCCTCACGGCCGCATCTTTCTTGCTTCGGCTCGGCGGATGTGCCCGACGCATGCGCGAGGCACGTCGTAGACGTGCCGGCGACGTGCCGCAGCCGTGACGAGTTCATCCGCCGGCCGAAAAAGAAGATCCGGCCGTGAGGAAGAGAAGACTTTCCCCGCCCGCTACGGATGGGTAAATTCTTTTAAATTCCTATTTTCAGCGCTCATGTCCGCGGGGCAGGAGGGACCCGCTGCAGATTCTCCATGTAGAATCCGTAGCGGGCCTGATTTTCCCCATGGACATGAGGCCTAAGACCCTCTACGAACCTCACACGCTCGCCTACAGGACTTCACCAGAGCAGCACCCATCCTCTGGTACGCTCTATCCCAAGGCATCCGGACAATTCCCTTTGCAGGAAATTTCAGACATGGCTTAAAAACGCACCTCTTCATACCAAATCCCCTGACCTAGACCCCTGTCCCTCCCTATGGCTCCCCACACCTTCCACCCTGCCTATCACATACGACCTCTACCCCTGCACCTCCTTACCGCCCCACCCCATTTGCTTTCAAATAACGATTTCTACATGAAATCTCCTACTGCCTGTGTTCCCCATGCCTCGCTTCCCCCCCCCCGTACCTCCTGTACCACCCCCACCCCAATTGTTTCAGCCTGATTGTATCTCACATTGTAATTGTATTGTTTGCATTTCTCCCATGCTTGAAAGCGCTGTGGAATAAGTTGGCGCTATACAAATAAAGATTATTATTAAATTATTATTATTATATCTACGGTTTGGAGTACAGCTACAATGTCACAAAACTATAGTACTAAAGGAATAAACAGTCTTTGGAGGCTTTTTAAGATTGTTTTTATAAAAAGTTTTTTTAATCTTATTTCAAAACAACAGGTGGCTGAAAATAAGCACAAAGAAAAGCAACATTCTTCAAAAAAAAAGTCTGAAAATATGTAACATTGCAAATTTGGTCACTTTGGTACAGCAGTACAGCACATATAAAAAAGCACCTAAAGCAAACACATCTTAAATGTGATATCTATATATTTCCTGTCCCTCCATTTCCTGCCAGGAAGCAGTCAAATGTCACATTCACAGCAGAAGAGACCTCAGGAATCACAACTTCAATTTAGAAATGAGGAGAGAATACCACTGTGCTGCACACTACAATTATAGCAAACATATTACAAGTTGCTTCTTCAACTCCTGCAGTGATGGTCTAACATTTTCCA
Organism: Eleutherodactylus coqui; assembly: GCF_035609145.1. Lineage (NCBI taxonomy): Eukaryota > Metazoa > Chordata > Amphibia > Anura > Eleutherodactylidae > Eleutherodactylus > Eleutherodactylus coqui. Next base: position 132,559,237 of record NC_089843.1, on the reverse strand, counting down.
AAAGAATACACATTTTCAATTGTACTTCTTCATCATCAGATGTGTGTGTGACAGGAGTTTATTTTAAGCCATCGCTATCCCACATTAGATACCTTCAAAGCACCGGCCATGGCAGCATTACACGTCATATTAGAGACATCTAGACTCCTCTGACAGGTAGACTCTTTTGGAATAAGAGAAACAGATTGCAGACATCATATATTGCATATTAGTGCCCATCTGTCCTGCTGAATAGCTTCATTTCATGAGGCTGCAGAAGTACTAGTGAAGATGGATATGACCAACGCTGCTTGACCTTTAAAGCTATACTGCATAGGAGCACAAAACTGAAATGGCATTTAGCGTCAATATCATAACTTTCTATATTCTTTGGTGTGTTTCCTTGACACCTGAAGCCAGTAGTGAAGAATACCGTAAGCCTATAATGGGGATATTAAATTGCAACGTTCTCAAAGACCAGGTTTTATGGGTGGTGAAGAGGAAGTGAAAACACTAAGTATCCGGCTAATCATAGTTGAGTTTTCAGTTTCTACTTTGCTTGTAGACACATAATGAAATTAAAAGTAATAATAAGGTTATCAGTACTTTAAGGGCGCATTCAGATGAACATAGTTTTCACGCTGCTTGCTCATCTGCATGAGCCCTAAGGGTTATTATTTAGAGTATTTACTTTTAGAGAAGTTTCTTCAGGATAGGTTGGGGTTCGTAGCTCAGGACTTCCATCCATCAGCAGTTTGAAGTATCGGGGCACATTGTATAGTGGCCGTGCCTGGTCTAGCAGCTCAATTACATTCATCTGAATGGGACTGAGCTGCTCTCAGGCCATGTAACCAAGGAATGTGATGTCACATGCCTGAGAGTGCTGCATCCTTTTCAAACAATTGATCGTGGCGGTACCGAGCAGTGGGCCCTTCACTGATCCCATACTGATCGCAGACTGACTTATTTCTCGCTGCCCACCATTAATCTCATCTCCACTTTTCTGCTAAGTACATGATTCCTCAGTGTAAAAACTACCCAGTCATGTCTTCCAAGACTTCTCACATGCTGCACCTGTACCTTGAATGCTCTTCTCTGATCAATCATACAGATTTAGAACTTTCACTTTTTTTTAACTATACATCATTTATTTTTATTTACGTCTTGAGTACTAATCCAAACAGCTACCTTAGGCCGCCTGTCCACAGGCGAATTTTCACTACGTTCCCCGTGGCAATAATCCGGCCGCGGGGAACACAGTGAACGCTTTCCATAGCATTGCTATGAAAAGTGCAGCCCCCCTGTGCTGCAATTTGCCGCGATTCTCCGCGGTGAGCCTATCTGTCAGATAGGCTCACTGCATAGAACCGTCAGCTGTCTCCTGCCCCCGGCGGCGGCTCCTGCGGCGGAGATCTGCCACGGGATATCGCCGCCCATGGACTGGCAGCCTTCCTGCAATCTCTCACCCTACACCGTTTTACATTCTTCAACTGTACTGGTACTAATCACAGCTGAGTGACCACACTATTTACAATGTCTTTCAATACACCATTTTTTTTAACATACAATGGTCTTCCCATTTAATTTTATATGGTGATGAACCAGTGCATGTGCTTTATTTGAGTTCCCTTTGCTGAGCTGAAGAATTCTGCAAAACAGAGATGATGTATGCAGGTTCTCAAAATTTGCTGACTAAGCAGAATAAGGCCAGTTTCAGACAAGCATGTTGTCACACATCTATACTATGGATCTGTAATACAGACATGGTACAGATCACATTGCAACTGTATGTCATCAGTATTTGACCTGTTTTTGCCTCTGTAACAATACCAATAAATACAAATATGGAGGCAAAAATTGACAAAATTGGTCATGCAAATAGATTTACATTAACTCTGTATTACAATCCGCAAAACATGGATCAAATACGGAGTTAATTTTTTTTTCATTTGAAACCGGCCTTAGGTTAAGAAAGGTGTCCATATGTTCTGTTTGTTGAAATCTGCAGACTAGTAAACTGGAACATTTTCATAGTTCATTTGATCTCTAATCAGAACTCTCCACGAAAGAAGCTTTTTTAATGAGGAATTGTTGTTTAAAGGGAACTTGACACCAGATTTGTGTTGCCTTATCTAAGTGCAGCATAAACTAGTAACAAAGACCTTGATTTTAGTAGTGTATCATTTACTGGATTTGTTGCTGCACTTTTCACATAACCACCCTTAAGTAGCTACAGTATGCAATGCTGCGGTCATTCCAATCAAGTGCATGCACTGCTGAATCCTCGATAGTCCTAAGCGGAAGGCTCATCCCGCCCACCTGCCACTGATTGACAGCTTTCTACCTATGCACAGTATAAGGAGAGAGCTGTCAATCGACAGTGGTAGGGTGGGGTTAGACCACCGCTGCAGAATATGAGGACTCAGTGCTTGGCTCACACTGCAGCTACTAAAAGGTGATTTTATGAAAAGTATGGCAAGCAATAAAGTAAGTGATACACCACTGGATTCATGGTCTTTCTCTCTATGATTACTTCATGCTCGCGGCACACAAGCACCACACTCAGCAAGGAGCAAGGTAACGTTCACAACCACTGCAGTTGACAATACCATGCACTGTAGAACAGTGCTCACCACGCTATGCTGAACAGTTGCAGCACTCCAGGGAGAAGGAAGCCTGGCCCTAACCTAGCAGGGGGGTGAAGGGTCCCTGCCTAGAAGCGGAGTAATCTCCTCAATAAAGGCGGCACCACGGTCTTCCTACTGGGCCCTGATTGTCCCTATAGAGGCCCCTGAAGAGATGAACCGAACAGCAAGGCAAAACAGAAATGAAAACAGAAATACAACTGAAAAGTAAACTGCAGCCACTTATCTGGACGTAGCATTACACCCAGCACAGTGGAACTCCAATCTCCACTATTCCTCTATGGAGCTGAATAAGCAGCATTGAGCAAAGGGAGGAGTGAGAATATAAAGCTACTCCACACCTGAGGACTGGCAGAGCAAAAAGAGAACCCCACCTCCAACCTTCTCCCACTGATGACTAATCCAGCATGCATCCACGTAGCAAAGAGAGACAGGCCCCAGCAGTCTCTGCACATAGTGCATTAACCCTTGCCCTGCATAACAAGGCCACAGGTCTTGGCCTGCGTCGAGGCCACCATGCCACGATGCTGTCGCGACTGACAAGCCGCGACAATACCTAGGGCCCCTATGGTCGGGGTGCTGCAACATCCAACACCTGCACATGTGATCTCTGATTCAGCAAACTTACATGTCCACCACTAACAATATACAGCATAACATAGCACAAAATAACATGGAATTTGTCACTAGTTAACTCAAATGGCATACCACAGTCCAAGGACACATTATGTTGGAAGAGAGCATATCAATGCGCAGTCTTTGTCGGAGCACTCCTTTACCTGCTTCTAGGCAGGGCAGCAAAAATCTGGTGGCAGATTCCCTTAAAGCAATTTCTTTGTATATTTTGTAGATCCACAAAAAGTATTTACTTAGTAATCTATATTATATAACATAGATGCAGGCAGGTTTGTTTTATGGGGATGATGTGGCTTCATATATTACTGAGGTTTGTCTTAATCTCATTAGAAGTCCCATGAGAATTACATAATTTTCCTGGAAGCAGTTTTAAAGGATAGTACTGGAGTTATCATAGATACAGAGTATTAAAAATATTTGAGTAGGAGGGATTTAAAAGTAACAGAGGCTTAATTGGAAACAAAGATGTTTTTCTTCATGATGGAATACATCTGTCACTGTTTGTTACAATATTTATAAACACAAATCACTTACATGAAAGGGAAGTGCAAATGCAGAGAAAAAGTGCCGCTACTATGTAAGACTGGGATATACTGCAGATGACATATTGCTCAATACATCTTCCCTGGATGTCAATGATAGGAAAATAAATAGTCATGATGCATGTTGTAAAAAGCACTAATCATGACGGCTTTCAAATCAATACACTTTGTTATTAGAGTGTCACGGAAATCATTTTTTCTTAAACAGAACCTAATACTGTACAAAAAATCAAGTATGAATCCAGCCTGGGAGCGAACTGGGTGGCCCGCCGTCCAATAGGCCATCTGTAACCACCCTAAAGTCTATGGGATCACATAAAAATGTAGCAACTATGCTGCTGCATGTGTATTCACTGCATTTTAATGCATGTTGGCAGGAGATAGTGATTAAAAAATAGTGACATCAATTGAGCCTTCTAGCATTGTTTTCCCTGCGTGAAAAACGCAGTGAACATGGATGCACTATGCACGCAAAAAAAACAGAACATATACACCAAATATGCAACAAAAATGCATCTATACACAGTTAGGCCTCCTTCCCACGAGCGTGACGGGCTCCGCCGCGTAATATTACGCAGTGAAGCCCGTCACGGCGCCCCCCAGAGCCCTTATACTTACCTGCGGGAGATAGCGTGAAGCCGCTTCCCCGCCCACTGCCGTCGCGTCGTGTGACACGCCCACCGCGTCACGTGACGCGCCGGCCGCGTCAAATGACGCAGCGGTGGTAGGTGGGGAAGCGTTTTTTCACGCTATCTCCCGCTGGTTACAGCGGGAGATAGCGTGAACGGACGGCTTCCATTGACTGCAATGGAAGCCGTCAGCGCGTACAGCCCGTCCTCACCCGCAGCAAATAGAGCATGCTGCGGGTGAGGATGGGAGAAATCGCGGTGCGTAATTCCGCGGTGGAATTACGCATCGTGAGCATTGTGCTATTAGGTTCAATAGAACCTAATAGCAGGGGGCCACGCAGCGGATTTTTGCCGCGAATTTACGCGGCGTAAATCTGTTCGTGGGAAGGAGGCCTAAGGATGGTTTTAAATGGGCGATTAAATAGTGCAAAATTTGTGCATTGCGAGACGCAAAAATCTTGCACATATATAAACCCCATTAATTTGAATGGGGTCATATACATGAGCGATGTTTCCCCACATGCCACTGCGATGTTATGCGGGAAACACATTACATCATGTTCTATCATTCTGCGATATCGCCCAATGCTTTCAATAGCAGCAGTGCTGGCCCCATTGAAAGGGGAGAACACCACGATCCTCTGAGAGAGCAGCGGCAGGGGATTTCTTCATCCCTGCAGGGTCCAAAGGGATTTCCCATGGGGATGAAGGAATCCCCTGTCGCAGAGGATTGCGAAATCGCTTTCAATGAGGTCAGCGGGATTCTCGTCTTTTGTCTTATATCGTGAATGACGGCCTAATATCGCCCTCGCTCGTGTGAAACCAACCTAAAAAAGCTGTGTATTTCACGCTTCAAAATTGCATACATTTGTGTAAATGAGCCCTTAAAGGGGTTCTGTCAGCAAAAAAAAAATTATACTCACCTGTGCCTTACTGGGCCGTTCACCACAAACCTGCTGCTCTCCTGATGTCCCTCCAGTAGCCTTTCTATAGCAGTGCAGAAGCTGGCAAAGTGCCAGCTTCCGCCACTGCTCCGACCACTGCCGGACAGCAAGTACTGCCGCGCGGGTCAGTGGTCGACGCTTCACAAGTGATGTCATCCACTGATTGGCCTGGCTTCGTCTAACCTCTGAAGTCCTCAGAGAGTCGACGGCGAGTGGCAATGCATCCCCCTTCCTGGCAAGCTTGCGCACCCGCCATTGACTCTCCGGGGACATCAGAGGTTAGACGCGGCCAGGTCAGTGTCAGACGTATAACGGGACAAACTGAAACCACTGATCTCTATGGGATTTCAGAGTTTTTCCGCCCACGATTTGTACGATCGGGAAAAGTTAGGACCTGCACTATCTTTTCCGCATATAGTCAAACTATGTATGGAGAAGATCGGGTAGCACCTGTCTTCCTGCAATTATTTTCAAACTCTTGTGCTCTGGCGCGGAGCTTGAAAAGCCGGCGAAGAGGAAGGGATTTTGCTAAGAAACATTAGTAAAAACATTACTTTACATGTAAAAATAAAGTAAGAATGCAAGGGAGGAAAGCCAATGTAGAAAATAAGGTAAATGAAAGCCCAATAAATAACATGCCTCATAGAACAACAGTTTTATTATTACAGTATGCTGCTCCATTAATGAAGTCCACAGCTCATTTTGAATGTCAGGTTTGTTAATATGGTTTACTGCATGACAAAGCCTAGAAAGAAGGGATGCTAATGCATTGTGACAATAGATGGAGTCCCTCATCCCCAAGGTAAAATAATTGGTTTGCTATAAATTTTGACACTGTTCTCAGAAAAAAAAAAAAAGATTAAATTAGCTGACTTTTACAATCAAAATGATACTGCTGCAGGGTTCAAATAAATGTAACAATAAGATGTGACGCATCGAAAATGTGCACATTATAGAAGACAATGAATAAACGCCATTAGTCAGAGCACAATACATCCAGGCGCTGTAATTGGATTTAAACACCGTATTCTTGGTTGCATTTTGCAAGAGAATTGAAAGCAGAATTGTGAGCGTACCAGACTGCTTTCAGAAGGGAATACGCAGTTATGTAATGTGGAAAATGAGTGTAATATATTCGAGAACTTGGGACACCATGACAATCACTATTCAGACTCTTTTTGGTGAAGGGTAATAATCTCTAAACAGGTAGTGAATATCATTTAGTCAGTTTAATTCTATGCTCAGCATGCGGTACAGGGTCACCCTCACACTTTTTTCTATTAACGAATGCGTGTCAATGTACTTTTTAAACTTCGGTTTGGCAGTATGCTCAGAGCAATATCTTTTTTTAAAGCTGGTCTAAAGTGTTTTATTTGATGGGCTACCTCATGATTAGTGGGGCCAGACCCCCAGCACCCCTAGGAATCAGCAGGGTGAAGGCACTGTGTATGTATATATATATATATATATATATATATATATATATATATATATATATATACATATATAAAACACAGTGTCCTTAAGGCTTCTTTCACACAAGAGCATAAACAGCAACGGCGTTTTTACGCACAGTACGTAAGCGCCTGAATGGGCATTTTTCTGCGATCACAGCCAGCGTTTTCTCATGCATTCACACGACCACAAGCGTCATTTTTAGCTAAAAATATCTCACACTCAGGCCTCCTGCACACGGGCGAATTTGCATTGCGGAGTCCATGGCGGGCATCTGCCTCCAGACTTTGCAGCAAATACAGCCCATAGTATTCAATGGCAAAACGCCATTTCTCCTCCACAAACGGAAATTGATTGCAATTTTCCACTCGCGGAGAATAAATCGCAGCATGCTGTGATTTTGTGCGGGTTACGCACGGCCAGCTTCCATTGAAGTCAATGGAAGCCATCCGTCTTACGGCACTTCCGCAGTCCGAACTGCGGAGGTATTGTGGGATACACGTCAACCCCCAGCGCCGGCGGCTACTGCTCATACGTGACAGAGTGCTGGCAGGCACATCCGCAGCAGGTAAGCTGGGGTCACTAACTGGGCACCGGGTTGAATTCCGCTGCAGGAATCCCACATGTGGGGTCCGACCTGCCCGTGTGCAGGAGGCCTCATTCATAATCACCATAGCATCTACAGGGTGGGAAATGGAAAGGTACTCAAGTACCACACTCTTCTAAAAAGCTGTTTAAAAGAAAATCTGTCCTTGTTGCCCATAGCAACTGATGGGGTAAAATGAAAGCTGTGCTGTGATTGGTTGCTATAGGCAGCAAAGATTACTTCTAGACAGCTTTCATAAGACTGTGGTGCCAAATTAATTTTTTGTGGTCCAACCTGTATAACAAGCTTAATTGGAATGTTGTTTACCAGGAAATAGTTTACTTAGATGCGCTAAGTATAAAAGAAAAGCCTGCGGAGACTTTTGGAAACTTCTGCAGTATCAACAAAAGTAAGCCAGTGGGGCTACTCAAAGGCCTCCATGTTGGTTTACCCTGATTAGTTTGTGTATTAGAAATAGCTGACGACTTCACATTATATCTATTATTCTTAATTCCACTGAATAATTATCCTGGGATGGACATTCTACTAATACGGAGACATGTATTTTCTAGATACATAAATTTTATATCAATGCAAACAAAATCTCAAAACGTTTTTTGTTGCAGACCATCAAAAATATTTTCCCTATCAGAGGTGATCAGTGGTGTCCCTTTTGTCACCATGGAGCTTGTGGTCAAGTTCCTGCCATTCATATTGTAGCACATCATGACTAACTGATGCAATGACTTCTAGGATGTGTCCTCGCAGATCCTGCATGGTGGGTGGTAAGGGAGATAACGTAGACTAACACTCCTCAGAGAAAAAAAATCACAAGGTGTAAGGTCTGGGGAACATGGAGGCCAAGGAAGAAGTTCACCGTCATCACCACCTGCCAGCCAATCTATCTGTTTGGTGGTCACCTTTTGAACACACTTCTGACTTCATTGTGAAAATAGGTGGTGCCTCGTCCCATTTAAGATGATCCTGGGTTTCCTGTTCCAGCTGTGACAGAAGCCATATCGTCCAGGTACCAAATTCCTGTGATTGCGTCCACATGGAAAAAGGAAGGGCTGTACACTTTCCTACAGGTTATAGCACAAAACACATTTACCTTGGGGGAGTCGTGCTCACGCTCCACGTAGGCAGGAGGGGTTTCCCTCCCCCAGATTCTGACATTACGTTTGCTAACTGTGCCCGAAAGATGGAAGACGGCTTTATCACTAAACACTAAAGATTCCATGAAACCATTGCAAAGAAAAGCGATTTCAGGGCCCGTAAAAATGGCAATCGGTAGAGACAACATCTCAAACGTTTGCACACGATCTTCCACACAGTCGGCTGCAGGATGTCCAACAAATGCAACTTTTTTCCTTAACACTGGAGTACCGCTTACGACCTGTGTTCCCACTGGGTGGATCTTCACTAAACGTTCGAAAATGATATTGCACACTAATAACAGACTGGAAAATCAAGGACACAAAACTCTCTCCAGTCTTTGTTGGTGACCATTTTGTCTCATATTCCCCTGGCGACTACGGCAAAATAAATCTTTTTGGGCCGCATTAAGCAAACATAAGACTGTTCTTGTTGCCTATAGGAACCAATCACAGTGCAGCTTTGATTTTAACCTCAGCAATTTGAGAAAGGAAAGCTGCGCTATGATTGGTCATGTTCTTGTTAGACAGTTTTGCTAAATGACAATTTTTTGAGTTTCAAAAAATAAATATCAAATATAGTTATCTGAGTGTCATTAAACGAGAGTTACGGGGGTTTCAAATTGGGAAGATCATTCCTAATAACCCCGTCTATATACATAAATGAGACTAGTGTTTCTTTAAGAATGTTGGAATGTTGTAGTAGAATTCTGGGTAATACGGAGATACTCACCATTTAACTTTCCATTACGTTATTTTTTTCTTAAAAAACTGAAAACCTGGTCAAATATTTTGTACCACAATCACAGATCTTTTGTATATATATGTAGGCTATAGATGCTGCAGCACTAAAGCAGATGAGCAAGGATATATGCACGACCTGTCATATAACTACTTTACTAGATAATATGGTGGAGGATGAAGAGTTAAAATGTAAGAGGATTAGAGATGAGCGAACACCAAAATGTTCGGGTGTTCGTTATTCGGAACGAACTTCCCGTGATGCTCGAGGGTTCGTTTCGAACAACGAACCCCATTGAAGTCAATGGGCGACCAGAACATTTTTGTATTTCGCCGATGCTCGCTAAGGTTTTCATGTGTGAAATATGTGTGTAAATATATAACCCCTTTCCTGCAATTCATCCAGAAATGTGTTACACTAAAAATATATACCGGCGTATAAGGCGACGGGGCGTATAAGACGACCCCCCAACTGTCACCTTATACGCCGGTAATACAGTGGAGCAAAGAATAAAAAGCATTACTTACGTTTTTAGATGATCTGCGGCGCTCCTGCAGGCTGTCACTCCCTCCTAATCCACGGCAGAGTATTCCTTTCTCCACGAAAGGCTTTAAATCCCTGCCTCCAGAAGCACACGTGCCTTCAGCCAATCACAGCCAATGACAATGATGTCATTGAATGGCTGTGATTGGCTGTGTTTCTGGAGGCGGGGATTTCAAGGCTTGAAATCCCCGCCTCCAGAAACACAGCCAATCACAGCCATTCAATGACATCATTGTCATTGGCTGTGATTGGCTGAAGGCACGTGTCTTTCTGGAGGCAGGGATTTCAAGCCCTGCCTCCAGAAAGCAATACTCTGCCGTGGATTAGGAGGGAGTGACAGCCTGCAGGAGCGCCGCAGATCATCTAAAAACGTAAGTAATGCTTTTTATTCTTTGCTCCACTGTATTACCGGCGTATAAGGTGACAGTTGGGGGGTCGTCTTATACGCCCCGTCGCCTTATACGCCGGTATATATTTTTAGTGTAACACATTTCTGGATGAATTGCAGGAAAGGGGTTATATATTTAACCCCTTTCCGACCATTCATCCTGCGATCGCGGGCAGCCCATTGCATTCAGTGGAACCTGCTGTATTGCCGCTCCATTGAATTCAATGGGCAAACATCGTTCTTCTCTGCTACAGCTGTTACAGCTGTGCCAGAGAAGAAGGATTTGTCTTCTATATGTTCTCAATGGGGTCAGCGCTGCTGCCGCTGGCCCCATTGAGTGCATATAGAATGCATCCATAGCGAACCGCGGGAGGGGCAGACTTTTATATCAGGCGGACACCTTATCTCCCCAGCCACTCACAGCAGGGGGGTGGTATAGGGCTTAAACGTTGCAGGGGGAAGTTGTAATGCCTTCCCTGTCTTTATATTGGCCAAAAAAAAGCGCTAACGTCTCAGGGAAGAAAGTTAAATTAACCAGAACACCGCATGGTGTTCGTTACGAATAACGAACATCCCGAACACCCTAATATTCGCACGAATATCAAGCTCGGACGAACGCGTTCGCTCATCTCTAAAGAGGATATGTCCAATGGGCCCTGGATAGATTGGATCTTGGCAGAATACCCATGTAAAGAGTTACATCTAGGTCAGTTTATTAACTCAAATGAATCAATATGTAGTACTATTAAAATTGTGAAGCATAAACTGACCCTTTCACAACCCAATTTAACCCTCATGCTCTGTGATCATTTTCGTGTACACTTTCTACTTTGTTCTTCGCAAGGAAGTTCAATAATTTTATGAACGCACCTATCTTAATCACTAAGCCCCTCAGATCCCTTCAAATATTCTAGAGCTTTAGCAATTCTCAAGAGTTCTCTTCTTCTCTGGCAACCAGTATGTATGTAATCCATTAATTTACACAGGACTCGTATAGCACAATTAGCTATGACAAGAACCTTCCATGAAATTGACGTGCAGCATACCGTATGAAGGAAAACCAGAAACAACTTTTTGCTTTTGCAGCCTAGCTCTCAACAGAACCTCAAAGAGCCATTAGGTCCAATAGATCCAGCTGTAGAAGGGTGATCAAAATATGTCTATTGCATATACAGTATAACATATGTTTGAGTCCTGGTTGTACTAGATAATAACACATTGATTGAAAAGCATGCTGATCCTGAGGAACGCCATTCTTTGACTAGTCAAGAGGGGGTAGCAGTGGTGATGAAGTCTGCAAGAGAGCCCCCGGTGAGTGGGGGTGATTTGCCTAAGAGAAATTAAAGGGGCCATGAGCAATGGTATAAATATCTACTGGAAGCCAAACTGCAACCACAGTGGCAAGTGGTATGAGAGGCCAGATGGCAAAGGAGTCAGGTTGAGTAGGAGGAAAGAGCATGGCTAAAAATTGTCTGGGACATATCCAAGTGGCAGAGATTCTGAAATTGTGCATGTTAATTTGGTTCAAACCTATGCAGGATTTCAGGTTCGTGAGGGTTCCTGAACTGAAAGATAATATTTTGCCCACCATTTATTTGTAATCCAGGAGGTAGTGTGCCACACCCTGATACAGCCACTGCACCACAGCAATTTACCGCTATGATGAGCATGATGGTGGTGGTGGTGGGAGGATAGTCTTTAATTGAGGACTGGGACCAGGAAGAGGGTCCACAGTAGCGAAAGACAGCTGGGACTCAGATTTTTCCTGACTGGAACCAATTTTGGCAGCCTCACGTGGATACAAGATGCCTTGGTGTACTATGGATTTTCCCTCTTTGGGCAACCTGAGGCTGTTGCCTTCAGTGTTGTAGCAAAAGAGGGGTTCAAGAGGCCGCCAGCTCGCTGGGCTGGTTTATTAACCCCTCAGTTAAAATACAAGGGGTATCCAAATGTAAGGAAATTGTCTAAAGAAAATGTTACCCCCACATCTCGTTTAGTGTCACTAATTGTTTCTGCCTCATGGACTACTTCAATTTTCATGTTGCCTGCAGGGACTTCAACCCTTGAAGAGGTGGGATATAGAAGGATGATTGAAAATTTCTTTTGCATATACAGTAACACATGTTTGAGTTATGGTTGTGCATTGTACTGTCATTTTAGGTATATGATTTGTTTTGGCAGTGAGAACATTGAGAGACCACTGGAAATAAAAAGGAAAGGCAGGCGCGTCTCAGTTTGCTGCCAGTGAGTTGTCGAGCAAGTCTGAGGGGAGAAATATAGTGGGGCCCTAGAGGTCATAGTCTGAAAGTGACTCAAGCCATCATGAAGAAGAGTGCTGTTGTCACAAGGCTGTAGACTAAACCATTAAGACTGCTCGTAGAGACTATCTACCAGTGTTTTCTGCTAGTACAAGACGCTGGTGAGAAAAGTAATCTCCTTGTTTATTAAAGCATTATTAAAAAAAACATTCGGAGACGTCCTTCTTATTCTCTTTGCAATAGAAGGGCTTGCATTGCAAGCCTCAATCTTCCAAGGGTCTGCGCTGACGCTAGTGAGTGCCTGCCATTTGCTGAGGTACCCTTCAGTTTACCAAAAGAACCTGCGTTGGCGTAGGTCCAGTCTGGCCTGCACCCATCTTACATTGCACCAATCTGTGTTCCTACAAAGTTGCTATTTTGCTAGTCAGAGACTCCACTGTTTCCTTCATGTGAGTGCTGCATTAGACTGGTAGGTCTTCAGAACAAGGATCCTGCAAGCCGTAACATACACCCTGCCTGCCTCCAGTCTGGTGAGTATGATGGGAACTGTGATTATTGTTACTTCTGAGCTGGACGCTAAATACCTAGTCCAGATCGAAAATAATTTGTTGTCCTTAATAGGACAAAAATCTGAGTGATGAAACCAAAAAGTAGGGGGAACAGGAAATCTGACCCTAACCTACTAAAGTAATGAGAAACCCCCCATCAAGAACTTGGGGAGACCGTGACTCTCCTTAGTTGGGATGATGGGGAGGGGCGATGCTTACTGCAGAACATAAGAAGGGATATGGTACAAATGGAAGCAAGCATGCTATAAACTAGATCAAATACAATAGCAAAATAGTCATGAGATAGATATCACAACATCCCAGAATATCCTTTTCAGAAAAGAGATTTATCTGACAATGGAGCAGGATAGGAGCCGCCAACTTGACCAGAAACACAAATATCCTTCATGAGGAGGAGTCAGAATAAATGTGTATAGACAGGCAATGACTAGCTGGACACGTGCCGACCAATCCATTCACACACCGGCATAAAAGTGCTCTTGTCGATGCTCACTGAGCATGTGCTGATTTGTGGATCATGTGGGCCTGGGGATGACACCATGATGTCACTCCAGTCCCGATCAGACATGCCGATGAGCCATCACAATTATGCTTACCTGCATTCAATGTTGAATATTGAGTCCCTGAGTGGAGGAACGCTTTACATATACTATTACTTAATTTATATACCATTGTTTATATTCTGCCAAGCAGTACACAATGCATAGTATACCATGGGAATTCACTTCGTAATTTTTGTATCTTAAAGGGGTTGTCTCACGCAGAAACGTTTTTTTTTTTTATTCAATAGGCCCCCCGGTCGGCGCGAGACAAACACAAGGGATGGGTTAAAAAAAAAACGTTTATTACTTACCCGAATCCCCGCTCTGCGGCGACTTCTTACTTACCTTACCAAGATGGCCGCCGGGATCTTCACCCACAATGCACCGCGGGTCTTCTCCCATGGTGCACCGTGAGCTCTGTGCGGTCCATTGCCGATTCCAGCCTCCTGATTGGCTGGAGTCGGCACACGTGACGGGGCGGAGCTATGAGGACCAGCTCTCCGGCACGAGCGGCCCCATTCACCACGGAGAAGACCGCACAGCGCAAGCGCGTCTAAAATCGCCAGGAGACGGCGAATTTAGACAAATCCATGGCGACAGGGACGCTAGCAACGGAGCAGGTAAGTGAATAACTTCTGTATGGCTCATAATTAATGCACGATGTACATTACAAAGTGCATTAATATGGCCATACAGAAGTATATAACCCCACTTGATTTCATGAGACAACCCCTTTAAGCATACCAAGGTTAATTTAGTTTATATGAAATTTGCCCAGCACAGAAAACCGGGATACTATGTGCAAAGGTTACCCAATGTCTTTTAATTACATATCACCATATTCTATGCACTTAATAGATGCTTGACACTGGGTAATAGGGTGTGTGAGAATGATCATGACCCGACTTGTAGTTATAGACAGAAAAATATATTCCTTCATGTTCCAGAGAAGAGAAATAGAAAAATAATAAGAGCGTGGCATTGTAAGATTTTGACTGAATACAGCTTCAACCAACCTAAGTGAAAATAGACGACCAAAATAAATTTAAAGAAAACTTCTCTTTGGCAAACTCATGGTTAAAGGGCCACCCTGATGATTTTGTTAATTCACTTATTATGTAGCTAGCGCCCCCCCCCCCTCCCCCCCACCCCCCCCCAGTATATATAACTGAGCTAGTGTTACCTTGATTAGTAATTTCTGTCTGAAATTCTTGGCCTTTATCCCCAAATGGTCATGTGATCTCAGTTCTGACCAACTCAGATCTACCTGGGGTTATCATCTCTGTACATTAACCACGATACAGAAGCAGACTACATAGCGGGATAGCGCCTGAGATAATAAAAAGAGGTAGTAAGTCTCACCTGGTGTGGACAGCTTGGCACCCTAAGGTTCCAGCTGCCTCACCTTTGGTTGTAGATGGTTCAAGGCTGCTATGCCTGGTGGCATTCGCTGATTCAGAGGAGAGCTGCAGGATATACAGGGGTCCTCACTAGGAGGATACCTTCCGTGTCAAAAAAAAAAAAGAACTAGGTTATAAAAAATCCTGTGCTCATAGGATTCCTTAATAGTACCAGGAAAGTCCCATAAATACTTCACTGTATGTTAGTCACTTACTTTGAAAGTAACATGCAGTGGAGTATTTATGGGACTTTCTTGGTACTATTAAGGAATCCTATGAGCGCAGGGTTTTTTATAACCTAGTTCTTTTTCTTAGCTTTTAGCCGGAAGCAGACTAGTCACTCTGCTCCTCAACAGGTAGCTGGTTGACACTTTGTGCGGGGGTTTCCTGGTATTATCTGCATCCATATAGTTGCATGCTGGTTCCTTCAGAGTCCCTGACCTCTGAAAGAGGTTTTAGTAGGTGTGTTTTTTTCTCTGATCTACCTATTAGCAGGTAGGGAGGGCTTTATATTCCTACCCCTCCCTTAGCTCTTTACTGTTTATTGCAGTTCAGTTGGTCATGGAGCAGGGGCGTAACTATAGGGGATGCAGGGGATGTGGTTGCACCCGGGCCCAGAAGCCTTAGTGGGCCCATAAGGCTTCTCTTTTCCATATAGGGAGCCCAGTACTATGAATAAAGCATTATAGTTGGGGGCCCCTTTACAAATTTTGCATTGGGGCCAGAAGCTTCAAGTTACACCTCTGTTGGTGGTTAGAGCTGTTTCCAAGTCCTCGCGGAGTTAGCTATGGATCTTTCAGTTAAACGGGTTTTCCAGGAAAATGCTATTGATGACCTATCAATAGTTGATCATCTGGGGTCCGTCGCTTGGGACCCCAACAGATCAGCTGAGCAGGCACATGCTGTCAGTGCCACAATTACACAGAGGTTAGAGCGGAAGCCTCCGTGCCGACTTCCTATGTAGTGGCCGATGCTTGTAACTGCAAGCACGGCTCTCATTGAAATCATTTGGAGCCGTGCCTGCATTTTCAAGCCACTACATGGGAGGTCGGCGCGGAGACTTCTGCTACAAATACACAGAGGTTGGAGCGGAAGCTTCCCCGCCAACCTCCTTATAATGGCCGGTGCTTATAACTGAAGGCACGGCTCCAATTGATCTCAATGAGAGCCATGCCTGCAGTTACAAGCACCGGCCACAGCACAGAGGTCGGCATGGAGGCTTCCACTCCGACCTCTGTGTTATTGTGGCGCTGATAGCATGCGCCTGCTCAGCTGAACGCTCGGGGTCCCGAGCTACGAATCCTAGCCGATTAACTATTGATGACCTATCCTGATGATAGGTCATCAATAGTATTTTCCTGGAAAAACCCTTTAAGTTGCAGTTTATTCCCCTCACTCTTGGTTATTTGTACCCCCTATTAAGATTAGGTAGCAGACCGTGAGGTGTTCAGCAGGTTCGCACTTCTCAGAGCGGTCAATCTGCTTTTAGGTAGGGACCTTTCCTAGTTAGGAGCAGAGTCAGTTTTTTGTGTTTTCCTTTGTCCGGTGTTGACACAATCTTGGGGGAAGTGAAGTGACTGAAATGAATAAAGGAGACCTCCAAGGTAGGACAGGCAATCAGGTGAAGGGTCAGACACTGATGTGGCCCTTTAATAGACTTAGCACCTGTACTGAAACCTTTGAAAAATATTATCCATACTTGGTCCTTAGTAGAGATGAGTGAGTATATTCGCTAAGGCACATTACTCGAGTGAGTAGTGCCTTAGCCGAGTATCTCCCTGCTCGTCTTTAAAGATTCGGGGGCCAGCGGGGGGCGGGGAGCGCCGGGGGAGAGCGGAGAGGAACGGAGGGGAGATCTCTCTCACCCCCTCCCCCCCCCCCCGCTCCCCACTGCTCCCCACCGCAACTCACCTGTCACTGGCGTCGGCCCCCGAATCTTTAGGGACGAGCGGGGAAATACTCGGCTAAGGCACTACTCGCTCGAGTAATGTGCCTTAGTGAGTATACTCGCTCATCTCTGGTCCTTAGGACTATGGCTGAAGGTCAAAACATATTTTTCTAAGACTGCCCTTATATGTTGCTATAAGAATAGGTTGTGTGCGTCAGTCGATATTTATGAATGCAATGAGGTATAAGAACAGTGTTCTCCATATCTCTGGACCCTCAGATTAACTCTGGGGACTCAATTTTAAAAATGTGCATGCCATATAAGTTAATTACTACAGGTGCCTAAACTATTAACCATTAACATGCAAAGGTGAAATTCCCCTTTAATTTAAACCTATAGTATATAATCTCCAAAAGTGAAAAAATAAGTCAAGTGCGCGACGTGTTATGTTTATCACCGAACTTTCTGATAATTCATAAGAAAAATGTAGTATTAGCTTTCTGAAGGGTAGAGTAATGATGCTTGAAATAAAATACCGCAGTGGTATAAAGCTGCATTGGAGCGGTCAGCATTGAGTTATTAGCTTATACATACTACAATAAAACTCTTTCAATCTAGCACTTGTTGAGGGCAAAGAACTGCAAGATAATTTAGAATTTCAGAGGATTTCAAGCAGAAGACTGGGCAGAGACAACTTCATTTTTCTTTAGGCTGTTTTCCTTAAAGCGGTTTCTGCGATTTTAAAAAAGTAACTTAATAGTAACAAATGTGATAAACTAAGAAAATATCCATAACTTTCTTTTTACTGTAATTCTATCACAGTTCCACACCGATCCTTCAATGGCACCTGTCAGTCTTTTTTTACTCGCTCTGCAATGATGATGTCATAAACATCGCTTGACCACTCCAGCCAATCCCTGCCCTCAGTATTTTTATGCTCTCATTTTTTTTATATGCAGCCAGGATAGCCACCAAACGCATACCCATAAGGTGGGGCTTAGATGGGGCCTAGTCCAGTTTTGCGTACTGTGCCTATTGGGGCCTTTCTTCTGAACAGTGATGTACAAGTCATGTCACCACCTGCATCACTATGGGGGTAAAACCCCTTTAATAGTGCTGCCAGTGATGTAAACATGGCGCTTCCTGCACCTATATTCAGAGCTGCTAGAGCTGTCACCGCCCTCCACTCTTTGACGCTAGTCTTGTAGGGGAACGGGAACCCTCACAAGTGCTCCATAAGCCTCTCCCTTCCGGCACTTCACCGGTTTGCATAAGGGTAAGTTTCGCACTTACAGAATCAGACTAGGGACCCTCCAGCTGCCTATTGATGATGGTGATTTGGCCATCCCTCATCTTCAGTTCTACTTTTTGGCCAACTGCAACATTTTAAAGGTTGGGTTTCACAGGAATCATTTGATTCCAATGGTAGACTTTTGGTACATCTTCCGAACAAGGGCCTTTTAATCTATCGATCTTTGCTATATTGATTAAAGACCCCTTTGCATGGTACAATTAATGTGCAAACTGCTTGTTAGATTGAGTGGTTTACATGATAATTGTTAGGTGTAAACGGTGCAGGGAATGGACGATCAGCAATAAATCGCTAGATTACTGTTGATTGAATCTTTTATGCAGACCTGAAAATCAATGTTGGTCTCCACTGAATAATTTGGTCGAAACAGTTTTTCATCTATGTACAACTGCCTGTTCACTGTGAATGGAGGTGGGCTGCCTCCATCTTCCATGCCAACAGTGCTGGTACAATTGTCACACTGCTTATCTGTGAACTAATTAGGGACTGGATCTCTAAGCTTATTCTCTTGTTATCTTGCTTTTCTTAATGTCCATTTTTTTAAGGCCCTTTTATTCTGTCCGATGATTAGTTTGATGCCTGATCATTACCCTATTTAAATGTGCCCAGTAATTAGTAGACACATAGGCAAATGATCGTTTGTCATTGAGTACATCTTTCTGGCCTAAAAATCATAGTTTGTCGCCAGCGCGCACCTCGATGTATCAGCTGCTGATAAATGCAAACTGTTTGAGAGACAAACAATCATAATAAAATTATTCACAATAATTGCAACATGTAAATGGAAGTTAAAGGGGTTGTCTCATGAAAGCATGTGGGGTTATATACTTCTGTATGGCCATATTAATGCACTTTGTAATATACATTGTGCATTAATTATGAGCCATACAGAAGTTATTCACTTACCTGCTCCGTTGCTGGCGTCCTCGTCTCCATGGATCCGTCTAAAATCGCCTCTTCTGGCGAATTTAGACGCGCTTGCGCTGTGCGGTCTTCTGTCTTCTGAATGGGGCCGCTCGTGCCGGAGAGCGGCTCCTCGTAGCTCCGCCCCGTCACGTGTGCCGATTCCAGCCAATCAGGAGGCTGGAATCGGCAATGGACTGCACAGTGAAGATCCCGGCGGCCATCTTACTAAGGTAAGTAAGAAGAAGGAAGAAGTCGCCGCAGCGCGGGGATTCGGGTAAGTACTACCCGTTTTTTGTTTTTTTTTAACACATGCATCGGGTTTGTCTCGCGCCGAACGGGGGGCCTATTGAATAAAAAAAAAAAACGTTTCGGCGTGAGACAACCCCTTTAAGCAAACGCAGAACAATTGCTATATCGTCGATAGTCGCTCGTGTTCAGGCAGAACATCTGGCCGTGTAGAGTGGCCTTTATCCTCTGTTTAAATATATATATATATATACGTATATATATATATACGTTTCTTTTGATTTACTGTACCTGATGAAGAGATCTAAGCAGTTTTGAATTTAAAGACAATCTGCAGCCATCTTTATACTTTCCTCTCTAAAGTCAGCATATGGTATTCACATGCACACTGATTACGGCGATATGTCTGTTACATGTATGAGCAGCATACACATAAAAGGCTACAGGAAGTAGTCCTTCAGATCCATCAGCTGCAGGCTTGTTACATTCACCCTCTGGTCAATAATTGACAGCTGTCAATCAATGGCAGGAGTAGGCAGGGTTAGTCTGCAGCTCATGAATATGGGAGACTACTTCCTGTAGTCCTCTATGTGCCTACTGATAAAATTAAGTTTCTGACAAATGACTTTACAGATACATATAACGACATATCATTGCAGCAATCTTGTGCTGTCCTCAAAGAGAAGAGCGTAAAGGTGATGACAAATTGCCATAAGCATCATTTATTTTATTTCACTTAACTAATAAAAGCTATTGTAAGTGAAAAACTATTATTGTTTCTCTTATTGAGAATAAGACTTTTTTCAATTAACATGGTACGAAACTTTTTTTCTGCAGAGCTGACCAAGCTATGGCAAGTGAGGGGAAATGTAGTTCTATAGTGATGCCATTAAAGGGGTTGTACCAGAAAATACATCATTATCATCTATCCACAGGATAGGTCTTAAAAATCCGATCCTGAGAATTGGGGTTCCGTTTTCCTCTCCTCCTCACTGTGGACTTACTGCAGGAGGAGACTGAATGGAAAGGCAGGCATGCATGGAGGATGCTGGTCCATTCACTATCAGTGGGACTGCCAAAGAGCCAAGTGCTTGTACTATCATCTATTTCCATCAGCCCTATTGATATGAATGGAGTGATGACCTCACATGGTCGGCCACTGCTTCATTCAATCAGACCACTGTGGGCAGGGGCGTAACTATAGGGGGTGCAGGGGGTGCAGTTGCACCCGGGCCCAGGAGCCTTAAGGGGCCCATAAGGCCTCTCTTCTCCATATTTGGAGCCCAGTACTATGAAAAAAGCATTATAGTTGAGGGCCCTATTACAGATTTTGCATCGGGGCCCAGAAGCTTCAAGTTACGCCTCTGACTGTGGGTGTAGGCAGAGAGTCCATGGTGACCAAATGTGCCCATTCTCGGAATTGATGAGGGTTTCAGGAGTGACACCAATCAAACTTTTATGACCTATCCTATATATAGGTCATAAAAGTGCTTCCTAGTACAACCCCTTTAAGGAGAAAAGTCTCAGCATGGTAGTACCCAGATATTTCCATTTACAATTCATACAAAGATTATCAGTGCCCACAGCTCTTCACAAGAAGAGGATCCCTCAAGAACAATCAGAAAAAAGTATTTTAACACAATGGGGACCCTTATTGATGATTCTCCAATTGGGAATCTGAGAGGGGCTGGGATTGATTGCTGTAGTGCCCACTGGATTTTTTTTCTCCAAGAGAATCTGTTGGAGTACTTAAATTTCAAAAACATTATTTTTTTCCGTGACAATTTGCTTGAAAAAGTCAGACTCAGGATTTTCTCTCTACAGATAAAGCAGACATATATCGTGTAACACGTAACTGCATTTTTATCTTATTCTAACCCCTAGAAGTCCACATTAAAGTTAAATTCAATCTGATTCTTGATGCTTATCAGAAAATCCTGAACATTAGATAATCTGCCATGTACCAAATCCTGTTAGAACTGCCTTAAATTAACTGTTTGACTGTCCATACATAGAAAACTCGCAGGTAAAAACTGAACACCACTTTGGAACAATATCATTAAAGGAATATAGCTTCAGGGCAATAGAATTCTGTTTTTTGCAGTCTTTTACTATAGTCATCATAAAACAGGATTCTTTTCCTGCATTTGAAATGTAGTTAAATACGATATGCTGAAAACTAGTTTTGTATTGCATAGAAACGTCTGTGGTCGTTAACATAATGTTACAAAATAATGAATCAATTAATGAAGTGTATGAGAGCAGCACTCTTGCCCCAGAGAAGCACTGTGTCTTGCACTGTTGGCTCACACAGATGTTATTTCTTCATGCGAAGAAAGATACCAGGGATGTAATAAGCCTTTGCCATCTGTAAGGTTTTGCCCCATTCAACATGTGCAGAACCTTATTTAGTAGTAACACCTAGCTCTAATAACCAGCAAAGAAGCAGAGTGATGATAGTGAATAGCAACACGAAGCATCTATTAGACTCTGAGAAGTAACTATTTTCTATTTACTAACAATACAATTAAGAATTATTTATTAACAAGCTACATAATGTCAAATAAAGCATATATTTTTTAAATCCATTAAAGCATTTTAAAGTTGAAATGGGAAATCTATCATTATTGTTCTGTTAGAACAGTGTAAAGATTCAGAGACACTTAAGCCCAAAAAGTAACTCATAAAATCCCAAAGACTACTTGATGCATCATATTGAGAAAATGCTAGGTATTTATGGATTGTACATGTACTGTATGTAATTCCTTGGCAAACAAAAAAGTAATAACAATTTCCTGACCGTAAGAAACTTGAGATAAAATTTGTCATTTAATGCACTGTTTGTGTGCTGTAATAACACTGTGAGGTAAGATAATAAAGTAGATTTAAGTGAGTTCAAAGTCAGTCCTCTTTCTATCTCCCCATGTAATAGTCAGATAAATAAGAAGAAATGAAGTTCTGAGTGCGTTTCCATCACTTCATACCAAACCAGTTTGCCAAAGCAATAATAAAGCATTCCAACTAGCATACTGTTAGAAAATTTTAATAGGTATTCAAAAATGTGTTTTTTGGGGTCTTTATGTTCCCTTCCCCAGGTAAATGTGACCCCAGACATGTTTTAAAACTAGAATGACAAATAGCAAAAAGTCTTGTTCCATCTACAACTTCATCCATGAACTACTGGAAGTAGCCTGAATGGTTTGTGGCACACAGAGGCGTAACTTAAAGCTCCTGGGCCCCAATGCAAAACCTGTAACAGGGCCCCCAACTATAATGCTTTATTCATAGTACTGGGCTCCCTATATGAAGAATAGAGGCCTTATGGGCCCCCAAGGCTCCTGGGCCCAGGTGCAACATCGCATCCCCAGCATCCCCTATGGTTACGCCCCTGGTGACACATGTTCTAATGCAGTGTACTAGTTCTAGTCAACTCCTTACAAACTTAGAAGCACTCGATTCTCTCTCTGATTGTGTTCTTTCTAGTGCAGAAGACACTTTGGCAGGAAGGGAATTACCCTGATATAGCATTCTAATGTAGGAAGTAAACTGCTTTCCAAATGTGACTATATGGAGCTGTAAGAGATAAGTTTGTGGTCACCCTTGAACGTCTTGGGATTATGAGCAGTTAAATAATAGCCATATTATAAAGAGACTATATAATAATGTCACATATATACATACATACTATATAAAAGTGAAGATGTTAGAGTTCTGGAACACTGAATTCTACAAATTGTTATTTGATCTTCTGCTTGTGCACAAATTAAGCCATACTGTTGAAGGAGAATAAGGTCAGGGCTACATAATGATTTTGGTCGCTACGCAATTTGTGCAGCCAAAAGACTGAAGTGTAGCCCTGTAGCACCGGAATATGCATGTATATTTTAAAAATAACAGAATAACAATGTGAGTGTTATTTCCGAGCTAGACGCCAAACACCTCATCTGGATCTCATATAATAGTTGTACCTAAAGGACACATAGACAAACAATTTGTAAACGTGGAGAACAAAATTATTTATAGCAATACTAAAATGTGTAGAAATCTCACCCTATCATAATAATAAGAGGAAGCTTGACCTAAAAGAAGGGTGGTCGCCCTGACGAGGGCCGCCCAACATCCAGAATATGGGGACAACTTAGACAGTCTCTATGTTGTGACAAAGGAGGTAACAATTATAGATATAAATCACAATTAACACAGCAGAACTAGTAAGTAGATATTACTAAACCAAACAATAAGTAAAACACTTATCTGAAAGTATGATGACACCTGGAGGACACAGACCAGACAAGAACTCCACCATGCAGATGATAACCAGTGCCCTCTCAGAGGAGGGGCCAAAATAAATATACTACAATAACGGTGAAATGGTGGCATGGGGGGACCAGATGCCTGCCGACCAATCAAACCCCACACCAGCAGACGATGTGTTCATGTTAGCACCTGGTACTGAATGACAGGGTTCGTTCATCTACATCATGGTCTCATGGGCTGAGGCTGCTATTGGGATATCACCCTGGACTCACTTTCTGGTTGTGCCAAACGTGAAGCTCCAATGAGCTTGGAGAAGAAAATATATATATATATATGTGTGTGTGTTTCTTCAGATGTATTTTGTTATACCAGCTTGATGAAGAGGCCCAACAAACCTTGAAAGCTTGCACTGTTAACATCATCATTTTATTTGTTAGTCATTAAAAGCTACAAGATTATTTTCTTTTCCTTATTGAGAACAATACTATTTTGTACTAACATGGTACAATCATTTTTTTGAAGATTTGGGATTGCAATTTTTTGCATCAGCATTAAGGGTTTTGGATCTATTAACTCTTTAAAACTTTAAGAAAGGTAAAAATACACAAACACCAATGATTATTAAACACTCCATTAGTTTAGTAGTTAAGATTTAATGGCGATTCAACCTTTAATAAAATACGGGAGGAGAGTAAAAGTAATTGATAAATAGAGTTTAATAGTAAAGGTATTTTGTAACATTTTTAACATTTTTCATAATCAGGGAACCACTTGGTGATTAAGAAGTGATTTCCAAACATATAGCAAGTGTAAAATATATTTTCATGATGTTGTGGTACTGTATATCTGTTCCACATGGCAGCAATATGATAGCTTGTTCTGTATGAACAGCTGGCACAATGCTTCAAAATACATCATGACAACCATAGTAACCTCCACCAAAGGAACGCAACAGATGATCTGTGAAAACCTCAAACTAAATTCTGTAGCAAATGCCTTTGTGTAAAATCCTTGAGTCTGTGATGTGATAGTCTAGAATTCCAGATTATTCTAAATATCTGGTATCAGTCATGGTGGAAAAATGGACAGATTGTGCCACTCCTCTTTTTAAGACACTCATGATTAAAGCTCTGTGCTTTTCATGCAATTCGCTAAATTGGTACAGCTGGCACGTAGAACCAGTTGTCTAATGCTATCATTGCTCCAGTATGATCAATGTGCATAGCTGGTGCCAATTACCCCATAGAAGATGTTAGAAGAAAAAGAAGGCCATTGCTAGAATTCTAACTGGAATCCGCTTATTTTTTTGGCTTATTTGAAAGTCTAGGGAAGGGTAATGCATCCCCTTCAACATGCATTAATAATAATAATCATTATTTGTATAGCGCCAACATATTCCGCAGCGCTTACATAGACAGGGGAATACAGAAAGACAAAAGTACAAAAATTACAGAACCACGGTTACATAATAGTCAGTTGATGGAAACAATAAGGGTGAGGGTCCTGCTCTAACGAGCTTACATACTACAAGTAAGGGGGTGATACAGAAGGTAAAGGGCTGGAGATGTGCACGGTATGGCGAGGTGGAGAGTGAGGGATGTTATACATATAGACAATGGTCAGACATTTAGCCGTGTGACGGCTGAAACGGTATAACTGCAGGGGCAGTTGATGATGGCTAGCAGGGATTGCAGTCAATAGGTCAGGGAGCATGTTATCAGGGGGTTTGGTTTAGGGGATGTGGTATGCCTCCCTGAAGAGGTGCGTTTTTAGAGCATGCCTGAAGTCCTGCGAGTCCTCGATTGCCCAGTAAGCCTTGGGTAGTGCGTTCCAGAGGACCAGTGCTGCTCTGGAAAAGTCTTGGAGGCAGGAATCAAAGGTTCGAATTAGAAGAGCGCGCAGTCTGGTTTCGTTAGCACCCGGGCTGAGTGATGGCCTGAGATGGGGGAAGCAATGTAGGGTGGTGCTGCACTGTGTAGGACTTTATGGATGAAGGTAGTAAGTTTAAATTGAATTCTGTATTTAACGGGCAGCCAGTGCAGTGACTGGCACAGGGCAGAGGCGTCCGAGTAGCGGCTGGACAGGAAGATGAGCCTGGCTGACGCATTTAGGATGGATTGGAGAGGGTAGAGTCTGGTGCAGGGGAAGCCGATCAGCAACGAGTTGCAATAATCGAGCCGAGAGTGGATGAGGGCAATAATAAGCATTTTAAGCGTGTCTGCGGTGAGAAAAGAGCGGATTCTTGTGATAATCTTGAGGTACAGCTGACACGTTCAGGACAGAGATTGGATGTAGGGGGTAAAGGAGAGATCGGTGTCGAATATGACCTCAAGGCAGCGGGCGTGCGGTCTGGGAGTTATGGTGGTGCGACACACAGAGATGGAGATGTCAGGATGAGGTCGGTTAGTGGAGGGAGGAAACACCAGTAGGTCAGTTTTAGAGAGACTTAGTTTTAGGTAGAGAGAGGACATAGTGTCCATTATGCCCACACTGCGCAGTTATAATTACCAAAGGTTTCTATGTTGTTATCTATGATTTTCTCGCACTTTTCATGCCCAGCATACAGTATTTAAAGAAAAACAAAAATCCTCGAGACTAAATCAATTTTCTCATCATTGTGCTTACAAAATTTCTTCACCAAGTTAAGAATTGATCAGTAAATGTTGTGTGGAGGCCCAATTCAGCTTTGTGTTGACATTTTCCAAACAGAAAGCTTTTTAAAGTTAATTGTTGACAAGATTTCTATTGAAAACCACTGTCACCCTACTTAAACATACTTCTTCATGCACCCCTCAGGTACTTTAGGAACTTTTTTCCTCCGCTTCCATAATTTACCATTTTCATATTGTGTTGAAATCAAAAGATTTGAAATTGCTCATTTTGTGTTAAGAAAAGACTAAAATGACTGTATTGTCATTTTACCCACAGAAAAGCTAAGTTGTGGAAGAAGAAAAGTGCTGCTATTTCTGCAGTCTGTACAAAATGTAAGACATCAACACACAGAGAGTTGAAATGACATAGAGCAGCAGAGATTCCATGAAGTTCTCTAAGTTTGGCACACAATGGTCAGAAAATCCAGTTCTATTAAAAAAAATAGTCCTAAAGATTCAGAAATGGTGGAAATCAATTTGATTACTGCAAGAAAAACCATACATCGCTATATTACACTCATTGTGTTATTTCCCAGTCTACCGTATAAATTAAGTATAATACCTGCTGAGCTCTCCGGCCACTAAGTCCCGAGGCATCAAATTCATAGAATTGCATTAATCACAAGAAAAAAACCCTTATCAGTGCAAAATATAGTTACTCATATTAATTTTATCAATCTCCCTAGCTGTGCCATCTCTACCATAAATCTGTAAGAGGAATTTGCAAGTAAAGAGTATAATTTTATTTTTTTTCACAACACTGGCATAACCTTCTTGAGCAATCCTCGCACCAGGGCCTCACATTATGCCAGAGAACCCATCAAATTAGGTCTTGCCAAAATAACTGACGATTATCAAGTTCATATGCCCATTCTACGGGCTTTTATGGGTTTCTGAGAAGCCACTCTCTGCCACAGCTTGCTTTGCCTATATGTCACTTGTGGGGTTGAACCAGTTACTTAGTATTGGAAAAGCTCAGTGCCTCTGAGGATCATTGTGGCTACTAGTCCACTAAATTTCCTGGATCCCCATCTTCCCTCTGCCATTATGGTGCTGGGTACATGTCACTTAATATCCTGTGCAATACAGGAACTTGATCCCCAAGCCACAGAGTTGCTATTACAGTCTCAGCTGAAACAATTTTTGGAAAGGAGGAGCATAGCTTTAAAGGACTACTCAATAATGCTTGCAATAATGTTCCAACTGTAACTTTAACAAAGGATGCTTATTGTTTTGCAGAAGGCACTTGAAAGTCTGCTTAGTATGCAGGAGGAGGAATAACTCACTGGGTCTGAAACTGGCCCTGTTGTCCCTCTGGGCTAAACTTGGAGGAACAGGCCTTTAAGAAGGCTACAGGGCAACAAGTCTTTCACTGTTCTCTGTGCACACTTATAGTACATGTTTACTCGAGCAACAACTTCCAAAGTCCTTCAGGTTCTGCAAACTAGCCCAAAGGCTCATCTCAAGGTGACTGCACTCAAGCACTTGGAAAGCCTCTACCACAGAGGCTTTCCAAGTCCCTCTCAATCTCTGTTTCTAGCCCACCAACTGCTGACTACTTGGTCACTGCCTTCAGGACACTGACTAGTCCCACAGTGGCTGTACACAGGCCTGCTGCTCTGCACACTGACAGCAGGTCCCTCAGGCACTACAACTGGTCACTGCTGCACTTTTCTGGAGCCTTTCATTACTTCTCCTGTACTTTCCTCTACGCATTCTGGCACAACCCTTGCTAACACATGAGATTTGGGCTCTCCAAGTTGAGAGGAAACTATTTTGCAGTGCCAATGACTCTGACAGTATCTGGTGGTGCAGCTGCATACAGAACCATGCAGCCATTATACAAGGTTAGATGGCACACAGAGTTATGTGGCAATGGACATTGTAGCAGTGGGAAATACAGCAAACAGGGCAACTATACATTTAAAGGAGAACAAACAAATGTTTACACAGTGGGAAATCTATCCATCCCATATCTCAGTGTGCAACACCTCTCCATCATATCTACTACTCTATATGCAAAATCTCAATGGACAAAAAAACTGACCAGTGGACATGGACTTCCCTTCAGGCAGCATTGACATAGAAGGAAATTACATGAATGAATGAAATTATTCTATCATGGAAACAAATACGTAACATGCTCTACTCCTTTGTATTACATCGCCATACCAACAAAGGTATTGGGGACACAATGTGACAGCTAATATCTCCCAGTAGTATTCAACATATTTATATTCTTATTTTCTTATTATGTTGAAAACAGCTCAAATGGGGTTGTCTGAGTTATGTAAAGGAAATCTCAATGTGTCTCCTGTGGTGTAAAATAATGAAGCAGCTGATGCTCACCCCTCCTCGCTCCCCATTTGTTCCCCGCTGGCGGCTCCAGGTCTCCACTGTGCTGTTTGTTTACAGGCTGTAGTCAGTAAACCTGCGGCTGCAGCCAATGACAGCGCCCAGCAGTGATCGCCGAGTGCTGTCATTGGCTGCAGCAGCTTATTTGGAGATGGCTTAGGCTATCTACAAAGATGACGTCAACAGGGAGACCCCAAGCTGCTGATGGGAGACCAGCAGGGAGAGGTGTCAGCTAGTTGTTATTTTACACCGCAGGGGACCCATTGAGATGTCCATTACATAACTTAGACAAACTCTTTAAACAATTATCACTTAAGTGAGTTACTAAGAAGTACAAGTGTCATATAGTGTCCATTGTAGGACATCAGAATGGCGATAAGTTATGTCCTCGAACAAAGGGGACTTTGATAATTTATTATGAAGTTCTTTGATGTCCTAAACTGAACACTGTATCTCATCACTGTCATGAGAACCATACTGCAGTGTCACATGTCCCATCAATTGACAGCAAATGCTGAAAAACAGTGAACTGCCTTAATTTATTCATGGAAGCAGGAATCCATGAAATCTAAAAGTCATTTTAACAAGACAAGTTTTTAAACCAGTAATTCCCACTCAAGAAATGAGTATCCAACTACAGAATCTTCGTGTCTCGTCTTAATCACAAGCATCTTAACCATAAACATAATCATTCTACACTTAAAATTATTTATTATATATTTAAGAGCCTGTCCCCATGACATACCTGGTAAAATAAGGACATGATACCCAAAAAGGTTTACTAGTGGAGGGGAATATGAGGGTCAGATTAAGCTCTGGGGAGACATATATGAGAGCATCTAATCTTTTAGAATAAGTGATATTAAAAGTCATACTATCACAATACTTCCCTAATAACAGCACAACACAGTGTCTAAATAATACCAATATATGGTGTCAAATGCCAGTACCATACAGTGCCGATATTACAGTGTCATATATTTGGAGACAGCTGTGAATTTTTAAGGCTAGAACAGTGAAGCTTCTGGGAGGAGCATATTATAGGGGCTGGTATGCTGTACTATTAGACCCAACTGCCCAAATAGCATTGAGCATTTACATGGCGCCCATCAGTCGAAAAGTTTGGTGAAGATAAAGTTTTTCCTTTATCATAAATCTTGTTGAGTGCAACAGTAACATAATTTTACTGTATGTTATGCGAGCTAGTTTACGCTAGATATAAATGTACATTACACAAGTCAATATTTGCTGATGAAAGAAAGAGTAATTTCCTGTGGGATTGAAATCCAATATTTAGTACACTGACCTGTAACTGCAAATATATGATGTCGGACGCTCAGATAAACATCACGTTAAAAAAGAAAAGTGCTACTATGCTATTTTCTGTATGCATTACGGTTCCAGTTAATTGTTATATAATTGCTAATGATGATTGGTTATCGCTTTTTAACCTGTGATGCTAACAGTAGGGCTTGTCTCATAACCCCTTTGCAAGACAATTTCTTTATGCACATGTCCAATAACTGTGAATCATGCCAACTTAAAACGCGTTAGTCTGTGCCTTGAATGTGTTTGCACTTCCAGTTCCATGCAATAAATATTGGATTTTAAACCACAAGGTAGTGTAAGTTTCTGATTTGTTCTTCACTATTGTGTCCAGACTAATATTTGCCGAGCACCTTGGGAGGACTGCGGTTGGATTATTTATTTATACTCTTGGCATACATTAGCAGTAGAATAGGTTATACTGAGCAGCACACTTAGATTTTACATGGCAATGTCATAAGATGCCACCTTTTCAACAAGGCAGTTTGTCAAATTTCTGCCCTGCTATATATGCCTGAGTCAAGTGTAAGTGCTGTTATTCTGAAGAGGAAATGTCTAGGAGCAACATCTCAGCCGTGAAATGGATTAATAACTCAAGCTCAAGGAGTTCTGAAGTGCGTAGCTCATAAAAAGCTTCTGTACTTGGTTGTAACTCTTACTACAAAGTTCCAAATAGACTGTGGAAGAAAACTCAGTAAAAGAACTGTTGAATGGGACATCAGGGATGGATTTCCATGGTCACACACAATCCAAAGCTTTGCACAATGCTACATTTTTGGTGAAATTCAGCCAGTGGAGATGTGGAAATGCATTTGTTGGATTGATGGATTACCTTTTTGCCACCTGATGAAACTGGGTTTGGTTGATGCCTACAAGATCCTTCTGGCCAACATACATCGTGTTAACTGTATAACTTTGGTTAACTGTAAGTCCTAATGAAGCAAATAATAATGATACACTCTACAATGCTAAAGGAGTTTTTAGAGTTATCGATTTTATATAGTTTGGGCTCTCTGTGCCCAAAGCTATATAAAATTAATATATATACCATAAAGTTACCAGCAGTCTGGGGCAACGGCATCTGTCAGGTGCCAGGAGAAGTCTTCCGGACAACATGCTTAGTGGAAAGAGTAGGTTGGTGGAACCTTTGAGTCGCACTGAAGGAAAACAGTTCTCTAATATATACATCTTAGCCTGATGTGGTGTGGTTTGTTATCAAAACAACTCTGCCCTCATATGGATGCATTATGTAACTACATGCTATGCTTCACACTCACTCATTATCACCATAGCATCTACAAGGTAGGCCATGGAAAAGTAGTCGGCAATGCACGCTTATGACAGCTGTTTAAAAGAAAATCTGTGTTTGTTGCCCAAAACAGCCAATCACAGGGCAGATTTCATTTCTTATAGTACTGAGTTGAAATGAAAGATGTACTGTGATTGGTTGCTATGGGCAACAAAGGTCTTCTTTTACACAGCCTTCATAAGAGAGAGGTTCCAGGCTACTTTTCTGCCTTCGACCCTGTATAACAAACTTCATTGGAATGTTTTTACAGGGCAATAGTGAAATTAGATGCGCTAAGAATAAAAGAAAAGATTCTGAAAAATGCTGCAGCATCTACAAAATTAGGTCAGTGGGGCAACACGCAAAGGGACCTCCACATTGGTTTGCAGTTTGCTGAGTATTGTATGTATTCAAAATAGCTGATGCCTTTGCATTATAAGGGCTCAGTCACATGGGCGCCGATCCCCCGTGTTTCTGGACGACTCTCCGCATGGGCCGGAAAAAAGAACACATGGCTGGCAATGGAGCTGGTCATGCGGGATTCGTCCGCACGTGGTGCGGCCGTCTTATCGTCCAGAAACATGGGCGGATAGGCGCCCGTGTGACTGGGTCCTAACTGTTACTCCTAATTCCACTAAATAATTTTCCATGCAATTTCTTAGAGCCACCATGGTCTACATATCTACATATTATAATATATATATATATACATATATATATATATATATATATATATACACACTGTATAAATGAAAACTCACTCCGTAACCTGACTGGGCTAGCTGGGGAACTCAAGAGTAATATGCTTCTAGTAATGTCTCTGGAATTAGCTACAAAGCACGCAAGTACAATAAATGACCGTATTCAAGGCACACAGCAAACAGCACAGAACAACCCCTACAGCTCAGATCCATAGGACTCCCTCTCATGGCACAATTAAGTCATCTCATGGTGCTGTGGTCATTTATCAGACACTGTACATACTCTGGACTATCAGTCACTGTGACACACTGATTTACTACAAGACCCTGCACATTCAGCTAGTGCTGCCTTGTAATATTAAGAAAAATAGAATATTTTCAAGATGAAATCCATCCCCAGAAAAAAAAAGAAAAACACAATATTTAAGCATGCTGAGACTTCTTCATAATCCTGAGAAAAAATTATCACTAAGCGGTTTTGATAGCAGAATGATTTACACCGTTCTATTTTCTTCTTTTTGCAAAGACACATAAACTGCTTCAAAACTCTGCTTTCTGTCGAACACTAACTACCTTATTTGCAAAAAATGTGACTTGTACTTAACTGCCATTGAAATGGATGGAAGTTATTAGAGCTAACACTTAATGTTGTGTTGAAAATAGGCACGCTAAAGTTGCTCTATTTCTCACTTTCTGCTTTTAAACCAGGCTGAAAAGAGGAATAAGTACAGAATAGAGATGAGCGAACACCAAAATGTTCGGGTGTTCGTTATTCGTAACGAACTTCCCGTGATGCTCGAGGGTTCGTTTCGAACAACGAACCCCATTGAAGTCAATGGGCGACCAGAACATTTTTGTATTTCGCCGATGCTCGCTAAGGTTTTCATGTGTGAAAATCTGGGCAATTCAGGAAAGTGATGGGAATGACACAGTGACGGATAGGGCAGGCGAGGGGCTACATGTTGGGCTGCATCTCAAGTTCCCAGGTCCCACTATTAAGCCACAATACCGGCAAGAGTGGGCCCCCCCCCTCCCAACAACTTTTACTTCTGAAAAGCCCTCATTAGCATGGCATACCTTTGCTAAGCACCACACTACCTCCAACAAAGCACAATCACTGCCTGCATGACACTCCACTGACACTTCTCCTGGGTTACATGCTGCCCAACCGCCCCCCCTCCCCCCCACAGCGCACACCAAAGTGTCCCTGCGCAGCCTTCAGCTGCCCTCATGCCACACCACGCTCATGTCTATTTAGAATTGCGTCTGCCATGACGAGGGACCGCAGGCACACACTGCAGAGGTTGGCACGGCTAGGCAGCGACCCTCTTTAAAAGTGGCGGAGCGATAGCCCACAATGCTGTACAGAAGCAATGAGAAATAGAATCCTGTGCCACCGCCATCAGGAGCTGCACACGTGGGCATAGCAATGGGGAACCTATGTGCCACACACTATTCATTCTGTCAAGGTGTCTGCATGCCCCAGTCAGACCGGGCTTTTTAATTCATAGACACAGGCAGGTACAACTCCCTATTGTGAAGTCCCTGTCGACCCACAGCATGGGTGGCTCCCTGGAACCCACTGGCGGTACACAGAAATATCCCATTGCATTGCCCAACACAGCTGAGGTAGTAATGTCGTGCTTAATGCAGGTGGGCTTCGGCCCACACTGCATGCCCCAGTCTGACTGGGGTTCTTTATAAGTGTACAGATGTAGTAAAAACTCCGTGTGCACCTACAGCATGGGTGGGTGCCAGGAAGCCACCGGCGGTACATAGAAATATCCCATTGCATTGCCCAACACAGCTGAGGTAGTAATGTTGTGCTTAACCCTTTCCAATCCAATTTGTATATGGTTTTCCTAGGGGGCTTACTCTTTTTCTGCTGTTATACAACGGCGCTATATGCTGGCTAAAGCCAGTACTGCATGAGCTGACACGTAGGATAGGCTCCGACAGCAGAGAGGCTGGCAATATACAGTAAGAGAACCCCGACGGACGTCTACCAACAACGGAGCTGTACAGCCTTAAACCCTAATGTCTTCACAGGTCACACAGTGGACTGGAAAGGGTTAATGCAGGTGGGCTTCGGCCCACACTGCATGCCCCAGTCAGACTGGGGTTCTTTACAAGTGGACACATGTAGGTTTAACTCCCTGTGGACCCACTGCCTGGGTGGGTGCCAGGAAGCCACCGGCGGTACATAGAAATATCCCATTGCATTGCCCAACACAGCTGAGGTAGTAATGTCGTGCGTAATACAGGTGGGCTTCGGCCCACACTGCATGCCCCAGTCAGACGGGTTCTTTAGAAGTGTACAGAAGTATTAAAAACTCAGTGTGCACCTACAGCATGGGTGGCTCCCTGGAACCCACCGGCGGTACACAAAAATATCCCATTGCATTGCCCAACACAGCTGAGGTAGTAATGTCGTGCGTAATGCAGGTGGGCTTCGGCCCACACTGCATGCCCCAGTCAGACTGGGGTTCTTTACAAGTGGACACATGTAGGTTTAACTCCCTGTGGACCCACTGCCTGGGTGGGTGCCAGGAAGCCACCGGCGGTACATAGAAATATCCCATTGCATTGCCCAACACAGCTGAGGTAGTAATGTCGTGCGTAATACAGGTGGGCTTCGGCCCACACTGCATGCCCCAGTCAGACGGGTTCTTTAGAAGTGTACAGAAGTATTAAAAACTCAGTGTGCACCTACAGCATGGGTGGCTCCCTGGAACCCACCGGCGGTACACAAAAATATCCCATTGCATTGCCCAACACAGCTGAGGTAGTAATGTCGTGCGTAATGCAGGTGGGCTTCGGCCCACACTGCATGCCCCAGTCAGACTGGGGTTCTTTACAAGTGGACACATGTAGGTTTAACTCCCTGTGGACCCACTGCCTGGGTGGGTGCCAGGAAGCCACCGGCGGTACATAGAAATATCCCATTGCATTGCCCAACACAGCTGAGGTAGTAATGTCGTGCGTAATACAGGTGGGCTTCGGCCCACACTGCATGCCCCAGTCAGACGGGTTCTTTAGAAGTGTACAGAAGTATTAAAAACTCAGTGTGCACCTACAGCATGGGTGGCTCCCTGGAACCCACCGGCGGTACACAAAAATATCCCATTGCATTGCCCAACACAGCTGAGGTAGTAATGTCGTGCGTAATGCAGGTGGGCTTCGGCCCACACTGCATGCCCCAGTCAGACTGGGGTTCTTTACAAGTGGACACATGTAGGTTTAACTCCCTGTGGACCCACTGCCTGGGTGGGTGCCAGGAAGCCACCGGCGGTACATAGAAATATCCCATTGCATTGCCCAACACAGCTGAGGTAGTAATGTCGTGCGTAATACAGGTGGGCTTCGGCCCACACTGCATGCCCCAGTCAGACGGGTTCTTTAGAAGTGTACAGAAGTATTAAAAACTCAGTGTGCACCTACAGCATGGGTGGCTCCCTGGAACCCACCGGCGGTACACAAAAATATCCCATTGCATTGCCCAACACAGCTGAGGTAGTAATGTCGTGCGTAATGCAGGTGGGCTTCGGCCCACACTGCATGCCCCAGTCAGACTGGGGTTCTTTACAAGTGGACACATGTAGGTTTAACTCCCTGTGGACCCACTGCCTGGGTGGGTGCCAGGAAGCCACCGGCGGTACATAGAAATATCCCATTGCATTGCCCAACACAGCTGAGGTAGTAATGTCGTGCGTAATACAGGTGGGCTTCGGCCCACACTGCATGCCCCAGTCAGACGGGTTCTTTAGAAGTGTACAGAAGTATTAAAAACTCAGTGTGCACCTACAGCATGGGTGGCTCCCTGGAACCCACCGGCGGTACACAAAAATATCCCATTGCATTGCCCAACACAGCTGAGGTAGTAATGTCGTGCGTAATGCAGGTGGGCTTCGGCCCACACTGCATGCCCCAGTCAGACTGGGGTTCTTTACAAGTGGACACATGTAGGTTTAACTCCCTGTGGACCCACTGCCTGGGTGGGTGCCAGGAAGCCACCGGCGGTACATAGAAATATCCCATTGCATTGCCCAACACAGCTGAGGTAGTAATGTCGTGCGTAATACAGGTGGGCTTCGGCCCACACTGCATGCCCCAGTCAGACGGGTTCTTTAGAAGTGTACAGAAGTATTAAAAACTCAGTGTGCACCTACAGCATGGGTGGCTCCCTGGAACCCACCGGCGGTACACAAAAATATCCCATTGCATTGCCCAACACAGCTGAGGTAACGTCAGCTGTAATGCAGGTGGGCTAAAAATTAATTTGATTACACTGTAGGCGAGGGCCCACAAAAATTGCTGTATCAACAGTACTAATGTACATCCCAAAAATTGGCCATGGCCAGCCAAGAGGGCAGGTGAAACCCATTAATCGCTTTGGTTAATGTGGCTTAAGTGGTAACTAGGCCTGGAGGCAGCCCAGTGTAACGAAAAATTGGTTCAAGTTAAAGTTCCAATGCTTTTAAGCGCATTGAAACTTATAAAAATTGTTCAGAAAAATTATTTGAGTGAGCCTTGTGGCCCTAAGAAAAATTGCCCGTTCAGCGTGATTACGTGAGGTTTCAGGAGGAGGAGCAGGAGGAGGAGGAGGAGGAATATTAGACACAGATTGATGAAGCAGAAATGTCCCCGTTTTGGATGGTGAGAGAGAACGTAGCTTCCATCCGCGGGTGCAGCCTACGTATTGCTTACGTATCGCTGCTGTCCGCTGGTGGAGAACAGAAGTCTGGCGAAATCCAGCCTTTGTTCATCTTGATGAGTGTTAGCCTGTCGGCACTGTCGGTTGACAAGCGGCTACGCTTATCTGTGATGATTCCCCCAGCCGCACTAAACACCCTCTCCGACAACACGCTAGCCGCAGGACAAGCAAGCACCTCAAGGGCATACAGGGCTAGTTCAGGCCACGTGTCCAGCTTCGACACCCAGTAGTTGTAGGGGGCAGAGGCGTCACCAAGGATGGTCGTGCGATCCGCTACGTACTCCCTCACCATCCTTTTGCAGTGCTCCCGCCGACTCAGCCGTGACTGGGGAGCGGTGACACAGTCTTGGTGGGGAGCCATAAAGCTGGCCAGGCCCTTAAAGACTGTTGCACTGCCTGGGATGTACATGCTGCTCGATCTACGCACATCCCCTGCAACATGGCCCTCGGAACTGCGCCTTCTGCCACTAGCGCTGTCGGCTGGGAATTTTACCATCAGCTTGTCCGCAAGGGTCCTGTGGTATAGCAACACTCTCGAACCCCTTTCCTCTTCGGGAATGAGAGTGGGCAGGTTCTCCTTATACCGTGGATCGAGCAGTGTGTACACCCAGTAATCCGTAGTGGCCAGAATGCGTGCAACGCGAGGGTCACGAGAAAGGCATCCTAACATGAAGTCAGCCATGTGTGCCAGGGTACCTGTACGCAACACATGGCTGTCTTCACTAGGAAGATCACTTTCAGGATCCTCCTCCTCCTCCTCCTCCTCAGGCCATACACGCTGAAAGGATGACAGGCAATCAGCCGGTGTACCGTCAGCAGCGGGCCAAGCTGTCTCTTCCCCCTCCTCCTCATGCTCCTCCTCCTCCTCCTGTACGCGCTGAGAAATAGACAGGAGGGTGCCCTGACTATCCAGCGGCATACTGTCTTCCCCCGCCCCCGTTTCCGAGCGCAAAGCAGCTGCCTTTATGGTTTGCAGGGAATTTCTCAAGATGCATAGCAGAGGAATGGTGACGCTAATGATTGTAGCATCGCCGCTCACCACCTGGGTAGACTCCTCAAAATTACCAAGGACATGGCAGATGTCTGCCAACCAGGCCCACTCTTCTGAAAGGAATTGAGGAGGCTGACTCCCACTGCGCCGCCCATGTTGGAGTTGGTATTCGACTATAGCTCTCCGTTGTTCATAGAGCCTGGCCAACATGTGGAGCGTAGAGTTCCACCGTGTGGGCACGTCGCACAGCAGTCGGTGCACTGGCAGCTTAAAGTGATGTTGCAGGGTGCGCAGGGTGGCAGCGTCCGTGTGGGACTTGCGGAAATGTGCGCAGAGCCGGCGCGCCTTTACGAGCAGGTCTGACAAGCGTGGGTAGCTTTTCAGAAACCGCTGAACCACCAAATTAAAGACGTGGGCCAGGCATGGCACGTGCGTGAGGCTGCCAAGCTGCAGAGCCGCCACCAGGTTACGGCCGTTGTCACACACGACCATGCCCGGTTGGAGGCTCAGCGGCGCAAGCCAGCGGTCGGTCTGCTGTGTCAGACCCTGCAGCAGTTCGTGGGCCGTGTGCCTCTTATCGCCTAAGCTGAGTAGTTTCAGCACGGCCTGCTGACGCTTGCCCACCGCTGTGCTGCCACACCGCGCGACACCGACTGCTGGCGACATGCTGCTGCTAACACATCTTGATTGTGAGACAGAGGAGGAGGAGGAGGAGGAGGGTGCTTTAGTGGAGGAAGCATACACCTCCGCAGATACCAGCACCGAGCTGGGGCCCGCAATTCTGGGGGTGGGTAGGACGTGAGCGGTCCCAGGCTCTGACTCTGTCCCAGCCTCCACTAAATTCACCCAATGTGCCGTCAGGGAGATGTAGTGGCCCTGCCCGCCTGTGCTTGTCCACGTGTCCGTAGTTAAGTGGACCGTGGCAGTAACCGCGTTGGTGAGGGCGCGCACAATGTTGCGGGAGACGTGGTCGTGCAGGGCTGGGACGGCACATCGGGAAAAGTAGTGGCGACTGGGAACTGAGTAGCGCGGGGCCGCCGCCTCCATGATACTTTTGAAGGACTCCGTTTCCACAACCCTATACGGCAGCATCTCAAGGCTGATGAATTTTGCGATGCGGACGGTTAACGTTTGAGCGTGCGGGTGCGTGGCGGCGTACTTGCGCTTGCGCTCGAACACTTGCGCAAGCGACGGCTGAACGGTGCGCTGAACTACACTGCTGGATGGGGCCGAGGACAGCGGAGATGAGGGTGTGGGTGCAGGCCATGAGGCGGTAGTGCCTGTGTCCTGAGAGGGGGGTTGCATCTCAGTGGCAGGTTGGGGCACAGGGGGAGAGGCAGGGGTGCAAACCGGAGACGGTGAACGGCCTTTGTCCCACCTTGCGGGGTGCTTGGCCATCATATGTCTGCGCATGGTGGTGGTGGTGAGGCTGTTGGTGTTGGCTCCCCGGCTGAGCTTTGCGCGACAAAGGTTGCACACCACTGTTCGTCGGTCGTCAGGCGTCTCTGTGAAAAACTGCCAGACCTTAGAGCACCTCGGCCTACGCAGGGTGGCATGGCGCGAGGGGGCGCTTTGGGAAACACTTGGTGGATTATTCGGTCTGGCCCTGCCTCTACCCCTGGCCACCGCACTGCCTCTTGCAACCTGCCCTGCTGATGCCCTTGACTCCCCCTCTGAAGACCTGTCCTCCTGAGTAAGCGTTGCACACCAGGTGGGGTCAGTCACCTCATCGTCCTGCTGCTCTTCCTCCGAATCCTCTGTGCGCTGCTCCCTGGGACTTACTGCCCTTACTACTACCTCACTGCAAGACAACTGTGTCTGATCGTCATCGTCCTCCTCACCCACAGAAAGTTGTTGAGACAGTTGGCGGAAGTCCCCAGCCTCTTCCCCCGGACCCCGGGAACTTTCGAATGGTTGGGCATCAGTGACGATAAACTCCTCTGGTGGGAGAGGAACCGCTGCTGCCCAATCTAAGCAGGGGCCCGAGAACAGTTCCTGGGAGTGTTCCCGCTCCTGAGCAGGTGTCATTGTAGTGGACTGAGGAGGCTGGGAGGAAGGAGGAGCAGCAGACAGAGGATTCGGATTGGCAGCAGTGGACGGCGCAGAACTGCGGGTAGACGATAGGTTGCTCGAAGCACTTTCTGCCATCCAGGACAGGACCTGCTCACACTGCTCATTTTCTAATAACCGTCTCCCGCGTGGACCCATTAATTGGGCGATGAATGTGGGGACGCCAGAAACGTGCCTCTCTCCTAATCGCGCAGCAGACAGCTGCGACACACCTGGATCAGGAGCTTGGCCTGTGCCCACACCCTCACTTGGCCCTCCGCGTCCTCGGCCACGTCCACGTCCACGTCCTCTAGGCTTACCCCTACCCCTCAGCATGCTGTATTACCAGTGATTAGATTTCCCAGGCAGGAAATAAATTGGCGCAAGACTGCAGGCCAAATATAATTTTTGCCCTTTTTGGAAAACGAAAGGCCCCACTGCCTCTAGTGAATGAATTATCTAAGTTTAATAACTGTGCTGTGTCCCTGCTTATGTGTCACAGAACGTGAGGGTAGCAGAGTTATTATAACTCTTGGAGAGCAGGTATTTTTTTTTCCCAATTAAGGAAAGCAAATGGCGAACCCAGCAGTAAAGCGTAGCTGGCTGCGTATGATTTAGCAATGTTTTTCACGCAGCTCACACGTCTACACAGGCGTAAGGACGGACACAGGCTGGACAAATAGATTTCTTTTCAGTTTTTTCCCACCAACAGGCAGCACTGCGTATATTCAATGAACCTGCGAAGTTTAATAACTGCGCTGTGTCCCTGCTTATGTGTCACAGAACGTGAGGGTAGCAGAGTTATTATAACTCTTGGAGAGCAGGTATTTTTTTTCCCAATTAAGGAAAGCAAATGGCGAACCCAGCAGTAAAGCGTAGCTGGCTGCGTATGATTTAGCAATGTTTTTCACGCAGCTCACACGTCTCCACAGGCGTAAGGACGGACACAGGCTGGACAAATAGATTTGTTTTCAGTTTTTTCCCACCAACAGGCAGCACTGCGTATATTCAATGAACCTGCGAAGTTTAATAACTGCGCTGTGTCCCTGCTTATGTGTCACAGAACGTGAGGGTAGCAGAGTTATTATAACTCTTGGAGAGCAGGTATTTTTTTCCCCAATTAAGGAAAGCAAATGGCGAACCCAGCAGTAAAGCGTAGCTGGCTGCGTATGATTTAGCAATGTTTTTCACGCAGCTCACACGTCTACACAGGCGTAAGGACGGACACAGGCTGGACAAATAGATTTCTTTTCAGTTTTTTCCCACCAACAGGCAGCACTGCGTATATTCAATGAACCTGCGAAGTTTAATAACTGCGCTGTGTCCCTGCTTATGTGTCACAGAACGTGAGGGTAGCAGAGTTATTATAACTCTTGGAGAGCAGGTATTTTTTTTCCCAATTAAGGAAAGCAAATGGCGAACCCAGCAGTAAAGCGTAGCTGGCTGCGTATGATTTAGCAATGTTTTTCACGCAGCTCACACGTCTCCACAGGCGTAAGGACGGACACAGGCTGGACAAATAGATTTGTTTTCAGTTTTTTCCCACCAACAGGCAGCACTGCGTATATTCAATGAACCTGCGAAGTTTAATAACTGCGCTGTGTCCCTGCTTATGTGTCACAGAACGTGAGGGTAGCAGAGTTATTATAACTCTTGGAGAGCAGGTATTTTTTTCCCCAATTAAGGAAAGCAAATGGCGAACCCAGCAGTAAAGCGTAGCTGGCTGCGTATGATTTAGCAATGTTTTTCACGCAGCTCACACGTCTCCACAGGCGTAAGGACGGACAGAGGCTGGACAAATAGATTTGTTTTCAGTTTTTTCCCACCAAAAGGC
The DNA here is from genome assembly GCF_035609145.1 of Eleutherodactylus coqui. Lineage (NCBI taxonomy): Eukaryota > Metazoa > Chordata > Amphibia > Anura > Eleutherodactylidae > Eleutherodactylus > Eleutherodactylus coqui. Next base: position 132,517,707 of record NC_089843.1, on the reverse strand, counting down.
AGCACTGCGTATATTCTATGAATAATAACTGTGTTGTGGCCCTGCCTATACAATTCTTTCCCTGCAGTATCAATGGAGGGTGCAATGCTCTGCAGAGGCGATTTTGAGAAGCCCAAAAAAAATGCAGCACAGCCAACAGCAGCCTGGACAGTACTGCACACGGATAAATATGG